>NW_008824035.1:4129307-4151264 GCF_000699105.1 Pygoscelis adeliae
AAATTAGACAAAAATAAACTTACTTCACTGTGGGTCAGATCCATCGGTTCTATCAAGTACAAATAAGTACTATCTTCAAACATGCCACTAGAACATGGAGAAAAAGAAGCGATACTTAGGATTACATGGCAATTAATTTGACTCCAGGATATGATTTTTGATGAGACAAAACCAAACTTAGGGCTGAAAAAATGATCAATGTTAACATAAATTCCATATATGTTCATTACTACCGCATGTGGCTAAAGCTAAGAATTTTTTTTAAGAGATCAGGCGCATTTTGATGAACCAACACTGAATGTAATGGCAATGTAATGATAAAGTACAAAAAAGAGTAAAAATTTGACCTTGGAAAGAGGAAGTCCTAAGACACACATTAGCATGCAGAATATAATCAACAGCTGAGTTGCACTTAACAGTAATTAATCCTAGTAAGGACTAATTTCTTACAGTTTTTTCCTTGTACAATCTAACAAAAAGATCAATTTTTCTACTGGCTGACAGAATCATACATGAATACTGAGCATGCAAACTGCTGAAGTACAATTCTTGTTTATCCTTTACCATAAGTCATCTGGCGAAATATTTATTTGCACTTACCTTATTCAAAGGTTTCATGAGACAGCATCAAAAGTCTTTAATCCCAATGATACTAAAAAAAATGCTAGCAGTTTGGCATAGCTGGTACTGGCATTTCAAAACATCAAAAATCTTTGGGCCTTCAGCCCCTCACTTATTAAGAGATAATATTCAAGAGTAATAATTAGTTAATAGCCTTGTTTGAAAACTGAGAACATGCACTTACTGAAGTCCATTACAAGTTGAAAGAGCAACTTTGGAATCCTTGATACCTCTGATATATCCATGGTAGTAACAATGCTCTCCACCCTAATAATGTTTAAAAACAAACAAACAAAACCAATCACACACACAAAAAATTACCCTGATTTAAAGTCTGTTGCTTAAAAACAAGGCAAAAAAAGATCTAACACCTTGCATTAGGTAAAATTTAAGAGAAAGCAGTGATTGCTAAAGTAAATACCAATGACTAGCCCTAACATAGATTATTCTTTTGTTGAAGTCACAGCATTCTTGATTTCTTTGCTGTAAATTGATTCTGTAAAAATGTTATGTAATGCAGGTTACATGAGCGTGAATTGTTTCTTGATGCCTTCCAGGTCTGTTAAAATTACAACTGATACAGTGTTCATCAATCACCTGGCACGTATTTGGTTTAGATCTGGATTCCACCAATTCTGTCTCACTAAAAATTTATCAATTAAAATGTTACATCATTAGACTGTAGGTACCAATATCACTAATGATGAATGAGCCAGTAAGTGAATCCAGTTTAGCAACACTACAGTGTACAGTTGCATTTTTACTGTACATATCAAAAGGGTACTAAAAGTCAACTCTTGATTTTAACTGCATAAAATTCCAAATAGATGGAAACCCCAAATTACTCAAATTTTTGTGTTTCTTTAAGGAAGTCAGCAATCATGTTTTAGACAAGGTCCTGCCTTTTATTTAAAAAATAATAACATTTAAATTACTTACAAGTGTGTTTAATTAAATGTTAGAGACTTCAAAAAAACCCCAGAAATTAGGCAAACTACATCCAAAACTGTGATCCAAAACCTCAGTTCTCAAAGGCCCTAATGATATTAAGTAAGGGAGACCCTGCTGAATGCTGCAATGCAAGATTGGACAGTCAACTGATGCAGGGATTAGACTGAATAGAATTAGTGCAAAATGTGCTACCAGATGGGCGTGCAGTGAAGCTCTTGTGTACAGCCTTCTACTTCTCCACAAGAACGTAAGGAAAGTTGCAATATGTATATGTATGGGGGTGAACAGGACAAAGCAGGAGACCAAAATACCACAGAGAATTGTTGCATACTTAAAATCTTAAAGTTCTGATCCAGAAAAGCCTTGCTCAGATGCCAACTAAACTCTAGTGAATGCTATGTGCTTTCCTCTGAATTAAAAGTGCAGGTTCCCTGGACCTGCCTGGTTTTCACCACAGAATGAGCTCAGCTGAGCTCTCCTCTCCTGAAGCAACTAGCTCCTGTCCAAGCTCTCCTTAAAGTGGGCAGAGAACTTCAGGCATGCTCAGAACACACCTAAGAGAATGACAAGATGGATCCTCACAAAATAGAGTTGCAGTGGCTTTCTTTTTATAAGATTGACCATTACATGCCAATGCCCCGCTCTGGCTAATAACTACAGCACTCATCCCAGGTTTCCCAACTGCTGAACAATTTCCCAGGTCACCTTGAGGAGAGTCAACTCACACCTCCCCACCTCCTAAAAGTGTGCTCTATCTCCAAAGCTATTGGCTACTTTGTGTCAGAGCAGCCTACATGAATCAAGCTAAAGCAGTCTCGTTTTGTAGAAAACAAAGATTTATGAAGTGAGAAAGAGGGAGCATGATTCTGTACGCCAGAGGCTAGGAAGCTTCTAGGAGGAGGTCTTAATAGCAGACTACAATATATAAATGATTCAGATGAGAAATTCAGAAATAATTGTTTTGTCAAAGCATCATCTACTCACACGCAAGAATTACTAGTGTTAAAATAATTTTATGAAGATCTTTTTAAATGTCCCTTTTTTTTTTACTTTCTGTAGTTTCACAATTTGTCATTTTTCTCTATATGTTCTCGTTTTCTTCTATGTACTAAATTTGTGTGATTTAATTTCTCCATATAATTGAAGTAGAGTTCTAGTGCACTATCAAGAGTTTTGTATCATTTGACTGTAAATAGCTAAATATGTATAAAAACCTAAAATCTTTAGCATATTTTTAGGATTACATACTATGGGCAGTCACATGGCAAATTATTAAACCTTTTACCTCTATTCTGATACAGAAATTAATTCTATCCTTATTGCTGGACAACAGAATTACTAATCCTTAGAATTCCATAAATCGCTGAAGAATAAATTGATCAGGCTGTTAGAGGCTTATAGAACTACTTATCATGACTAAGGGTAAAATAAACTGGCTTCATAGGAATGTTTCAACTGAGTAAACGAGTATATTTATTTCCTATCAACAGAAACAAAGCATCAAGAGCAACATTAACAGACTGCTCAAGCTATGAATGTTTAGAAAGAAACCAAGAAACATTACTTTGACTTTCTAAAGCATTAATTTTCCCAAAGAAAAAGGACTAGTGAATTTACAAGCTATTAAACACCAGAAATTCTGCTGCTATTTGTCAGTGAAGCTAAAATGAGGAAAACTGAGTTATACTAATTTACCTCATTTAAGTAGCTGGTCTTTAATGTCTATCAACAATAACCCCAGCTAAACTAAAGATAAAAAGTATTCTCAAAAAGTTGTATTAAAAACTCTAAAGCGTGGTTGTCTCTCTAACGCATTGCTTAAAAAACGTACCATTCATCACCAAAATAGTCTTAATTCTGGTGTCATGTGTCATCTGAATTCCAGCAAGCATATTGGACCCATTCCTTCTGCAATTATTATAACTCAAGGAAGTACCAAAAATGTAAATGCTCTTTGTTTAAGCATGCACAGCATTATTTCCATTTTGCATCTTATTTAATGAGTTATTCAGATTCTGAATGAAATTCCTGACAGACTACTGTGCATAATTAAATCAAACTACTACACAGAAAGCAATCACTACATATTTACCCTTCTATCAGTGAGAATGCATAAGCCATGCTTTTTAACAAATAAAGCGTGATTATCTTTCTCACACAAGTAGCTTTTCAAGAATTTTTTTTAAGAGAGAGTCATCCAAGTAAAGAAATTGCTGTTTGTTCTTCAGTGTTTTCACTCTTGTAATAAACTACCCCTCTCTAGAAAGTACAATACTTTTCGTCAAGATCTCACTTCTTTACATCAGGAAACAAACCAATCTTTTACTTACTGAGGTCTAAAAAGGATTATAAGGTACTGCAAAAGACCAGGATACAGTCCTTATTAGATCTCCTACACAAACTGTGTGATTATTTTCTGAACTTATAATAAAGACTTTTGCAGATTAATGTGACCTCAGGAGGTCTATTATTGATTCTAAATAAATCAATTCAGAAAACATCCCCTAGGAAGTTTGGATCAAGTTACTGCGGCATGCAAAGGTAGTCCATTTGCTGAGTCTAAAGTTCTAATATAATTTTCCAGTCAGATTCATGATTCAGCAACCGCAGTGCTCAATGCTAGTGCTGCAGCTGACAATTGCATGAGCTTGTCTAAAAGCCAGAGGGAATTGTTTTCTTGCATCATTTAGCATTTTTGTCTATTCTGCAGAGTACTGAGTCTTAATGAAACAACTTCCTTAGTATGTTACATGAAACTATTTTTCTTCTTCAGTGGAAAAAAACCAACAGTATATTGCAAATAATTATATTGCAATATAATTGTTTAATTTTTCCCTAATATGCGATATATTGTTTTATTTGATATTCTCTGTAACAAAGGCAAAACAATAAACTAGACATCTAATACTTGGACAAACAACAGTCCTGACTTGCTGAAGGCATAAATGCAACTTGAATGCTTGCTTTCTTCCACTCTAAATAGAGATATATTTCACATGTAATAAGCTCACAACAAACATTCCAATATTCATACCAAATATGAAAAAAGTCATTCCCTGAAAATGTAGTTTATAACCTTCCTAGGAACCTACCAGTCCTCATTTTGTTACTACAACAAACAAAAAGACTGATCTGGTTGCCTTAGTCAGGGCTGAACTATCTTGTATAACTTTAATCTCTTTGTCTTTGGATCAATAGACTATGGCACTGAATTCAATTTGGGAGCTAGTTTGACAAATGTAATTAATTGGATGTCAAGCAATATGCTGGTTTTGTAATAACTCCGGAGGTTAAGGTTTCAATTAAGTCTTTCATTTTCTGTTTCACAACTGTATAATTCTTGCAAAGAAAAGTCACTGCAACTGTTTTTGGTTTGTTTGAATGTCTTGCATTACCACTATCCCGTCCCCTTGCACTTTGTGCTAAGGACATGTAAATAATTAATGAAGACTATACTGATGGTGACTTCGCCCCCTCTACCCCCTACATTCTACAAGATGTAATTGTTCTGGCAGTATCTGAATCATCTTCACCACTACCACCTACCACTGCCTACCCCAACACACAGCTTTCCTTTTTTGTACAATTCTTCTTGTATTACTGAGGTATCCTTACAAGATGAGATCACAGTTACCTTGTATGTGTGGAAAAAGGCTTCTGATGTTTTTAAGTCTTGCAAAGCTTTTTTTCTTTTTTTTTTTTTTTTTTAACATTTTATTGGCGTTGTTCCCTCAGAAAGACCATTCTGACACATTTTAAGAGCACAATACCTTAGAAAACTTCTGTTTTCCATCTTCATAGTGAATCTCCACATAATTGGAAGATAACAAGTCACTGTAAAAGAAAGCATAAATCAAGATGAGAAAAATCTGATTATTCTTTCTACTGCTATGGGTGGGTTTGGAGGTTTTTGTTGGAATTTTCAAACCATTTTTTCTTTCCTTGTAAATTAGTTTAAAAAAAATCAAGCAGCTTGTGTCCAGTAAATGGTTTGCTGGTGCACTGAAAGTCAAGAGTGTGTTACAGAAGGGGAAATTTCATTCTGCAATCTAATCCCCTGTATTTTAGCTTTACAATTAGATTATTGGCCTTATAAATATGCAAAAAAAATATCCCATGGCTTTAGAACTTCGTTTGCTGCCAGTAACTGGTACTGACAAAACATATGTTTAGTTCATTATTGTTTTCAAGTAAGTTTTATATTTTATCTAAAAGTTAAACAGAGTATATGTAAGGCTTAACAAATATATACACCATTGTTATGAAGACAAGAGTGTATACTTTACCTGTACTTTACTTTCACAACTGCAAATACTCAATTTTTTCCAAAAACAGTAATGTTCTTAAAAAAAGAAAAAAAACACAAAAAAGAAAACCCCATACTATCCCTTTTCTTCCTTTCACTTTTTCTTCTCAGATTCTTTTCTCACTTATTTTTTTTCCTAACTCTGGCAAGACAAATTTCTGAAGCATAAAAATTCCCCATACTGTATAATTTACAGTTCAAATTTCTTTTTTAAATAAGATTAGCTAGCCTGTACATATCCTGGGATAACTTCAATGCCCCATTCACCTCTCACCCCATTATAATCAGGGTTGCAGCCCAGCAGCCCAGGGAGAGAAAAGCAGTTAAATATGTTAACTGGCTCCATTATATATGCAAAATAAGCATTTTACTTAATGTGATCCAGAATTCTCAGCATTTTTCAAGCCTCTAAGAGCCTGTACCCTTCCAAAGGGGGGGGGGGGATATCATTAAAGGGTCTGATAGTGGTACATACATCAAAACAAAAATATTGTTGCTATGAATAAAAAATACTATCATTATGGAAGCCTGGTCTGACAAAATAGCTCTGATGGGAATTCCAACTAAGAACAACTTAGGATAATGGGTATCTCTAACTCAGATTAGGCTATTAGCAATCCTGATAACACTTCAACTCTGAGACTACTGGCTCATAAAATTAATTCTTCATGCTACATTTATCAGGCTCTACACTTATCAGAGAAGATCCTGCAGAAGTCAGTTACCAGTGGCCCTCTTAAAAGTCCTTTTTCATGGAACGGAGAGACCACATTATGGGCACTCCACGCCTGCAAAACCAACAATAATAGCCATGAATAATTACTGAAGTCTCATAATTTGTCTTAACCTTCATTTTGATAGCAATATTTAATAGATATATTTTTAAAGTACAGATTTAAAAATAAATTCAGTTGCATAAAATCATTTTAATTTTCTCTATGTGTATCATAGTAAGCTATAAATTTTCTGCAAAAGAACACAAATGCTTTATAAATAGTGTAACCGCTCGACTACAATGCAAGCATTCACTTCTTCGATGTGGCAAGGTTTGAAACTTCTAAAGAGGATTACATATACAAAGCAATTAAACTTTAGAGTGTTGATAATGTCCTGTCCTCCTCTGTATTTTTCATACTTATTATGAAGCATAAGGACTGCCATCCTCAGTACTTAATGGGATGGTATAGACAAGGCTAGAGGTAACTGACACAAGTAGGAAAATGAAAAATTCTGATTGGATATAAGTTAAAAAAAATCACTGAGGATGGTTAATCACTAGAACTATGCTCAACTTGAAAGGGCCTTGACCAGATTCCAATTTTTACAGACACTTCTGCTTGAATTCACAGAGACCGCTTGGTTTCCTCAAACCAATTCCAGGATCAGCATTTATCTACCTGTTTCCAAATCAAGCTCACACTCTCATATCTCCTTTTTTGGCCTCTTCTAGTAACCAAACATAACTGATCTCAGAACTGCTTTCAGTGCTTTTGGCATCTCGTAAGACTTGCAGTAGGTGATTTCCCACTGTGTCTACTGACTCACAACTAACTGTAGTTTAATTACAGCATTTGTCTCTTAGATTTATCCCATTTCAGGTGACATAAGAGCTGCTCAAAATTTCTTTAGTCCACCCTTTACAGAATCTTTCCAGAGTTCAGTGCCCTTTTCTTGGATTTTGGTTGAACTTCTATTGTAACCCGGTTGTTTCCTTCATCTGCCAACCTTTTCCATTCTTTAGCTTCTCATTACTTCCAACTGCAAAGGGATTTCTGATTCAGGTAGTAAATACAGTGTCCCACACGATAGGATATCTAACATGACATGCTTGTGATGGAATACTCCTGTATATATGTTACAAGTATAAAGCAAGGATGCAGCAGACAGCGGCTTTTCCAGCAGACTCTACACTTTTCTCATCATTGACTTTCCAACGCTACTGTCCTGTGGGATCTGCTGGATACAAAGCACATCAATGAAATTCTCCATACTGAACAAATTCCCCTCAAAGAAAATTGAGGTCTACTATTCATGATATACTTCCCAAATGCCATATTGTAAACAAAAATGCGCCTTTAATTTGTGAACCACCCTTTTGCCACATGTAACACAGTATCTACCACGTAGAAGTTGGAGTAGAAAATCTATTATAAGGCTATTGTCTTTCACAAACCCATTCTCATGCTACACTAGCACAGGGTATTTAACGCTAGTTTCTGATCATTATGTTCTTAAGCTTGTCACACATAACCACCAACATACTGCAAGAACATTTTTCTCTTAACATTTCCCACAGGGCAGCACAAATTTTGAACTTTCCACTGAAAAAAAAAAAAAAAAAATCAGTCAGCTTCTCCTTAAACTGTATGCCTCTACCTTGGTAGGTACCTGATTTTTACCAGGTACCTTGTATCACTTATTCTTATTTCAAGTATCTGTCTACACTAGCAAACATCCTAAAGAACACCCTACCTCCAATAATCCAGAAATCCCTCAATGTATACTGCTAATCTGAGACAACCATGATCTTATTCAGGGGAAGAGAGGGGAACGGGAGTGGGACAGTATGTTTGCAGGCATTTTCCAACATGGCTCTGCTAGTACATACAACCAGTCGCTTCTATAATAAAGCTAATCTCAGTCCTGTTCTCTATATTCATAGCAAAATCAGTACAAACACATCCATAACTATGCTTATAAATGGTTAGTATTGAAATGTGATATTGCAGAGAGTAGTCTAGGACTGAAAAATTCAGCAAAATTGTTCTACTACTGCCGCAAAGAAAAAGACAGAATTTGGGTAAGGGAGTTTGTTCTATATTTTGCTAAAGCTCCAGGAATAACAACAGCTGTAAAAATAAGCTTAAAACTGCTACTGCAGATTTTCCCTACCAAAACTTTTACCTGTTATTAATGCTGACAAATCTGACAAAAGACAGGAGAAATTATTTAAGGAAAAAAAAAAAATGAACACTTAACCAAAATAACTTTCAAACACTTTTTCCAACATGAAAGACAGATACACAGAAGAGCACTGTAATTTCACCAGTAGGTGTGATGGGATCCTTTATGCAAGTGGCATCAAAAAGAAAGGCCTGGAATACACTGATTAAGAGCTCATGTAAAAGTACAAGTGGCTGAGGAATGAGATACAGAACTCACGCATAAAGTAGGGGTCTCCACAACACAAAATAACTCTTCTTCCTTCATTATCATTTACAGAATGCCTAAATTTACCTCTGGAAGGCAGCCTTGAATTTTAGAAAATACATTTGTGTTTCATCTACGCTGGACTGTGTTTTATCACCTTTCAGTTGACCCATTCACATTTTGATTGCGCAGAAATGCATCCAGTACAGCAAATTTGTTTTTCAATATTATGAGCACCAGAAACAGTGCAAGCTTTAATTGAAACAATTGCGTAAGTCATGATCACATCAGACAAAAGCATATTTAGGTTAGTGACACATTAGTATGATGCCTTACAATGAACACATCAAATTGCAACATGCTGAATGAACTCATGAAAAAAAAAATTTAGTCTGGTGTGTCCTTTTCTATAGTTCCTCCCATCCTGCCTTGTTTGTCTTAGGTAATTGTTTTTATTAAGCTGTCCTGCATCACCAGCTCTTCTCTCCGAGTTACATTGAGAGATGCAAAATAAGCAGGAAAGGGATACGCCATTCCCAGTAGTTGCTGCCTTTGAAGACACAGGCCAGCTGTTAAAGCAAGCAGCAGATGCTTTCTGAAGAACTCACATCCACTTCCCTGGCACATATTTCACTGCTGCTGTTTTCATTAGCAGGAGAGCTGCAGTGTGAAGAGTGGCTTACCTCAGCTGGTATCTAACTATCCTGATGAAAAGAATTGATTTGGGTGGGTAAAGGCTATAACTAAAAGATATCTCATACACAAGTAACAAAGTTAGCTTCCAGGAACCTGCGGAAAATCAGATTACAGCTTAATTATCTTTCTTGCATACTTCTTAAATTATCTTTATACTAACCTACCACCAAGCAATAATATTTTTTTTTAAGTGTTCTGAAATGATTCAAGCTCAGTACCAGTGTCTGAGCGACCTAGTTTAGCTGAATTACTTAACAGAACACCCATCAGATGTTTTTGTCCATTTGACAGATATAGTTTACTAGCACATAAAGATGTGAAAAACAAATTGAGACCTTGCTACGGCATTTTGTTAGATCACCAAGACAATATCATCTAATGAAATGGCCATCTATAGCCTTGTTTCTATTACCAGTTTCAATTATATCCACAAGCTTTGTGGAATCGACTGTTCTTATAGGAATTTATTATTAAGTTTCTAGTATGTATTTACAGTAGTCTTTACTTGGCTGTTGTCTTTGAAGCTGCTCTGACAAGAATGTCTCCAAGGAACTAATATACTGCAAATATTCATTGTTATTTTTTAAAACACAGCAAGGGTTTCACTACTTCTTCTTATATTACCTTGAAGGAGCTTAAAAATCAAAACATAATACTGTGGATCAAGCATCTGTGTTTACAAGCAATTAAAAGAAACAACTGATGATGTAGGTGTATAGGTTAACTTTTTTATAACTATGGAATCAAAGAAAGTCCCCACTCACTTCTGCTATTAATACCATATTGATTCTATAACAGTAAACAGTACACTTATTTAAAAATCACTTCTTGCATGGTCTTGCTCTTATTGTTTGTTTTTGTTTGGCTTGTCTTTCAGGTAGAAAAAAGGATGACCTGACAAGAAATCTATTAAACTGAAATTACCTAAGTGATATTTTAGGTATTTTTTAAGAGGTCCTCAAATGGGGAAAGATCTCCAAAAAAGACTGACAGGAAAACATATTCTGAAGTTGTATAGAACGGTGCAGAAAATGCTCCAGATTCTTTTCTGGATCAGTCTGCCTTCCTCAGTGCAAGAAGCCCTGAGTCAGTTCAAGGGAGTTCAGACAACAAATTCTTCATGATCCTTTCTCTAGTTATGTCCTGAAGCCCTCCATCTGGGAATGGAGCATGCTATATTTTAATGGCTACAACCATTTTGAAAGTAGGAGCTTGAAGAGTTCTTCAGGATATTAAGAACAGTATGTTGCTCAGTTTCTGCCATGCTTTCCTTTATCATAGCACTGAAGATGATACCACTTTAAAAAGTGCTATGTAAAAGGATATGAAGAAATGAACGGCTAGTCTATATTACAGAAGAGTACTGTGTCATGCAAAGTACCTCAATGTAATTTGCTATGACAGAACTTTCCTAGAAGAGCAATTGACAAAATAAAGATTTCATTTAAACAACTGTTCAAGTTCATTCAATACTGCATTTTAATTGATCCCTTTCTTCCATCACCAGCTTGGAAAACAGGTAGTTTTGAATTACCAATAAGAATTTTATTAACCTGTAGTGTAAGGTTGAGAGCTGCCATCTGTCTTGCCAGAATGGTCTCATTCAATGGTAACTGTATTTGCCAAAGCTTCCTTCATTTAAAGCAAGCTTTTTTATATACAAAAGGAACTTGGGTTCCTTCTCCTCTTAAAGAATTCACTGAATGCTCCACATGTTCTGATACTTTGTGTCTAATGGTAACAGTCCAATTTAAACCAACTCTTACTATGAAGGAAAAATCCAACCAGATGTGGGTGCGGGGTTTTTTTTTATTATTTTATTTCTAACCCTGAAACTAGTGAAATAAATTTATTTATATTTGTAGAGAGCTGACTTGACCACCATCAGATTAGATTAATGACTATAGCAGAATCAGAGAAACATTTTGGTACTCCAGCAAACTAAAAGTTTATTTTGGTTCCCTTAATCCATGCTTCCATGTTGAACTATATTGCACAACTGTAGCTCTGTCATTCAATCAAGTTAAACTCAGTAACACAGGCTCTTAGGATCTAGTTTGATGATTAATCATATGTCAAGCATACACAGGCTTTATACTAGCTCCAAATGCAAAGATTTCAGCCTGACTGTAACAGAATCTGAGATCCCAGTAATTCACTTCAGCATAAAGATCTCACTAGTGACAAGACTGGACCACCTCAGAAACAGACTGAAAAATCTACTAGATTAGAAAGATAACAGTTCTTCACCACTGCCACGTTACAGTGGTTACACATGTGAGCAAGGAGTAAGAACATAACCTAAGAAAGGATACATCAAGTCAGACAACTGCTTAGTATGTTGTTTGACAGCAAATACACACATGCAGCAATTTTTCAGGGAGTTTTCTCAGCACCCAGTGGTCTGCAACACTAGGATTTCATAAACCAGTGTTAGTATAATTTTTTTCAATGGCCCCTAATAAATTTCTTCAAGTTCTTCCAATCCTTTAACTCCTGTAAATAGTTTAATATGCGGAATATCCTGTGACAAGAAGATTTGCATTTTAATTTTTTTTGTGAGAAGCACCTCCTTCTGTATTTGATACCTATAGTTGTTATATGGGAGGGGGCAATAAACATCCTCATCCTGCCACTCAGAATTTTATAGCATTGTCTTGTTGCCCCAGATGTGTATTTGCCTTGCCCTGAGCTTGTTGACCCTAACAATCCACCAAACCAATGGCTGTGGTCGCATCTCAGCTGACAGGCATTCAAAACCCTGTTCAGAAGGGTGTGAGACCCACATTTAATTAAATCCAGGATCAGAAGTGCACAGAATAAAGTCTTTTCACTCCACAAGCAAGTGGTCTGACAAGAGGGCTAACATTCACAACACCAATGTCTGCATTTTAAAAGACAAACAGGTATTTTTGTCAAACCTCTCAGGTTTTTGGGTTTGGGGGTTTTTGTGGGGGTTTTTTTGTGGGTTTTTGGGGTTTTTTTTGTTGTTGTTTGGGTTTGTTTGTTTGTTTTTTTTAACAAATTCTTTAAGATGCCTCTTCCCAAAGGCTCTCAGATCCCATGCAGGAACATACATCCCAAGAGCTCTTACATCAGCACAAAAAAAAAAAAAAGAAGAAAAAAGTGGAATTTCAAACAAATTAGCCTATGCTGAGTTTCTTATAGTCCTGTTAAATTAAGCTCTGCTGCCAATGATTTTATTGATAGCCATTCTATGGAGCACAACTCTACTTGCACATTGCACAGCAGGCATAGGGACATTACTTAGTTACTACAGGGGAATCCAAAACTTGAGTGCTTGAAAGTCAGGGACTGCAACATTAATTTCTATGGCTACAGTTATACGTTCTCCTCTGTAGAACTTATATAGAAACAGACACACATACACACTTCTTATTTTCTAAATATTTCCTAAAGAGAATAGGATGAGATGAAGAAAGATAAGATCAAAAAAGAAGAAAAAAATATTAAAAGGACTGATCTGGAAAGTTCTAGGCGGAATGAAAGTAGTAGATGACATGGAGCTAGAAATACTGCTGAGAAATATTTGAGACATTGAGCTAAGAGTGCATGCCCTTGGTCAATGGCAGGATTGGTGCTGCCTCCTACTGTACTCCTGGAAGAGTGAATGAGTAAAACACTAGACAGTGCACATTAGTGAACATACAAATGTGCATGCATACAAAATATTATAAAATACACATTTTTATCATAACCTTAGTGACAGGATGGAAAAGAGTACCTGAAGAGAATTGTACTAAACACTTAATTACAGAAACAAAATACTAAGAGAAGACAGAATAACTGAAACACTGCTTATAATTAATGCTTCTAATTTACAGCTCAACACAGTAATTGAGAAGGAAGCTTCTTCACACCATCAGGTTTTTATAATTTTTAAAAATGACAAAAGAAAGCTTTTTTCACACATTAATATGTCTTGAAAAATATGGAGAGGTTTTAGTATCTGCCTCTAAGTCTTTTTGCATGCGAAATGCCTGCTGAAGAGTTCTGGGGGTGGCAAATGAGGCAGTAGAGCTCTGTTATCTACAGCTGAGACACCCAACACCACACTTACAGGAGTACACACACATTGTTGTAAAATCCTGAGTTCTTTGCATCTCATCTGTAACAAATTTTAAAAAGCAGACTAGAGTTAAACTTGCCACAGTAATATTATATTAAATTGCCATTATATATATTAAATTGCCATAATATATATTAAATTGCCATTTAATTTACAGCTTGTGTATCTTATAGGATCCATTTAATACCCTAAATGTTTAAGCTTTTATTTTAAAAAATGTTACAAATATTTGAAGTTTCCTTCTCGAAAACTGTGACTAGTTTTCCCATTTCCATTATAAAAGAATTTTGAGAAAAAACAAGAGTCAAATAGATTCTCAAATAATCCAGTTACTGCCCTACTGGTTTTTTAAACAATGTTAACAGTCTGGGACTCCTGGTAACTTCCTCTGGGACTATTCTCAAGTTAAATTCAGACCTACAGAAACATACACCACAAAGACTACACAACAATTATAAGCTTTAAACTGATGGATAAAATTGGCATGAACTGAAGCCCCACCACCACATTTGACTGTAACATGACTTAAATATTTGAGACATTAAAATATGATGACTTTTGTGAGCGATCAGTCTCTTATATGAAGTGCAGCATTACAGCCAACATATTACAGTCAAAGATACCACATGTTTTTCATATGATCTCTTAACTGAAAAGAAAATCCATTTTCCTGGAAAGGTGGGCTTCTACAGGGAAAAGAAAGAAAAGCTGAAAAATACAGGCTGCTTTTTGCTGATTTTTTGTCCCTGTCCCCCAAAATCCTAAATTTTGAGGGAAGTTTTCGGTAGAAAGGGAGAGAAGTTTTTGTATTTGGTTTTTACCTTCTGTTTCTGTCCAGCTCAGGTACCTAATTCCCCATTCCTTGTATGTACCCCAGCCACCACAATCTCAGTGGGAGAAGGCTCTAGCATGGCCCCAGCCCCCAGTGCTGGAGGAGACTCCTTCATTTAGAGACTGGTGCTAGACCATCAGCTGAAAACTGCCAGACAATATAGCCAACTTCCCTCATCACTAAAAAAACAGCAAGTAGACATTTTTAACTCACTGCTTTTGGTAGTATTGCTCTCTAATGTGTTTTAGTACTACACCAGAACATAGACTACTAGCTTTAAACAGGACATTAGAGTTACCTGCAGAAACACTTGTCCTTCAACAGAAGAGCAGCAACTTAAAGACCTTTTACATGTTGGTGGAAAAGAGATCATTAAGAGTAATGTGTTAGCATCTCACAGACATTTGTTTATGCAAATAAGAAATTGTTCAGATATACTAAAATCATTGATTACTCAAATACATTGTTACAACAAATGAATTTACAGTATTGTTTGAGGACAAAAATATGAATTTACTGAAATTAATGAACACTTTTGAAGGCTTTTTATATAAATTGGGTTTTAAGACAACGCTACATATTACTTGTTGCATAGGGAATTTATTGAGTTTGGGCAGACAATCATAGCTGAATTATAAAAAGTCTAACTTTTCAAATGGGATTAATAGTTACCCCACTAGTACCCTATAATCTTTCATTTTTGTACTAAGACCATTAACTAAAGACATTATTTAATCCATTAGATTAGAAAAAGTATTACTTTTTGCATCAAATTATTTCCATAATCCACATATCTGCAATTATTCTGCATTGTCATAAATGACATCACACTGACAGCCTGAAATTGGTCAAACATTTAAGTGTAACAAGGGGCAAGATGTCTGAAACTTCAAAGTAGCCCACGTTGTTAGAGTTCAAAACTAATCTTTTTTCCCCAAGTTTTCTCATCAGAAAAAGCTGCCAACAATGACCTTTAGGATAACAAATTATATTTCATCTGTTAACACCTGTAGGCCTTGTGCAACTGAAAGTTGGTTACCCAAACTCCATATAAATCTTACATTTGAATTGTCTCTGCACACTGGATTCAAGAGGTTTGATAGGCTTATATTTCCTTTAAGCTGTTTGTGCCATTGCACTATAGCAAGATAGAAAACATCAAGTAAAAATTTGTATTAACATGCTCCAGAAACTTTCAGATTGCCGCCTGTTCTTACAAAATCTTGACAGTTATTAATGCAAGTGAATATCCAATTTTCTTCACCTCCTGGTTATACTACTTGCTGTGAAAAAAAAAGAGAAGCTGGAACATAGAAGGTAGGCAACTGCACAGATTCCAACAGAGGTAAAAAAACCTTAGAACTAGAACCTGTTTGTAGGCAACAATCATCCTCTGATTTTAGCTTTATATACTCAAAGAACTTTCCTAAAAAAGGCAGGGACAAAACCAGAATACACAGAATACACACACAGAGTAGGTGACATTAACTCACCTTAGAGTAACTGATACAAATGTATATTCAACATATTCAAGGGTATTCCAGATTTTGAATATGTATTCCACACGCGACTGAATTATTTTGGCCAACAGCACACAACAGCTCAAGTCTGTGGCGCTGCTGTTGTTCTGCTTTTCCTTCTGACTAGACATTAGTAATACCAGTATGCCAACTAAAACTCATTGTAATCCAACATAGTAGCAAAAGGCAGCATTTTGGTGAACACATAAATGTAACCGAGCTACAAGAATGGGTCTTTTCCAAATCATTGTCTATGGGCATTTACAATTTATGCTGTTAAAAGTTTTATGACTTATGGTTTTAGAGTCTTATGTCAGGTCAAAAAGTAGGACAGGTTTTTGAAGTCATTATTTTCTGGAGCAGAACCAGATACAGAGTTAAATGTTTATGAGTCAAAAACCACTTAGGAAGCTAGGAGAAGACCTAATGTATAAAGAGGCAAATGGCAGGGATATCAGTAAGGCACCTGAACACCCTGCACCTTACATATAGCCAGTAATAAAATTCTTGATACCCCAACAGCAGAACTTCTTCGCCTAAGGTACACAGCAAGTGATCTCCCTCTCTCTCTTTGAAGTGAAAGACATTGCATTTCTTGATTGCTGATAAAGCAACCACAGTTGGAAAAAATATGTACATTTACTTTCTTTACGGACCATTATTTGTTATAAATAAGCAAGGACAAACAGCAGGGCTGGACAACGAGTAACACTGCAAGGATATGGGGAATGTAAGGCTATTGGGTTTGTGATGGTATTTGGTTAACAGCCACCCAGCATAAGAGACTAGGACAGGTAAAGCAACCAACACCCAGACGCACAAACCCTAATGAACAGGAGATAAGAGTTCTGGTCTTTGTTATTATCTCTGTTGGGTCACTGCCTGATGGGCCATGGAAGGAGCCACTCAGGCATGGCCTTGAAGAGGTTCAACCAGAACTTTAGAACAGATAAGAAGTGGTAAACAATGTCATCATGGGTCTCCTGGGAAAGAACAAACTTATTACAGGATGTCTGCAGCAGCTTGTGGAAATGTGCAAACATTTTTATGGGATGTTCAGGGGAAGCACCAAAGGTAGGGAAGGTGAATCAGGATGGAACAAGTGGGGGAAAATGGAGAGAAAGTGGCATAGAAAGGAGTCATTAGTGTAAACTGCAAGTCAGTAGGTTTGTTTG
Organism: Pygoscelis adeliae; assembly: GCF_000699105.1. NCBI lineage: Eukaryota > Metazoa > Chordata > Aves > Sphenisciformes > Spheniscidae > Pygoscelis > Pygoscelis adeliae. The sequence continues at coordinate 4,146,649 of NW_008824035.1, forward strand.
GCCCAGCCCTGCACCTGATCACTGCAGTCTGTCCTATGTTTTTATTGAGTCCTACTTGTAATATTTTCTGTGTGACTTTGCTCTCTATTCTGCATAGGTGTGATGTGCAAGCAAATTTCAGAGACAGTCAACAACTATGAGGAGACCTGTATCTGGAAAGACCTAAGGTCTAAACCAGTGACCAAGTAAGAGACCACAGGCCTAGACTTGAATATCTGATGAACTTAAAACCTGTGTTAACATTTGAGTCCGTGAATGTGGGCATGCTTGTGAACCAGGAGAGGGCTAGTGTGCATGCTTCACTAGCAAGCTTCCAATTCCCATCAGCTGGAGAAGAACTTGATCAGGCTGTTTGTACTCCTGTTCACCTGAGTGCTGTTTGCATTTATATGTGGTGCCAGTAAAGGCAATGTTTTTTCTCTGTGACAGTCTGTGCAACCAGCCATATCCTATATATGCCATCTTGGGAATGCGTGCTCAGTCTTGCTACTGGCTGGACGTGCAAACAGGAACAGCGGCAAGCAGACTAAGAGGAGAAATTCCCTGTAGCTTAGAGGCCACTAGATATAGGTTCCCTTCACAAATATGTCATGATTACCCCACTGGAATTACTCTGCATGGGTCCAACTCCGACTCTCATACAACACCAGTCTTGCACTACACTATAGTTCTTCCAGAGGCTAGAGAACACCCAGTTATCTTCAAGCCTTCTTTCTCCTTCCATTCTGTGTGCCATTCCCTGCCTTCATACTAACTCATCTTTTGCCAGCCACTCAAGACTTTGTGTCACATTTCAAAAGATGGAACCGCAAGAGCAACCAAACTTCAAAATCATGCATGGATGAAGGAAAATGTTTCCAGTTCACCTTTACAGCAAAACATCTGATAACTAGTAGCCAAGCAGCAAAATACGTCAATATAACCGTTCAGCAAATTTAATAAAGCCACAGCTTGCTGCTTTGAAAAGCTATTAGATTTAATAAGCTTGCATTTTTCTCCCTAACAAGACTTTCATTACATGACAGTTAAGACCAAAATATGGGCCTCAAGACCAGAGGAACACTTTTTTTTTTAAACCAGTATGCAACTGTTCCTGTAAATTTGTTTCTCCTTTAAGTGTGCTGAAAGGCTCAAGGGCAGCAGAAGGGGCAAATGCACTTTTAAGCAATATCATAGATAATTTTGCCTGTCCAATATTTAGTACTGTTTTATACTTCTACCTTATTCTTAAACTTTCTCAGTGTAAACTTTCAGTGGCAAAAAAGCCTTCATTACAATTTTTTAGAAAAACACATAGTTCCATACCTTCAGCTGGGGATATAAATAGATGTGATACAAACAACTAAACCGTTGTTGTCAGATCTTCTAGACCTAATGCTTATGTAAAATTGTCTATTCTACTGGTAAACAGCCTCTAGCTGCACCTTTCAGTACAGCCAAGCCATTAGGATTCCCACCTCATTAGGAACTTCATGATTATAGTGACAATAGCGTGTTTTCCAGATCATTAAAGATGAGCCATTCATACAAGTATTTACAATATTCCTACACACTGACTTGAGCAGCCAAAATAACATCTGCATGACAGTTCATCAATAAGTAAAAAAATGCACAAGAAAATCCACACCTTTCAAGCACTACTGGTACTGGAATCTCTCTATTTATCATCATTTATTTTATCATGAATGATGAAATTTTAAAGGTATGTATGTTATGGGCGTCAGCAAAGGTAACAGTTACCTTGCTTAAAAAAGGCTAAATGTTATTTTGTATTAATAAACTTGGATAACAGCATATTTCTTCACGTGCCCTGACCTTGTACCGTAAGTTAAAGACAATAAGAACAGGGAAGAAAGAAACCTCAAATTGTGCACTTACTTATTCAATGTGAGGTCAAGGATGAATTTGGAGCCAAAGGCCTCAATCTGGAAACTTGCCTGGGCCAGATGTACAGCCTGTAAACATGAACACACAGGAGTACTATACAGTATTGCAGAACATTTAAAGTTGTCAAAAGAATCACTGAGCTTTATATGCAACAAATACGTGACAAACACCTGTGAAAAACAAAATTATGGAAAACACGCTTATTTTCATGAATCTCACAGGCATATGAAAAGCTTTGCCCTTGTACCAAGTTCTGATTCAAAAGGATTTGCCTTTTTAGAGGGTAAAGGAAGAGAGAGAAGCAAATGGTACCTGAAAAGCATGCTTTCAAATACACACTCATTCCTCACAAAAACAAGCAAAAAAAAAAAAGAAAAAAGAAGATTCACATAAATGTCTATATTTTGCCATAACCAGATGGCTATGTTACAAAAGCTAAGTAATGTAGTATACTGTTCTTTTAATTATGTTACTGTGTTCATTCACTTTAAAAGGCCTGAAATAATTAAAGCATTTGTAATACATGCCTTCAAATAAGAAAATCATGGCAAGGCCTGTATTACATGTTATGAAAGACTCCTTCAAAGTAATCCCTTCACAATTAAACGCTTTGTACTTGGCATTGTAGCCAAACCAGTGTACAGAAGACTGATGCTGCTCAACATACAACAACAAAAAAACATTAGCTTGTCTTGCATAGGGAGTTAACTTTGTCAGATATATAAGTTGTATTCTTTATTCTTTTCTATACTGTTGTAACTGAAGCCAAAGACATTTAAAACATGCTCATCTGTTTTCTAGAAAAATAAGGAGAAGAGATGATCCAAGAATTTCTTTTTGTGAAGATGCTGTTCCAGCAGGGTGGAAGAGATTAGATCTGAATTTCATAGAACTTCTTCCCTGATGACGTTCTAATCCAATCATGCTTACTTATACACTAATTTGATACAGCATTAATAATTACATAAAGTTGGAATATTATGACTGAGCCCTTTAATCAAAAGACAAAAATTTTTTATTAAACACCACAATGAATCTTCAGGTATGTCACGAACATTATATAAAGTTCTAGCTAGTTTACAGTATAACTTAAAAAATATGAAGGCTAGCTTTTACAGCCCACAAGGCCTACAATTTTGTTCTCTGTGGGAAAATTTTCCACAAAGGATAAATTCTTCATGTTCCTCTTCCATTCTTGTACTACACAGAGCAGCACTGATTTTCATCTTGTTTCTCAGCAAAGGTATCCATCATCTTTCACAAAACCCTTCAATATAATTTTAAAAAACTATTTCTAAAAGTTATAGTTACTAAAATCAGCTGTGGTGTTTCCTGTGTTTATCATTCTTTGCCCCCAGAATTATCATTTCCCTTTCAACAGGGTCACAGAGCTTTGTTGTCAAGCTCCTTTAAAAAAAGCATGTAGTTTAAAATATTTTAAAGATCTTTAATATCATTAAACAATCTCTTACTTAAAGCCTGTTTTTTGTTTATTAAAAAATACAATGACTTTAAACAAGAATTTTAAAAATAATATTGCTAGATGATATCTGAAATAGTGTGGAAGCAAACCAGTATCAAGCTTTCTCTGCTACATTTATTGGTAAATAAATATTAACAGTTATCTCACCAGTTCCCCAATTGTCTGAGATAACACTGGCCTGGCAAACTGACTTTACAGCTGCTCTAAATGACCAGAGTGAAACAGTTTAAGTATAAAGACAAACAGGTGACTTCATGGAGAGAATTTCCATCAAGAGAGAATCTGTAAGGATGAAACCTAGCATATATATTAAAAAAAAAAGCATAGAATCTCAGTTTAAATGCATGCCTAGTAGGAGAGGCTTTTCAGCCCCTGCTCCACTTTTTTGCACCATGAAACCAAGGAACAAGTGTCACAAGGAGCTTTTCAAGCACCTGTTTGTGACAAAAATCTCATTATGTTTTCAACATGCACATGCATTAATTTAATTAAAAAGCATGAAAATTTGTTGCAGGAAAAGGGTGGCAGTTAGTTCTGTCCCATGAAGATTCCACTTAGAGTTACAGGAGCTACTGCGTTGAGTCTCCTTCACATGTAACATTTACCTAAAATTACATGTCTTCATATATATGCCACAAACAAGACTTCAATATTAACTATCTGGAAGCTTTAAAAGAACATGTACTATTCCACTAAGATCATTCTGAAACATGAGAAATGAGAACTACAGAATTTCTTAAAGTACCTAGTTTTTATTATGTTTTATATGTATATATCAGTTTGGAAGTTTTTCAAAATATCTCCTGCTCAATGATAAACATGGTAATTTTGAGTATGTTGCATTTTTACATACAAACCATGAAGATTGAGTCTTTCCTTTAAGATAAGGTTATCATTTACAGATCTATGACATAACATTTCTGACACACGTAACACGGCAAAAAGTGACTGCCCAATCAGGATTTACTCAGTGTAGTATATCATTAATGATGTTTATAAGTCATTTTAGAAACAATACTGTCAGTGATCCCAAATGCTACACTTAGCCAAGTCGAGCAAAAAAGTAACATCAAAAGTGACTACTTTTTCCAGGGTTAGCTTAGAAATAAAAATCACAGAATCATAGAATCATAGAATAGTCCGGGTTGGAAGGGACCTCTAAAGGTCATCTAGTCCAACCCCTCTGTAATAAGCAGGGACATCTTCAACTAGATCAGGTTGCTCAGAGCCCCGTCCAACCTGACCT
>NW_008824035.1:4151616-4151845 GCF_000699105.1 Pygoscelis adeliae
GTCTGTCTTATGCTGAGGGCTCCAGAGCTGGACGCAGTACTTCAGGTGGGGTCTCCCCAGAGCAGAGGAGAGGGGCAGAATCCCTTCCCTCGACCTGCTGGCCACGCTTCTTTGGATGCAGCCCAGGATAGGGTTGGCCTTCTGGGCTGCGAGTGCACATTGCTGGCTCATGTCCAGCTTTTCATCCACCAGTACCCCCAAGTCCTTCTCGGCAGGGCTGCTCTCAATC
>NW_008824035.1:4152944-4161990 GCF_000699105.1 Pygoscelis adeliae
TTCTGGAGAGGGCCCACATTTTCCCTTGTCTTCCTTTTATCCCCAACGTACCTATAGCATCTTTTCTTGTTGCCTTTGATGTCCCTGGCCAGATTTAATTCTGTCAGGGCTTTAGCTTTCCTAACCTGATCCCTGGCTGCTCGGACAATTTCTCTGTACTCCTCCCAGGCTACCTGTCCTTGCTTCCACCCTCTGTAGGCTTCCTTTTTGTGTTGGAGTTTGTCCCGGAGCTCCTTGTTCATCCATGCAGGCCTCCTGGCGTTTTTGCCTGACTTCCTCTTTGTTGGGATGCATCGCTCCTGAGCTTGAAGGAGGTGATCCTTGACTATTAGCCAGCTTTCTTGGGCCCCTCTTCCCTCCAGGGCTTTGTCCCATGGCACTCTACCAAGCAGATCCCTGAAGAGGCCAAAGTCTGCACTCTTTCTTTTCAGCTTGATACAAACACAGCATTTCTTTCACTTCTCCTAACAGACTACGCATTACTTAAAACGTGTCTCTTTGAAACACTTTTTAGAACAAGAGCAGCATCAAGGCTAAATCACTTGCAAGAGAGAGATACCGAAGTATTTTGTTTCCCACTTTAACTTTTTTTTTGTTTTGTCACTACTGTGACTGTCACCAAACCAACTAAATAAGCCAAACTCTTGAATATTTTTTCTTTCAAGAAGATTCAAGCTACTTAACTGATTAAGAAAATGCTTAAGTGTGGAGGATGACATACCACCTCGAATAATAAAACACACTTCAAAAGCAATCATGGTGTACTGAAACATGCCAAAATCCTGAAACTTCAGCACAAGACATCACAGATACTAAAAATGTATGTGTGTTTAAAAAAAAAAAAAAAAGAAAGGATAACCTCAAGATCGGGAACTCCCATCAAGGGCTATTAAATCCAAAAGACAATTTCTGGTTCCAGAAGATCCTGAGCCACAAATTGCTGGAGTCTGGGAGACCAGTCTAGGAAGTAGCACCCCATGACTGTTATGCTCCTATATCCCTCCCTAGGCATCTGCTACTGATTGCTCTCAGGGACAGCTAGATGGACGTCTAGTCTGATCTGCTATATTCTATATATATATGATATATATATCATATATGCTATATATTCTCTTATCAGCTACTGTGTAATACAATGCCTGAAATATAATCTGAAATATGGTGTTCTTCTGATTGGTCTAGAAATATAAATTCAAACAAGAATATAATGTCGATTAGCATATATTTTGAAGAATATATATGGGCTAGATATCTTACCATGTCTTTTCACAGGAAAAATATTAAACATCGCCTTCTTGTACCACTTGCATACGTGATATGTTCACATCTGCATGAGTATTCTTTACTTACATAAACAGGAGACCAAGTTCCTTTGTGCATGTTTGTTTATCATTTAAAAACCTCTGCAGAGGTTCCCGCTTTGACAGCTATAAGCTACTCCAACAGCAAAGCTGCAAAATTACATAAAGTTTTTCTGCAGCAAAAACTTATTGATGATACATAAAGGAGCAGGTTGAAAGAGGGTCTGAGTCTTTACAATGTGTCCTGCCCCTGAGGGGCAGAGGGGCAGAGGGGCAGAGGGGCAGAGGGGCAGAGGGGCAGAGGGGCAAAGGGGCTTTTTTCACTGTTCTGGAAGCTCAGATTACTAGCATAGACAGTGTAATAAGAGATTCTTTATACTAGGGACATTCTAAGAGTGCTGTAGCTGCTTGGGCAAAGCAGTAGCTCTCAGGGTTTTTCCCAAGCTAAAAATCCACATATATAAAGAATTCCAGTTTCTTTCAAATCAGTCATTAGCTTACCGTAAGTTTCAAGATAAAAATGGACTAGAAGGCTGTAACTGGAATCTTAGTTCTACTGATCCATGTCACAACTTGAACACTTTCATTGTTTTTGTTATTGCACTTGGGCATCATTTGTCCATAACTCATTTTTTCCAGGCTTTCAGGAATTTTACAACCATCATCACCAACAGTAAAGTACTATATTGGTTTTACTTTCTTCACAGTAAAACTATGCCAAATGCAATAACGTGTTATCCCTTCAAAAATACTAAGTTCTGTCACAAGTCTTTAAACAAAAGTAACAGCATTATTTAACTAACTGATAGTACCTATGGTCTTTTGCTGTATTCATACAGATATGATCTTCAAATGACAAGCTCATTGCTTTTAGAAATCTATTTTTGCATACAGTTCAGCTGACTAAAATAGTGGCCAAAAGCTGCCTCTCTCATTTCAGCAGCTGAGCAAGGGGTTTCATCACTCCCATTTTGGAATTAGAAACCTAAGTCAGATTTAGATGGATTTTACACCATTAAAACATTTTTTTATCTAGACTTTCGTTCTGATAATAGTACAAGTTTTGTCACAAATCAGTGTGACTTACTATATATTAGTTCCTTACTCTTCTTTTAGCTTGTTTGCCTATCTTCAGACTTCATACAGAAGCCATCCTTCTTCAGTGTTTGGAAAACACATACTATATGGCACATATGCCGTGAAAACCTTCCACTATTCATTGGAAATAAAGCATTTCATACTGAAACAGCATACATTAAGTGTCACCGCAGCATGTAAAAACTCACGCTTAAAACATACAGGATTTCAGAAAAGTTCCTGTTGATGATTTGTTTCTGGTCTTTAATGATTAACAATAGAGAGGTTACTTTGACACACTTGAACCTCAAGCCTTGAAGACTGTTCTTTGAAACCAACAGGTTGTCGGCATGTGAACAAAGGCTCAGGCCTACCTCTGAAAGCAGTCCTACTGTTGCTCTTTTAACCCCAGGGGCCAGAACCCACCATTCTCTCCCAACATGACAATACTTAGATACCCATCTGTAGTGACACTGGCCTCTCAAATCATATCCCTCTCAGGGTTTTGTTCATAAGATTCTACAAAGTAGTGCATCCATATCTTGGACCACTTTCCTGCAGTACCCAGCTTTCCACAAATGCTAAAAAACCTATAAACATAATTTTTTTTTATTTCACAACTAACCGAAACCAGGACAAAGGCCTAACAAGTTTAAGTGTTGCACTACCTAACACTTAGGAACTGAAACCTTTTATAGGTTATCGCTTGAAGCTCATGAGAGGATCCAGAAATATATAAAAAAAGAAAAAAGGATTTAAAAAGTTTTAGAAATATCATGACTCACATTTCGGCTAGGAAACCAAGATGTAGATCTACTTGAGGAGAAGTTGGCATAAGGAAGATGGCCTTCTACTCCCAGAAACCAAGGAAGATAGGAAGACCAATTTCAACCCTCCTGTTAGTCAGTAACTACTGAAGACGCAGAGTCCAGATAAGCCTTTTGCATTAATATGAATTCAATACAGAATAGAAAAAAAGACAAAATCTTCCATTTGCAAGTAGTGTAAATTGAAGCTGCACCACAGAAAATTCTGCAAAAAAATGCAAAGCCAGCTGAAACACTACAAAGATTCTCCAACAGTCTTAAACTCATACACATAAGCCACATGAAGTTCACTCATTATTTTGATCAGTTTTCATTACACAGGGATTAAAAGAGAAGACCTGGCCTAAGACAGGCAAGGGAAAGGAAGACAATAATTAATGCATAGGATTTTTATCTGGATTTTAGTAAGAATTCACATGATGCCACCTCTTGAGAGATTATTAACCATGATCTTTCATCTTTTACAAAACTGGCCTGCTTTTTCTTCAATACCACCTCCTTTGCAATGGCTGTGACACAGTTGTTTTCCTTTCATCTTAAGCATGCTTTCCCTCTCAACTTTCCTATGCTACATACCAAAGTTGCATAAAGGACTGAGACAGCACTGTATCTCAACCTTTAAAGCAGGGCAACATAGCAGAAAACATAACTCTCAGCCTGGCAGGAATATTTTCTTTATTTAAATGACAGACAGCTGAGCTGAATAAAGGCACCTGGAATTTTCATCCCAAGAAAAATAGCCCAAAATGAATATAATTTTTTGGGGGGGAGTGGAACTGTCTTCACAGTCAAAACTACTATCACACTTTTTTTTCCAGTCATTAGGGTCTGCAAAACAGTTTTCTTAACACCTCCCTCCTCCCCAAAATTACACTAACAGCTTAGAATTATTCATGAAGACATTGCTTCTTTACAACTTTTGAGAACTTATGATTCAGTGATCTAAAAACAGTTAGAAACTGTCCAGCAGATAGAGTCTTCCTTCACATGCACCTAGTTCAAGCTACTTTCCACTCAAAATTTAGTAAGGTTGCCCTGAGCCGTGTTTCTCCGGCAATCCTATTGTCTTCAGATTACATCTTGTGTTGTGAGATTTTTCCCTCTGCTGACCACCGTAAGGACTTGCTCCTAGCCTTTTGTGACAATGTGTGTCCCATACAGTCTTCCTGCTAGGTCCGAACAATCTTGCATATGCAGTCTGTGAAAATGAATCAAAGCAGTCATCTGGTTCATTAAAGAGATTACGAGTTCATTCAAAACGCTACCTCCATCTGCAGAAGTTTAGAAAGACAGAGCTGCAGAACACAGATGACTCAGACCTCTTCAGCAAGTTTAAGGATTCTTGTGAGCTTCTTCAGTGTGTTTTTATAAACAGATGCTCATTTATGAGCATTTCACACTAAAAATAACTTCAGAAGAACTAAAAACCAGCTAGGCTTAATTTGACTATGAGGAAACAGGTATGCAGATTTTAAAGTCTTCAAGCACCAAGTATTTAAAATATCCTTTTTTTAGAGCACAAAGAGAAAACAGATTATACACTAGAACTCTGTGCACCTTGGAGATAGACCACTTCACTCAATCAAAACTGTGGTGAACATTCCTTTTTTTCAACAGTGAGAAAAAGCTTCTTAGAAGAATAAGAAGGAATGAGAGAGGTTCTACCAACAGTTTAGATCACATACACCCTCTCATTATGATCGTATTTCACCAAATTCAAAAGGGGATAAAGAGGATCAGTGATAAGAAAGCAATTTATTATTTAAATTTTTGATTCCCTGGTACACTCTTTTCTCCTCCAGCCCTTCATTTCTACATACATTTCATGAAGGTTATAGACCCTTACTTTTAGGAAAAGACTTTAAAAAACCAAAATGTTTTAAATCATTTTACATATTTCTCTAGCTTTACCTCTTTCTTCCCACGTGCACACCATTTCCTCTACTCTTCCCCTCTCCTTATAGTGACTCAGCATTTCTGAGGTATTCAGGCCTAATCCCACAAACTATCCATATGGCTTATACTCTTCTGGCCACTATAACGAAGTTCCACAGAAAGGGATCTACTGAATAATATCCATAGTTAGGGAGCATATCCACAACATATGCCCATGAATGATATATTAAGGCTGACAAGAAAATACAGGTTAAAGGATATATGGTTCCAAGAACAGTATAAAAAAGAAAAAAATGGTATTTATCTTCCTCAACTGTCCACTGTGTATGTATATAAGGTCATCACATTTGTCTTTACTTTTTTCACATACTAAAAATCAATCCTAAATATAGATTTCTTTCTTTACCTAACTATAATGGTAATAAAAAGAAAGAACCAAAATACCTAGAAGGGAAACAGCAATATCTCGCAAGTAGGATTTATTACAATATAGCAGTTATTTTAATTCTGGGAAAGGATAACAGCAAGTACTAAAAAATCCACCGCCCTCCCCACCCCCTGGGGGGAGGAGGGGGGGGAAGAAAACCCTTGTGTGTCTTTGTATCTTTCACAACCCAATTGCATTCTGTTTCCTTTATGGGTTTCCTTTTACATCCTAGGCAGACTTTCCACCCCCCCTAATTATTGCTCTACAGAGATTATTATAGTGAATGTTAAACAGAACAAAATAACCAAAATATTTGTTATTATATTATTGGTAAAGTAGATGGAAGGGCAAAGAAATGACTTCATGCAAGGAAAGACACAAGATGCAAGTTGGGGGCGGGGGGGGGGAAGCCCTCTATGGTGCTCTGGAAGCAAGACATGCAAAGATCAATCCAGACAAGGAACATAATCAACCCTTTCCTTCAATTAAGTGCATCAAAGCAATAGAAGTTTCATGCCAGAAGAATGAAGTCAACATAATGTCACTCTCCATGAAGCCCCAAGCTTAAAGAACCCTGCTGTGGGAAAAACTGCAGTGTTAGCATTCCCTACATTTAAAAGGGACACAGTGAGTAGAAAGGAGATCCACTTTACACAATACTCAGCAGCAAGCATACCCAAGGAAATCAATACCAATTCTGTCAGCACTGATTTCTGCAGAGCTTTACCCCAACAGGTAGATATAAGGTAGGGCATAGGAAGGATAGGCCATGGCAGCAATGTTCTTGTGGACAATGCTGGGTAAGTAAAGAAATTGGCGGACATTCTCCTCTGTGGATTCCCAAGAAAAAACTCATGTAGAAACATGGAGGAAGCACAATTCCCAAAGGCAGCTCTGCAAGCACTTGCAAATCCCTTTCTTCCCACACCCCTCTCCAAAGAGGGGAACAGAAAATCCCTAGTGTATAAGTTTATTTAAAAGAGTGGTCTCACTTTAAAGGGGTATTAGTTCTGAATGTAATATTCTCTTACGTAGCTCCAGTTTCCAACAATCAAACAGTTTTTCTATGCCATCCATAACATATTGGTGTATTTAGATGCATCCAAAGGCACGTACTGGTATTCAAGTTCAATAAGCTAGGAAGCAACCTTTCTTCCCATTAAAACATCAAAACTATACAACTATCTCGTCTTTTTTTCAAAGATTATACAGTGTCCCCATATTAATTCCACATCTGAAATAGCACATTATCAATATCAACAAAAGCACATGTAATGCATAACAAACTTACATTCTAAAATTTCAAAAGAAATGAAATTCAATAGGTAGGAATTCTATTATAGCTAAGTCCTTCAGTAATATCACACACACTGATCTGCTTTGCTGTCACTCTTTTCTACCATGGCAATCTCTTTCTATACAAGCCATCTTTACCTTCACTTTACCTTTTTAACCTGTGGGAAGAAGAAATTGATTTTTTTAAACTAAAGATTTATAAAAATAAGATGGAATCATTTTAAAGGGTGCCTCCTAAGTGATATAGTTTAGAATAGGTTTACTTTTTTACCAAGTTATTTCACAAAACCAAAGTTTGTTCAATCCCATGCAGTTTCAGAAAAAAAATTACTATCTGCATCTATAGAAAATGAAATATTAGATCTTGTCATTAAAAATGAAAAATGCAGGTATTATTTGACAAAAACTGGTAACGCTTTACAGTGGTCCTCACTGGTCATATACTGGCAGGAAACCAATACTGCATTTATTAGGTAGTGCATGATACACTCAAAGCCAAGTTAACTCATGCTGTAAGTTCAGGATTCTAAAGAAACTCCCTATGCAGACACTTCTGCAGTCTAGAGCTGTTTTGGAAGAAGCATTTTGTTGATGATGGTATGCCATCAAGTCAAGACACCGGAATCTACGCTGATCAGACAAGTCCACTTTGCATAATTCCCATTCGTTTTATCTACAGTTCAGCTTCTGAACCATCCTGAAATTCAAAATAATTATTTTTAAATTAACACAAGGGAAATTACATTCGTGTTTAATTACATGTCCTCCTTTGATTCCTAAAAATGGTGGTAAGGACCACCATTAAGTCTCGAAGATCTACAGACTAAAACATTCAAACACAGTTCCACATCACATATTACCATTTTGAAAATTCTGCAGATGAGCCTCGTTTTACCCTACCTTGTCATGTTTCTGCTGGTGCCTTGCCCTAGTATCCAGGATATGGTAAGGGGTTTCAGAGTCTCTGTTGATGTAATAGATTAGTCTTGAAGGCAGTGTGATTTCTTTCTGGATTGCATTGCTGTAGCTGTTATTTTTACTGTTAGTGCTTTTATTCTGTTGAAATGTATTCTCTTCATCTGCCAGTACTCCCTCTATACTGCCTGCCGTTTCATTCCAATGCAGGTCTGAGGAAGAAAGATATGCCAGCCATAAATTAGGTGGCAGAATGTGTTTCTTTCCATAAAAAGCTACATATTTAGCTTGCGGTATTCTAATATTTTATTAATCACACAAGGAAACAAAAAGATAGCTTTCTCATTAAGCTAGATCCGATTCATTTTTCGCACATAAATTGATTTCAGAAATAACATTATTTATTTAAATGCATATACATTTTCATATGCAGTCATGGATTATAAATATCTTAATGCCCCTCACCCTCCAAGAGGAAAAAAAAAACCCAACTTAACGGATATGTAAGTACCCCCTACACTCTCTTTGATAGCTAAGTTCTCTTCTCTCTCAAAGATACACACAAAAACCCAAACACACATCTATAAAAGGCTAAGAATACTCCCCACGTTCCTAAGACAAACTGAATACAGAGTCCATGCGCACTGAATGCTAATCAATTCCTTTTACATAATAGGAAGTTTTCTACCTCTCTCTTTCAACTTTGACAAGAACCCTTTTCCTCAGTAGCAGCTTTTCAGATGAAATCCTGTATCCTTCCTCATTAAAATTTCAAGATACAGTCAATCAACAAGCAATATAACAATAACAGTAATAACGATGCACAAACCGACTATATTCAGTATTCCACATATCATCTATATGCAATCAAAAGCAAATAAACAAAAAGCACACACAAAAATCCAACCCCAAACAAATTAGCTTCCCAGTCAGATCCCCGTACACATGCATCCTAACACACACAAAAAGGACCTAAGCCTTTTTTTGTCGCATACCTCACCAGCGTATTTCTACGCACACCATCCTCTATCTAAAACACTGCAGCACTGGCTTCAGAAGATCTGAGGGCGAAACCTCACATTTCTCTCTTTTTAGTAAGCAAGCAAGCCAAGGAAACACTGAGCCCCGTTTTCTATACGCCGAAACAGACACGTACACAAAGCTGGAAGGGGCGGAGGAAGAAATCGTGCAGGGGAAATGGATGTTATCGGGGTTTATCACCCAGGGCGGAGGCAGGGGAGCCAGGGGAGGGGGAGGACGGGTACCGAGCAGCAGCAGACGCCTGACGCACACGAACACTCACACAC
>NW_008824035.1:4162705-4165634 GCF_000699105.1 Pygoscelis adeliae
GGGGGAAGGCCGCAGCGCGCCGGCAGCAGCTGCAGCAGGGGCACGGCCTCCGCGCTGCCCGCGGGGGTGGGCGACAAGGACAGGCGACGCCTCGACGGCCGTAACGAGCACCAACGAGTTTTACCTCGCACCTAGGGCAGGCAGAGAGCGAGTATAAAATTCCCTGAGCCGGGTAACGCACAGAAACCCACTCTTGCAGCGTGCACAATTGCAAGAAGCCGAGTTTGGAAATACTAAAATTATTTTTAAGAACTTCATGCAGAGTGATGTTACTTTGAAAACTGGCCGCCCAAAGCAAACCTTGGAAGAGACTTTGGGGGACAAGAAGAGGAAGCCACGAGTCAGTTTGCTCCCAGGGAAGCGCTGCACGTGCACAGATAAGGCAAACGAGCCATTTCACAACTTGCAGTCCTCATACGCTGCGGAGGGCTGCAAGGGGCCCTTCCCATGAGCCCTCCTCTCCTGCTCCGAGTGTTGTGTGGAGCTTCAGGCTCCTCTCAGCTCCCTCCCAACGCCGCCAGCCAACAGATCTGCTCCTTGCAAATCTTGCATCTCCCCCCTTGTTCTCTTCTTTAGTCCCTGTGACCCGTTCATCCTTGCTGACTGCAGCCAACCTGCAATGAAGTGGTTGTGGAGGTGAGAACCAATGTTACCGAAAGAGCATATGTATATTGACAAAGAAAATGGAAGTGTATACAATAAACAAAGGGGAGCACTGCAGGAAGGTGCACGATCAGACTGTGACCTGGTGTAAATCCTCTGTGGAGTGCTGCCTTCAGCAGCAGACAGTCTGGACCACGAACAGAAAGAAGCATTAGTGCATTTCTATACCACGAGTAGTATCTCTCATACTTCAGTCCAGCGTGCCTGGGGTGAACCACCAACATGAAGAATACTTGCAAGATAAAAATAACTTCAAAGAGATACAAGAAGATTAACCTGCTGCTTTGTATTCATTCCATGGCTTCAGGAGTCAGAAAACCTGGAAGGGAGTTCAGAGACAAGTTTAGATATTGAGTTCTTAGTGCACATTTTGCCCAGCAGACTTCTAATACCCGAGAATAGATATGTTTTATTTTGGTGCAGGTCTCACTGCTGAGGAAATAAAGCTGTATCTCCTTTTTGTCTGGATATCGCTTTTTATTTGTCAGCTTATTCCTTCTAATCTGAGTCTGCATACCACATGGATTTCCAGAAAGATAGGAATTTTCTCTGCTTCACATAATTTTCTTTAGATTCCAGCCTGAATTAATTATCATTGTTAATTTAGAAAATATAAGCAGTTTTACAAATCATTACCATGCAGACTACTTCTTAGCAGTGGTGTTATTACTTCTAAAAAAAATAAATTCTGAATTCTCATGCTCATCAAATAGGTGCCACTCGTGGAAGCTCAAAATCTAAGCGTGTAACAGCAGACAAACACATAGAAGACACAGACCCCCAGGATAACCAGGTGTGAAAAACAACAGAAAACGTGCCTTAGGATTTATCTGTTGTCTGGGTCTAGGAAGAAAGCTGTACCAGTTTTCTGTACAAAATGGTCTTCCTTGATGCTCACGTTCCCAGACACTTTCCCTGCAGCCCACCTAGCCCAGCTGTTCCTCATCATTAGATATCACTAGAACATTTCAACCAACAGCAGCTCCTGTTTCTCCCCATAAACATACAAACAGATCAAATGTTATGAAGTTATGTCAGTGCATCTAGATCTAAAATAAATACAATTTAAAAAAAAATTAGAAGAACAAAGGAGTAGAATGACCACACAATTAAAAAAATAAAATCCAGAAACTTTCACCACACAACAAAAAAAAACAAGTCTAGCAACAATGAATGCTAGAAACACCTGCTCTCTGAAACTCTCAGTTCTTGTTTTTGCTGTCCAGATTTTGAGGGCAGAAAATAATGGTTGCACCTTTCTACAACAGTTGTCTAGGCAAAGATTTTCTGAAGTTCTTTTAACTCATGTACAAGTCTGCAGCAGAAATAATCACCTGAATAACCATCTGAAGCAGATGTGCCCAGTCTCCCAGTCCCTGGTGGACGTGTAACTCAAGCTGAGCTGTGTTTCATACACCTGCTACAAACCTTCAGATGGTCACGTGCAGTTCACAGAGCATAATCAGCTCAAGATTAAATACCCCACTAGGAATGACAGATGCTTTTTTTTTTTTTTTTTTTTTTAAAAAACCTGCTTTCATCTTTGAAAGACCCTATGAAATAATCCCAGATAGATTGCACTGCAGATGTCTGAAAACAAAATACCAGAAGCATGGATTATCATAGCAACATCTGTGTCCAATGAAAGAAATTGAAACATCTGAGTCAGAGGCGTGCGGGAAACCGCTGATAGCCGGTCCTTCAAGACTGGCTAGGGAGCAAAGGCATACTATGCAAGGTATATACATACTTTCAATCTGGGTGATAAGTAAACTATACATCATATCTCCAGATGATTGTCCAGAGCTTTTAAATTCACTGCTCCTTTATCAGGATGAGGGCCAGTGAGCACATGGGATGAAATTTTGTAATGCTACAATTCAAATCAAAAAGGCTTCAGATGCAAAACTGCTGATAGTAGTCTTGGCTGTCCATATTGACGGCCAGTCAGGAAATGTTAGTACAGGCTCTGTTAACCCAGTGATAAAGATATAACCTTCCAACACAATCAAATGCCTTTTCTGGTATCACCTGAAAAAAGAAAAAAGTCAGTGTATCACTTGGCCAAGTCTCTATGTAGAATACTTTTTTAAAGAACTTGCTCCTTGCCAAGGCATAAATAATATTGACCTTGCTGAGTGAGCACAATAAGACTGTGTCTTACTAGGAAATAAAGAAAATTTCTGGATTTCAACAGTAGTCTCTTATCTAACACTTATTTCAAGAATCCAGTTAGGTCCTGTAACAAATGACCAGGTTGGGCATT
>NW_008824035.1:4165661-4169518 GCF_000699105.1 Pygoscelis adeliae
ACAAACTCTTCACCGGTTTAATAGAAAGAGGAATATTACTGTTGCAGATGGAATATGAAGGAGACAAATTCAGGAGATACAAACATGGATAACTAATTTATAAAAAAGTCTTTGCAAGGATGCCGTAGGAACACTGGCTACCAAGTTTACAATAGTGATGATCATTACAGAAGATCAAATACTTGATATTACCACAATATCAAATACTCAGTTTAACAGGAGGTTAAGCATAGGAAGACTAGCACAGTTACTTTGGTGATAACAGGTGATACCAGTTGGGCAGCTCAAGACTTGGTGATGAAGGGTATAACGCCATAGGGAACAGGCAGCACAAACAGCAGAGTAGAAACAGCCATTGCTGAAGTCTGCGATCAGGTGAGTGCAGTAGTCAAGTATGATTATGATTTATTCATATTACTAGCAGGCTCAGCCATAGGCCAAGGTCCCGCTGTGCTCCGTGCTGTACAGACACAGGACAAAATGACAGGTTTGTTAGAGATATTTCCTTTTGATTTGCAATAGCAAATAAGTCAGCCAGTGCTGTAAATAACAGAAGAAATGTAACAGCTCTAGGAGGGGTACCAAGCACACTGCAGGTCTAAAAAGTGGTAATTACATGGGGGACATTGAACAACAATAGAACCTCATTAGTTGGCACATAACTAATCCACACGACCTGTAATTTGCATGCAAAAGAAGGTGGTAGCCATTCTCTGTTTCTCAACAGGGGGTTAACAGCTAAGACAAAGCTGTACTGAAACTTCATGCTACTCATGTTTCCTTACTTTATATCATATGCAGTATAAGTATGGATAATTTGTACTTAGAAGAAACCTGGGAATTGCAATGAACAATGCATTGCATTGGTATAACTGTTTTTTAATCACACGTGTTTGAATACTCACTGATTCTCTATGTTCAGCTATTCTCAAAGAGCTCCTCAGTCATTAGTGTGAAAGAGAATATGTTAAAAACTTTTTTATAATGTGACCATCTCTTGCTACACATTCCACCACCTAACAGCCCAGCAGCAACCCAGCATTTGGTCAGAAAAATAAGTACTTTTCATTTATTCTGTTTCTTTTAGCATCCTTAAATATCTTTTAGCGACTGGGGAAAAAAGAGTGTAAATGTCACAAACACACAAGACTGATTCAGGAAACAGCTGTGGTTCTCGATTCTTCTGAAGCAAGCATCACTTTCCAAACTGAAGATCTAACAGAACAGGGTTTCCACTGCTCTTCACTTTCCCATCTTCTTTATTTCAACCTCATACTCTTCAGAGGAAGAGTTTTCTCTTGCTACTTAGTCCGTAGTTCCACAGAGCCCTAAACCCAGCTTTCCCTTCCATGTACAATAGTGGAACAATATACAATATTGGGCACAACACTATTTTAAACACAGTAATATTATAAAATAGAATACAGTAAAAATGGCCCTTTTCCATCAGAACTGTCACTCGTTTACCAAGCTCTGCATGCACATCATCATTAGCTACCCCTCTCACCAGTGGTACTACACAAATGAACTCTTTTGTGAGTACCATATGTTCCAGCACTACAAGTTAGAATGTACATGGTAATTAGGATAGACTTGCCAGCCCCCCTCCCCTCAACATTGTGAAATGGTAATGGTAAAGTCAAGCGAAGAAAGTAAGATGATAAAAAGAATATATTTTACCAATGTTCAGCAAGGAAGGGAAGGGAACACAGCTGTGCTGCTAATAGCAAAAGAGCCAGAGGTTTTATTAATCGCAGTCCAATTTGTATCCAGGTGAAACTTAGCATCAGTAATCTACTTTTGATTGCAGGAAAAAACTATTTTGAATAAACCACACCAGACTGTAATTTTAGAATTAACTCACTGTGTACTCTTGTGCAATTAACTAAGCGTTCATAGCCAAAGGATTTCACAAGTTGTTTAGTAGGATTCCTCAGCAACGTTTAAACAAATGCATGTAATTCATTGTATACAGGATACGGCAGTGATACAGTATTTTTGCCGTCAATGGAAATATTATGATACTAAAGGTTCCAATTATTCACCATATTGTCCAATTTATTAATAAGAGATAGACAAGCAGCAGAAACATACTGGTCAGCGATGCTATCTAGAACACATTTGTCAGCTGTTCTGATATGGATATACTTAGCAAGGAAAACATATGCCACCAGCAGAAAAAAAAACTGCTGCTTTTCTAATAAGCAAGCACTTCTAACTGTGGCTGTGACATCAGCCTGCTCCTTGCTAGCTCGTTTAACTCCTGTGAGTTAAAATGTAAAAACAGTGTCAAGAAAGCAAGACAGGGTGGCAGGGGAAATCTTACTTAAATATGTACTTTGATATATATTTCCTTCAAACTAAATACATGTTCACATCCCAAGGACTTGCCCCAGCTGATCAAATACTTCCAAGTGGTAGGTTCTAAAAAAGCCAGATTGCAGCTGTCCCAGTGTGACTTTGCAAAGGGGAGGGAAGATATCATCACTGTTTCCCTGACCCACTTGCACATGCACAGGGGAGAAAAGGGCTACAAGGGATCTCTTGAGTCATCAAGTCCAGCCTCCAGCTACCACTGGCTATTCCATCGCACAGTTCTTTTCATACATTTCATTTAAAAGTAATTGTGGTTTTTGCCCTTCTACTACCACTGGAAGGCTGTTCCAGAAGCCTGGAATTCATTGTATTCATTGTTAGAATCACTAAGTAAATCCTCCTACTTCCCAGCCTAAATTTATTCATGCCTAACAGAAACCCATTTGTTCCTGTGCCAACGCTAGCATTAATAGCTCATTCCCCTTGCTGGTAGAAACGACCAGACTCTTGATGCTTACAGCATCTAAGCCCAAGTGATGGGTGAAAATTTCATGAGACTGTAGTTGAAAACATTAAGGATGTTATCTTCAGCACAGAGATGCCCAGAATAGCAAGGACTGCATTAGCTTGAGAAGCAGAAGGAATATGGCCATGCCAGTACAACGCATGCTTGAGCTACTAAACCTCACTGAGAAAAGGAACTTACCTAGCTACAGCTACTACTACTTGGAAGCTGGTTTGCTGGGCATGGACATGCAGCATTTAAAGGTGTTACAGTTGCTTTTCTTATGTTCACCCAAAAATAAAAATAAAAAAATTCTTCCTCCAATAATTTGCAGGTGCTGAGGCTGCTGCTCAGGTAAGAGACTTCTACACAGTCTTGCATTCAGCAGAGAGACCTGTGCTGATGCTGCTGCCATCACTGCTGTCATCATATGCTATAAAAGGTAGGTGAAAATGCTGAGAAGCAGCAATGTTAGTCAGATGGGGAAAGTCCTGGCGTTTCCATAAAATGCAGCTCTATGAAATAGGAAAAAAAATAAAAATAGAAACTGCTATATCCAATTAGGCATCCTGCCTTTTCTCTGTAGACAAACTTGGATCAGTTTCCCTGCTCCTTCCCTAATTAGGCATAGGGATGAATCAGACATGAAACACACTATCCTGAAAGATTCCTATTTGAGGATGTATCTAGGATTTGGCACTGATTCCTCTAGAGAGCCTAAAACATTTAACTATCATTTCTCTAGAGAGATGGTCTGAATTTTTAAGAAAAATCAGTGCAAAGTATTATCAAAGTGTTGCACTAAAGTCCTAGGGTGTCCCCGACACATTTGAGTTACTAAAACACATTTTAGTATTTTACTAAATACTAAACGATGACTGGAGGCTGGCCAATGTGACACCCATCTACAAGAAGGGCCGGAAGGAGGATCCGGGGAACTACAGGCTTGTCAGCCTGACCTCGGTACCGGGGAAGATTATGGAGCAGATCATCTTGAGTGCCATCACACAGCATGTACAGGTCAATCCGGCGATCC
>NW_008824035.1:4170464-4174040 GCF_000699105.1 Pygoscelis adeliae
TGAGGAGCGGCTGAGGGAGCTGGGGTTGTTTAGCCTGGAGAAAAGGAGGCTGAGGGGAGACCTCATCGCTCTCTACAACTACCTGAAAGGAGGCTGTAGTGAGGTGGGTGTTGGTCTCTTCTCCCAAGTAACTGGCGATAGGACGAGAGGAAATGGCCTCAAGTTGCGCCAGGGGAGGTTTAGATTGGATGTAAGGAAAAATGTCTTTACTGAAAGAGTGGTTAAACATTGGAAGAGGCTGTCCAGGGAAGTGGTTGAGTCCCCATCCCTGGAAGTATTTAGAAGATGTGTAGATGAGGCGCTTAGGGACACGGTTTAGTGGGCATGGTGGTGTTGGGTTGACGGTTGGACTCGATGATCTTGGAGGTCTCTTCCAACCTTAATGATTCTATGATTCTATGATTTTTTGTCACATAAATTACTTTCAGTGTTGGATGTGGATCACAGATTGGTGTGCGATCATCTCCCCCACCAAAGACCTTCTAAACTAATTTCCTTACAAGTTTGATAGACAACCAAAGAAAGTCCTCTTTCAGCTTCTCCCCACCAATCAGTCTGGACCTATGGATTCCCAAATTTTAAAGAGGTCAGTCACAGATTTGGTGATTCTCATGACCGATCTGCCAAAGACAGCATCTGCTGATGTCAACATAGTTATCTTTTAACATTGCTTCAAAATTATGCACAGATCCCAGTGAATGCTTTGCATAATTTCTGCTGTTAACTCCTTGAGCAGATTCTTGCTTCCTAAGGAAGCTGCAGTAAATTTTCCATCTCCCAAAGCACAGAAAGAATCACAGCCCCATAATATTTTACTAGTTTGCTGGACTCGAACTGCCAGTGCCATAATGCAGCAAATACTTCAGGGGATTACTTCTTCTGCTTTGACAGCTTGGTAGAAAGGCAAATAAGACCCTAACAGTCTTGCCCGATGTAGTATGCACCCCTCAGTCTTCTTGCTAATTTTCTGGGCAAAAATCCCAGCCACGAATCTTTAGAGCACAAAAAATCCCCAAGTCCTCACAACCATGGAAGTGGATACGCCTCTCTCACACCCACAGGAGCCGCACACAGCCTGACCGTGTGGATTGTCATGTCGAGAACCCACACCTGGGGGATGTGAAATTATGCCCTTTACCCCGCTGCTTCCATTCTTCCTCTCGCCCACATGAACTCGCACTTAGTCACCCCTCAAAGGTCATATTATTTCTCTATATGCATATGTTCCCCATGATTTTATGGAGTTGCTTATCCCACTAGTTAACTATAAGCTTAAACGCACATTATTATTTGTTGTTACTATGGAAATGTAGCATTTTTTTTAAGACTTCCTTGGAAATTAAAGCAGCATTATTTTATCCTGCATGGAGTATCTTTGTAGCATACGTGATTGAAAAAGCGCTAGTTTTCCTATACTACCCCCCCCAAGAACATGTTTATTATTCAAAACCCATACATCAAAAATAACTTTTTCTATTATTACTTATGAAACTGCTTCTTACCGGGAATTAATTAATTTGCTTTTCTTTCTTAAGTTCCATATCGTATGGCTAAGAAATGTTCCAACTTTAACCATCTTTCAGTTTCCCATCCTCTTCATCCTGCTTTTTACATGTGGGTACCAGAAGCCCCGTAAATAAAGGAGGAGGTCACTTCCTTTCTCAAGACTGGTGCCTTGAGAAACCAAAGGCTTCAATGCATAATGATGCCAGAACAATTTCTTGCTGCAGACGAGCTAAAGTGGCATGGCAAAGTTGTCTGTATGCATTCATGTGCCAGCCACTGCTTGAAGTGAGACATCACCAAAAGCAGTTCACACCTCCAATTAAGGCTGAGTTGCACCAACTACACTATCACAGTTAAAGAATTTCACATAAATATTAAGAAAGCCGTAGGAATGCATTAACTTGCAGCAGAAAATATTTGCTTATTGTAAGCAACTCCAGAAAATTACCTGCTCCTACTTGTAGCTGAAAGGGACCAGTTTGCTGATAAAGCATTGCAAGGATAATGTGCCCGAGCAAGAACCAAAATCAAAAGACATCTCACCTCTGATTAAATTGGGTTTCAGACCAAATTCTCTTCCCATAACAAATGCATACACAAAACTTGTATAATGGGGCTGCAAAATAAAGAATTTAGTCACAGAAACTTGAATTATTCTTAATTTGTATTGCTGTTCTCGTGCTGATACTGCATGTGGAGCTTGCAGTGCAAAAGAATTTCTTAAATAAATAAACAAATATGCTTCAACTGGTAGGGCTTGGTGGATTGAAGCATTAAACAGCAGGGGAACATGCCCAAAGGTACAAAGCAGATTAACTGCACAGTCCAAAGGACAATCTGACCTCTGCAGGCCAAAGGCAGTTCAAGGCCCTTTCCACTGGACAGTGTTTTCCTGCCTTTATTTTTTTATATTATTTTAGCCCCATCCCAACATTTATTTTGCTCTCCAACAGAGTTGTGTAATCAATGAAACTTCCATTTACCAAAGAAATCCTGCTGAGCACAAAATGTCTCTTTTTCCTCATTCTGCCTATAGATAAATTGACTTTTCTTGTAGAAGAGAAAACTGTTTCTAAACAGCCACAACCATCCATTGATTTGGTGACTGTTGAAGTAATACAAGTCTTTCACAACATTATACCACCTACAATCTTTATGGGGAAAATAGCAATAGCTGAATGGATATGGACAAGGAACGTCACTAATAAAAAAAAAAATCGCTTAGAATGAAAGCAATGCAATCAGAGTTATATCAGCTCTTTTGCATTATTTTGCATTCTTATAACCACAGGAAACCCATGCAATTCTATTTCTGCTTCAGGAAGGTTGGTCACTCAGCAGCACAGTTCAAAGTGTGAGCCTGTTTTATGATAGCTAAAGAATCACCCTATTTTCTTGACCCCAATTGTTTTAAACTTGACTTTCCCACTCTACACTGCAGTGCAGTACCCAGACCACTCTAAAATAGCACTGGTTACCACCCAGGAGCTACCACGCTTGAAACCTCTCCGTAGTTTCCAAGTGTGGATACCAGCTAAGACTTTCAGACTTTTCACATGACCTTGGATTGTGGTCCTATCTTCAGCAGTACAGCAACCCTAAATCTGCCTTCATTGCTTTTTTAAGGGTTCCTTTTAGAGAGGCAAATTGCTGGGCAGCGCTCACATGGTACCTCCTCTTTGCTGCTGGGCTACAGGGAAAGATGCCTCGTATTTACTAATTCCTAGTGCCAGAGCAGCCCTTACAGATGTGGCCATATGGCAATAGCCCTCAGTCTAGGCTTAGATATGTACATGAATAGATTTAAAGTGACATTTAAATGCTGGTTTCTGGAACGCTTTTTGGTCACAGGCATATGTGTAAAGGCAACAAGTTGCAAAGCCAAAACTAAAATCTGTACTGGAAGCACTACTGTGCTTATCCAGTCAGGGTATAAAATGTTATTTGGCTTATACAAGCTGTCATGCAGCTGAACTGCAGAGCTCAAATTTAAAATATTCATGATCATCCTAGCAATCTTCCCACCCACCCCCCCCCCCCAGCCCCAAAAAAAACACACACCAACAATTT
>NW_008824035.1:4174069-4192173 GCF_000699105.1 Pygoscelis adeliae
GCAATGAAGAAACAGTCCTACATTTTCAGATGTAACTGTTTTACAGAGGGAACATCTTTTGTTGGGCTGCCAAGCCTGAGTCATCCCTACAGACTCATTTCTAGAAGAAGCGTGCACACAGGACTGACAGCTGATCACAAGCTATCTCCTAACTTCCATAAAGATCTTATAGGTTTTAAAGCAACCTAGTAAAATTAAGACACAGTAACCTTTTCTTTATAGTGGCAAATATTAATAAAATTCTCTGTTGCTGTAGTTATGAAGAGGGAAGACTTTTTTATTCATAAAACTAGGTCACTGAGGAAATAACGGGCTCATACAGCAGGGGAATGCTCTCTGAGCATGCAGATAGCATATTTCCCAGCTTGCTACCATGGCTTGGATTGCCCCGTTTGCCTCTCAGTTGGCTCCCACCGTGGTTCTGGTGCTGGACCTCGCAGGGCCCCCAGCAGCAGTGACGCAGGCCAGGAGTGATGGACCCCGAGAGCTTCTCCACCAGTATTGCCATGAGTGGAAATGGGACCTTCTAGTGGCAAGTGAAAAGAGTCAGCACAGAAGCTTTAGCAGCTGGTATGTTAGAGTATTAAGATGGCAAATAGCAGGTGGTAACAACTTGAACTTCTAAAAAGCACAGATATTGGGTAAATAATAATCTTCCCTTTGGAATTTTTTTTGGCTGATGCCACCATATCAGCCAGAACAGATCAGTATTGCCCACATAACTCGTGGGCAGGGAGATCCCCCCAAATGGCTTACTACCACAGAGGAGATTGGAAGAGCACACTACTGCTGTCTCTCCAGAGGCTGAGTTGCCATGTGGCATCCATCTTCTGGGGACAGGCTTGGGTAGGGATGGGGGGGCTTGTTTCATGAGGATCATCTTGGCAGAGTAAGTCCCTGGATAAAAGGCTCCAAGAGTATGCAGGGAAAAGGGCTAAGCATCATGCCCAAGACCTGCAGTGTCTGGGCCTGATAGCCTTTGCTGGAAATACAAAGACAAGGAAGCCTCCAGGTGACTGGCTCCCCCCCAGCAGCCCAGGATGCTCCCCACCACACACTCACAGGTAGGTATGTGGGTCAGGCACCGAGCTCCTTCTCCATGCCCACTGCCCTCTCCAGGCTCTTTTTTGGAGGAAATCTCACTCTTGGGTAAAGACATTGGTCAGCATCTCTCCAAATTCCGCGGCTCCCTGCTGCCAGCCAGATCAGGCACCAGCAGTCCCCACAGCTTTTGCAGCCAGGTCACCTTTCATGCTCACTGCTGTGCCGAGCAGTGGGGCAGGGGCAGAGAAGGGCTCAATGGCTGTAGCAATTGGGTAAGGGCAGCCAGGTCGCTGTGGGTGCCAGGGCAAGCGCTGTATCCTTTTGTCTTTGTCGTCCCTTGGCTTTCCATCATGTCAGTTGGAATTGAGGCACCTGTGAACGAGGACTTTGGGTCAGCATTTGGGGTGCCTCCCCTCTCTTTGAACAGCTCTGGAAGTACCGGAGCTCTCTGGGTTGCTTTCACGGTGGAGTGTCTCAGGTTTCACTGAGCAATTTTCCCGTGTCAGGCAAGCAGTGTTTTTCCTGGCCTCTTTCTGGCTCCTCTGCTGCGATGCTACATTGTCACTTCAATGGAACTGCAAATAATGAGACAAGAAGTGCCAAAGTGAGTGTCTGGTGACCCTCATACCATGTCTTTCACAGGTCTCAGATGGCTGTGTCAGGAGGAGACACAGAGAGATCCTTTGCTGCCTCCCCTGAAAATTGACTCTGTTTTGATGGAAGCAGCTGTAATCTCTTCCCACTTACCCTGCCAAACCCGACCTCCACCCAGCACAAATCTCTGGTGGGATCTGAACTAGTCTGACAGCAAACCCTATTACTTTTCCAGTTGACATTTGGAAATAGTAGAGATTACTGTAAAAATGAAAAAAAAAAAAATTAAGAAAAGATGTCCTCAAGGAATTTACATGGAGATCTTTCCATTACCTTCCCCAGCAGACATTTCTGCCCCAATATGAAAGGTGGCTGAATATCTAGAAGGCTCTTTGCTCAAGGCACATAGTAATTAGCATACCTTGTGCCAGAAGGGAGAGGATTAGACTCTCCCCAGCCATCTGCTGAATATGCCTTGCCAATGTCAGAAGACCATTTTGCTATATAAACTGCACAAAGCATATATTCTTATACAATTTTGAAATTTAATAATTTTTCTTTGAAAATAAAATCTGGTTTTGCGTAGTGCAAAAAGGAGAAGTGGAAATGCACCACAGCATAACAAGACACAGAGAGTGATGTTATTGAATCTTAAATTTTAACTTTGGGCACACTGACACTAGTAGGAAAAAATGGGCATGTAATGCAAGTTCTCAGAGATTTCACAAATCACCTTCATGACATCCATACTTGCTCAACAAATACTTATGTGATTAACCGGCTGAATAGGAAAACTGGAACAGGCATGTGAGATTTAAAACATGACTTTGAAATTTATTTCGAGAAAGTAATGCTGTAGAGTCTAGGAGGAAGAGACACCCATGTTCTCTCAACTCTCATTTGTTACACCATCCTTCACCAAAGTATTTTCAGTTACAACAACAGATAAGTCGTATTCTCCAGAAAGGTAATTCAATTTTCTGGTGGATTTTGATATATTCTTGAATTATGTTTCATTGCAGTCTGGAGCAAAACAGACTTGTTTTGTTTTCAGTTGCCTACCAAGGAGGACGGAGCTCCAGGTTTGGAAGAGCCTGTGTCTCTCGTCTCCAGAACCTGAGCTACTCAGAAGTTGGCAGACATCATTACAGAGACTTCTCCATGCCTGACCCCATTCCACTTGCCCAGGATTTGGAATTGCTGCCTAGCAGGTACATTGGTATCCTCCAAGCAAATCATGGAGAGCTTGGGAGCAAGGACTTCCAAATATTTAATCCACAGCAATCCACCAGCTATACCGCTACAGGGGGACCTTCCTCCTGTCAGGCCTTCAAGCAAAATTGGACCTCAGTGCTTCTGTAGCTGCAGCCCTTAATGCAAATAATAGAAGAAGCAGGAGAAGAGAGAGAAGATGACATAGCCTACTGCCAACCCATGTCTTATGTCAAGGCAGAAAATGCTTACCAGTAAATTAAGCCTTAAATACCAGCTTTCCTGTTGCTTCAATATTCATAGCCTACTAGCTGGATCCTGAAATATGATAAAAACTTACCAAGAGCTGCTGAGCAACCTCAGCATCCACTGATTTCAGAAGCAGAACATAAAATACACTGTGAGGACCAAACCTGGATGGAGCTTTACGCCTAAAAAGATTTTTTTCTATCTCTAATTTTTGTAATTCCTTTAAAATCTATACAACAGCTCTGTTATGCTTCATGAGCCTTGTCACAAATACAAGCCTTCACATTGGCACATTTTAAAAATAACCAGTGAGTAAGATCCTGTTCTCATTTCTATAAAAACTCCCCTACTGATGATAAAAACTGGTTAATAATTTAACAAAGTAATCTGAGTGTTCTGAAAGCGGCACAGAGCCTTTTATATTTAAAGAAAGTGCTTAGTTATAGGAGATTAATCTGTGAGAGAGGACTATTATTTAAGAAAGAAAACACTTCCAAAATAATTTGCATAGACTCCTAACATCACCTACCTGTGGGTAACTATAGGCTATTAATTCCTTGTGCTGTCTGCTCTCATGTTTAGAGAATGGCTCCCCTGAGAAAAGGCTGGCTGCTTACAGACTAAAATGTTACTCCACAGGAGCTTAATGTAGTTTAGCCCATATAATCAAGACCTAAACTCCACCACTTCAGCCAGGCCCCAACTAAGTCAGAAGAGAAGTCGGGCCCCTGTAATACAGTTTATTGATCTGAAAATTGGAAAGAATTGGAGAGTTTGTGTTTCTTTTGTGGATTCTGGAAGGTTGCTTACCCTCACATTATCAAGGATCTCCATTTATGTTGAATGCCATTTTTTTTTTTATATTCATTTTAGGTTACCTAGGGCCTGATCCTCATAAATATCTAGCAAAGACTTGGAGCAGCATCCAGGCCATTCAAACCTCTAAAAGTCAATCAGTGTGCATCTTGATTTGAAACTGAAGAAGGTCAAAACTAGTGAACATGTTTAGAATGTTTCTCTTAAGCATCTTACCTCACTTTTCCAACCTTTAAAACAAGCATAATACCAGTTTATCATTAAGAAATATTTTTAAGGATAACTACTAATTGGAAATTAGGGAAAAAGGAAAGGAAAAAAAAAAAGCGTTTTCTTTATTTGGTTAGTGCATCCCCACATCCTTCACATTTCATCTTGCAGGTAAAGGTATAAAAATATTTTTAAATGTTTTATGACCGTTATCTATATTCCAAAATTTTAATAATGTAACAGGGTTATTTTTGGTTTGTTTACTATATTATTTTTATTCTTCAGGCAAGTTAAATTTTATAACCAAATCTATGAATATGGAATACTGAGCTTCTGGATAGCTGAAAGTGAAGCCTGAAAGAAAAAATTACAGTTCCAAGGCATTTTCTAATTTGGTTTATAAATAGAGATGGCTTTGACATACCACTCACAAAAACAAAGCTATAGTTAGCTTGCCTGAAGCAGCTGCGCAGCTGGGGAGAAGAACATACACTGGCAGCCTATCCGTGCAGTCGCCTGTGTTGTGATACTTGCTATCAAAACACCAGTTAAGAACACAGGAAGAATTAGCATTTTGGCTCGAGGCAGAGTGATAGGAAGCGGTCTTTGACTTTAAGTTATCCAACATGTAATCCATTGAAGAAAATCAAGCTAAATAGGTTCTTAATTGGAAGAAGCAGGTAAGAAACTCTAATGCAACTAACGTTCTTGGGTGTTTTGGAACAAGGCAGGTAGACTCATGAAAATTATTGCTTCCTGTAGTTGTAAAGCTTTTTCACTATCGATAACTGTATAGCAAATTATTTTGCATATTTAGGTCAAATGAACAGCACAAATATTCTCAGAGTATGACTAGTGGAATGAATACCCCACAGAATGGCACATTCTGCTTGGGGCCGGATCCAGGCTCATGTCCGTCACTGGAGGTTTTTGCACTGACACCAGCTGATTTCAGCCCAACCATGCGGATGAATATTCCACTATACATGCAGCATTCTGGCTCTGAAACAGCACAAAACCTTACAGGTTTCAGCTGAAGCTCAGAAGTAGGTCCCCTTGAACTGACGGAAACTTGCTGGTTTTCTCTTAGATGATTTGGGCTCTAACTCACTGGATTGATGCCCTATTGCCCTCCCTTTGAGTGGAGCAGATATAGCAATTCTAAAGTTTATTCTGTATTTATTCTGTATTTATTAAATTCATGTACTCAAACTGCAAAATTAGGATCCACATCCAAACTTTCAAAAAACTCAGTTACTTCAACATAATGTTTCAGACCCATCTTTCAATGAAACGCTTTGTAGCTGACAAATAAGGCCAGTGCATGCACAAATATGAATGGATAAAACGTTGATATCACACAGCGAATGCCATAAAGGCCTTCTATGCTATATGCAACTTACTTTCTTTTAATCAAGAACAGTGTTTCCTGCCCCTTCACTTAATACTTCTTCCAAGGTTAATTTTCAGCATAGTACACATGTATTTTGTAATCACAAAAGAAAAATTCTACGTGCATTAAGGCTGAAAAAAAGCAGGTATCCTCCCACATGCTGCTTACAAAATGATCTCTAGACTTCTGAGATGGCACATGACCTTCACTTACATCAAGTGCATTAAGTTTAAACATTTACTTTAAATAAAAATAAAAACCACCACAACCTTTCCCCACAGAAGCATCCACACTTAACATACAAATACCATCAGAATTCATCATTTAGAAACAAAATTTTCCTTCCTTGAAAGTACAAACCTGAGACTGTGATATAAGTGATAGTCCTCTTCACTTCTAAGTGTTAAAAACATGAAAATTAAAAATAAGAGTCAACTTGTGCTTGAATTTCACCACTTGGTCCTTTCAAATTCTCTTATAGCCTGAGCATTTTGACTTGTCAAGACATTGATAAAAGCGCAATGTAGCTCTTTAAAAAGGTGCTGAAGAAAAAGAAAGGTGAGAAAAAAAAACAACCAACAAAACAAACCCACCACAACTTAAATACTTTACATAAAATTTCCAGAGGAGTCTGAGTGACTTGCAAGCCCATGTCTTTCCCCTCCTCTTCAGATGTAATTCAAGAATTTAGTAAGGTTAATACAAACTGATGACAATGGAGCTGAAATTCATTCAGAGAAAACATACAAAAAGCAAGAACAATAAAAAACCTCACAGCTCAAACAAGCCCAAAAGTAAAAAGCCACACCAAGTTACCCCAAACACTACATTTGTAAAATATTTATTAAATCAAATTAATACTAAGCCAGTTAGAACAAAATATTGGACACAAAGTAAACCATCTTAAGTAAAAACAAACGGAGCTAAAAGCAAAGAGGAAAAAAATACCTGAAAAGAACGTATGCAAGAACTGTATAGACATGTAACAAATCTACAATTGTAGCAACCAACTACAAAGTTTTAGATTTACAGTCAGCAAATCCATATAACTTGAAATATTCAAAAAAGAACTATGGAAAAATCTTCCATTGGACAAAACCCCTTTACTCCTGTGGGATAAAAAGAAGGGAGGGTTAAGCCTGAGAAGAAGTTGGTTTAGAGGACTCATTTTGCCACAGAAGCCAGGTAAACCACAGGAAAACCAAAGCCCGCGCAGGTCCTCATTGGCACAGCTGTTTGTCACAGCCACCTTCTCCTTTACGGGCTGGGCTCCCCACTTGAAGTAAATCTCTCCTGGCACAGCTGGGCAAGGGTTTCAGTGCCAGCTATTCCCCACAGCCACCGCAGACCGTGCCAGCGCACCAGGGGACGTACAGCACAAGCAGCAGTCCAGCTGCCGGCGGGCAAACAGACTCTTCTTAGCAGCGCACAGGGAAAGGACAAGAGGTACCAAGCACAAACTGAAACACTGGAAATTCCATTTAAACACAGAAGTAAAAACCTTTTTAACTGTGAGGGTGGTCAGATGCTGGAACAGGTTGCCCAGAGAGCCTGTGGAATGCGCATGCTTGGAGATACTCAAAATCCCATGGGATGTGGCCCTTATCAGCCCGCTCCAGCTGAGCCTGCTCTGAGCAGGGGGTTGAACTAGACGGTCTCCAGAGGTGCCTGCCAACCTCGGCCCTTACTGCAGTTCTGTGAGCTTAGGGGAAATGGTGGGAAGACAAGGCTTGCCAAAATACAACTGTCAGATTTTTGTTGTTTCCCCACACACGCACTAGAATGCAAGTCTCTTACAGGAAAAAATTGGTCGAAAATGGACTTTCAACCCATTTTTTTCTGTGAATTAAAAAATTTTGGTTTCCAACATACTCTAGAGTCAAAGGAAATGAAGGAAAATAGAAGAGTTGACCCACTGGCTGCACTAGGGAGCTTGAAAAGGATGCAGTAGGCAATAAAACAAAGACTAGAGACAAGACAGGTGTGGATGCTTGGCTCCCCTTCACAGCTTCCATATGTCTATGAAGGCATAGGCAATAACTACATAATTACATAAAACTGTATTCATGATACAGCCAAATGACACTCATCACACCTTACTCTGAGAAAATAAAAATGGAGAACTCTGCATTGCAGATGAATTCTTATTTTAAAATGGAAAAGTGTGAGGAAGAAAAAAAGAAATTTGCTAAGTGTAGAAGTGAACAGTCTCTGTAAAGTTGGAAATAAAAATGTGTAAAATACAATTTCATTAGTGTGTTCTTTTTTAAGCTCTAAAAAGAAATATTGTGCTTACCAATGCATTTCACAAAAACCATTGAACAGTAACATCTAAAATAAGACTCTAGAAGATAATTCTTCATAATATTGAACACTTAAGAGTTCTTTACATCCACAAAAAATGCTCTGTGAACATTAACTAATTGTGGTAGGTGAAAATATGCTGACTTTGACTCCAACATTATCCTGACCCCAGATTCAATCAAAACTACCGTGTGTTGACAATAACTCAGGAAATGACAATTTGCTAGAACAGACTGGAAAATTAAAGTGTTAGACACATTTGGAAATCCATAAAATATCCGTTACCAAAAAGTCAGTATGTTTATTTTTAATTGTACGCAGATTGAGTCTAATGCCATTAAAACAAAAAGCACAAGTGTTTCCGTCACCATTTGGGCAACTGATTGATTCGTCATCATTAGATCAGAATTTTAACAGAGCTCCTTTCGATGTATGGAGAAATCTGCTGGTAGCCACATACCGCCTTATAACTTTTCTCTTTAGCCTTCAAAAAGAAGCACGTGCACAATCTTTGTTATCATTTTTCTCCTCTTAGCAGTAGCTGAAAGGATCAAAACAAGCAGCAGTAAAGAGAAATATTATCCGTGTATTAAGCAAATAAAAGTAACATACCAGAAGAAAGTGATGGAATCTGAGCTGAACCACTGCAGGAAGTAGATGGATTTTGACAACTGTTTGCAAAGGTTCAGACAAAACAGCGATAAATACTAAAAAAAGAACCAAAACTGAACATTCCTTGGTCTAGTTCCAAATCTGTACTACATCTTTAAGTCTTACTCCTCACTTCTACCTCCCTCTTCATCTTAAAACTTTAGTGTAATAAAAAGCAAGTCATGCACATGCATTGCATCCACAAGGGATGCGACACATATGCCGAGAACTACACCTACTCCCTTCACTGTTAATTCTTACAGCACAATCTCCAGGCCAGCAGGAGATTCCACAATCTCCAAGCGCTCTGCATGAGCTAGCAAGGGTGTGTTTTGATTCTGCAATTTGCTTGTACAATATTAATAATGACTAAGTAAACTATAATCAACATTTTCAGTTGCACCAGTACCAACATTAATACCACATGACACAGCAAATATGAAAAGCTGACCAGCTTTAGTACACTAAAGTACACTTTTACTTGAGGATATGAGAGATTTAAAAACCTGTTTACATATGCTAATATTTGGGAAGAACTGTTTTTCAGTTTTCCTTAAGGAAAGAACACTGACAAAAAAAGCGCCTGGGTTTAGAATCACTGACACTGTTAGATCACATAAGCTGTAATCGCGATCTGTGTTCATACATTTCATCAAAAACAATGCTTCTGCACTTCAGGAAAATCATTATGACTTCCAGGACCACAGAAACACAATAATTTTGTGTATCAAACCATTAATGACTCCAATGAATCCAAAGCCAACTAAAACCATGTTATTAATTTCATCATAACTCTCAAATATTCCAACTTGAACTAGACCTCCATTGTACTTGACACTCTATAAGCCTGTCATTAACTGCTTATATTTTCCATGAAAGATGCAATCACCAGACTTAAAATTTGATTACAGTACCATGTTTGTAACTAAATATTTAGATGGTTGAACAATCCTTTATATCTTTAATGAATTATTGACAGCACAGTAGTAACTTCATTCAGCCAACTACGTAATACATAGCTATCTTCAAGTATGGGTTGAAAACTGCAAAGCGTGTCCTGAAATTTTATGACATATTGAGGCCTCAGGAAAAAATATACCTATGCCTGTCAGCCATTTATTGATCCAAACTGACACATCTGTGTGCATTGCTCCTGCAAAACATCATGCTGGTTTAAAACAGGCACCATTACAAACAGCAAATAACTACTAAATTTAAAAAATAAGGTATTCTACACAGGGTATTCTATTGTTCAAGGTATTCCAGTATTCTATTTACCAGAAAAATTTCTTAAAAGTATTTTTGCACACAGCTGTGAAGACAGTTCTGCATGCACTGTATGGTCGTAATCAGGATTGATTTGGTCTATGATTACAGAGAAGCCAATCCATTCTGCATAAAATAGAAAGCTACTTAACATTATACTTCCAGCCCCTGCCCCCATTTATTAAGTGCACATTCTGAAAAAAAACCCGTTCATAAGTAAGTTCTGCAGGGATCTGGCTTGCCGTGTGGTTGGTGCTTCTTGGTTTCCTGCTGCCAAAATGCAATTAGACACCTCAAATACATCTGATGCTTTTTCAATGCCATCCTAGGATATCATTGTTTCAGTTGCCACAGGAGGGGATGAATCTTGGCTTCACTGAAGTCAACAGAAGACTTCACTGGGTCAAGATATCATACAGTTGTGAGCAGCTGTTTAAATTATGACTGGCCTTCTTCAAAGTAGTAGCTTATTCCATAGCGTTCTGTGTTCTTTTCACAACAAATTATAGCAAACAGTTTCAAGTTAAATTCCGCTTCACGAATAAAGAAACTACAAAAATGCAAAGTCAGTCTTTATTTTATTAAAACAACATTTGTTCTGCTGAAGGAATGAATAAATTCATAACTGCAAAACATAAGCAAACAAGGAACAAAACCTTTGCTTCTGGGCATGCTCAGACCGATGCTACTACAAAGTTTTCTGAAAAAGATTATCAGGAATGCTGTAGTTCATAGCAGGTAAATCATTAAAGACAAAAATTCTGGGATTTTAACTGCACTAGCAAGTGAGCTACATTTTACTTTTCCTATCTGTCCCCAAAACATCAACAGTTGAAACACTACTGTTCTATCTCAGAATAAGTATGAATTCGGATTACTCCATTCTCAGGCAGAGTTACCCTAGGTGAAAGCGAAAGGAAGACAGCTAAAGAAATCAAGAATCATCATCCCACTCCCGTTTCGCACTACTCAATGAAGTAAGCAGACTCCCAAGCACAGGAGCACATATAGCATCTTGTCCTCTACACTTCAGATCAGGACACCATGCACTTCTGTTACCTGTCACCAATTTGCTTCCAAACAGAATATCCCGTCCTGTGATCTAGCTCTTCACAACATAAAAAAAAATCCAAATGCATGACTGAGGAAAAACATGGAAACAATAAATCTGAAATTAAATGAGCTGAAGATAAAAAGAAAGAACATCCAGCAGTAGCACTGGACAAGTTTGTAATATCAATGTATTCTTACAAACTCACATTGTGTCAAATGACCACAGACAGCAGAGACAGAGAAGCAGATAAAAAATTACAGCATCAAGCAAGAGTATTGCAAAATACATGACCAATTAAGACAAGATGAAAACCACAAAAACACGTGTTCTAATTTGGGCACAAATTTAGCATGAAACTTAAACACAACTTCAGATTAAGTCATAGTCTCATCATAAATACAACTAAATGCCTCATTTTATCTGAGTCCCAGAGAGAAGCACTTTCATACTACAATTACAACATTGGATGCAAACTTGTCAGAAAGAACTAGAAAGCAAAAAACCCTATCAGAAAAGGAATGTCTAATGCTAGCATTAGACATCTAAAGTTTTGGGGACTTGCTAGTCTATGTTTGGTTAGCACCTGGCACAGTATGAGTCTGGGTGACACTCAAGGTTCACAATAGAAGTAAATAGTAAAAATCAAGCTGCTTAGAATGAGATTGTTTTAAAAGGTTGAATTAGTACTTTGGGGGAGGAGACTTTTTTTAAACTGTGAACTGTATAAAAAACCTAAGTATGAACTTGCAGAAGGTCAAAATTACACATGCATGGAAGAAGAAATGATAACATTTTTCTCAACTATTATAAAATATCCTGCATCTAACTGCTGCCAATTAGATTCAAAAGGCATGACTTTATTCCTCTTTAATCCAGTTACTTTTTCTTGCTTCTCTAGATTAAGACATGCAAACATACTGACAAACATTTTTATCCACCAATGTTAAAAAACAAAAAAAATAAAAAAACCCATCCCAAACCGACCAACCCTCCCATCAATTTCAGTGAGAAAGTATTTCAGCTCTGAAGTCTTCCATTGGTGTAGACTTCACAATCATGTTTCAAAGTTTCAGCCATGCTGCTAATGAAACAACATGCTATTCAATAATGGCAGCAGAATCTGTATCATTTCTGTAATAGGGAAGTGTTTGACTAATTCCTAAAGACCCCAGAAAACGTCTTTTCTCCTTCATGCACATGATATTTTGAGTGTCTCTGCAATTTTTTGTTTTGCACATATCTTCACCAATTCTCTTCCCAAAGCAGCTTCTACATTTACTTCTCACATCACAATCTCCCCTCTTTTTCCTAGTAGTCACTGAGCATGCACAGAAGAGGTGTCTAAACAGTCAGAAGTGAGGCATACAATAACACCCAAGCTTACAGTAAATCTTTTTTGACACTGTCAACCACAGAAACGTTTCCAGACTTGTACCCCAAATCTTTTTTTTTTTTTTTAATTGTTACTTTTCATACTTCTTGGTGTTTGTTTTTTTTTTTTTTTTAAGGAAAATATATAGCTACTTACACTTTTATTTAAATAATACACTTTTCTTTTTAAAAAAACACCCTGACAAGGGGGTCTATTATTTACAAAAAAAAGACATTACAGGCTAAAAATATTAGTCATTCTATAGTCCTCAAGATATTTTTATTACTCAAGGTTTCAAGGAAAAGTTGTGTGCTGGAGAAACACAAGCTTGCAATGAATGAGTATGGAGAACAGTATTTTTGGCTGTAAACAAATATGCAGTAGTGATCTTGAAGTACAATGTGCATTAAACCTTATTCACACACAAAACAATTCATGCTCTTCATGTGTACAATATTGCAAAAAATAAGATGGAAGAAGTTAGATAGGAAAACATTCTTGTATCATAAAAATATGTTAGAACGGGACTTATCTATAGAGTTAATTT
Source organism: Pygoscelis adeliae (assembly GCF_000699105.1). Classification (NCBI taxonomy): domain Eukaryota; kingdom Metazoa; phylum Chordata; class Aves; order Sphenisciformes; family Spheniscidae; genus Pygoscelis; species Pygoscelis adeliae. The sequence continues at coordinate 4,186,782 of NW_008824035.1, forward strand.
AAAGCTTTGCTTTAAAACAAACTATTTAAAAATCTTCTTTTGCTTTATCTAAAAATTAGCCTTTCTATAAAAACCATTCCTTTAAAACTTTGCTTTAAAAAAATCAGTTTTATATTAGACAAAATATTAAATTATACAGGCACAATTAGTTAAGAGGGCTGTAAGAACTCATATTATAACCCTTCATTTTCCAGTGACTTGCCATATGGTCATAAGATTCTGTGTCTACTGACAACCATAGGAAAATTCATCCATAGAAATCAACTTTCATTTCAAAAATAAAATAAATTTAAAAAAATTTCAAAAATCTGTCAGACCATATTTGACTCGTAAAGGAACTTAGTTTCCAGCTGGCTTAAGTACATGCACATCTTTTATTTATCCTGGGAAATATGCACATACATTAGAAAAATCCCCAAAATATTTTTTGAACAATGGATTATGGTGACAGCTTTTATATTTCCTTCAGATACTGTATATTAAAGTAAAACATTTTGAAGTCCACCTTTATCTCAATCCAAACCAGCAACCCTTGACACTTCAGAAAATGAATCAAGAATGATTTTGTTTTTTCAAGGGAAAACACACAGATATCATATTCAATGGCAGAGAGAGCAGGGTCTGCTCTTTTCTATGTTTCAAAAACCTTTAAAGTAAGATAGATAATATAATATACCAAATTGCAGATTTACAAACCAGAGCCCTGATTGTGATGATGTTTAACTATATGCTTAATACAAATGAACAATTAATCTTGGATTTTAAAGCATAGAAACATCTGCAAGACTGGGGTTTATGTCTCCTAAACACATTAAATAAGCTGTCATCATAACTATTAAAAAAACCCTGAAAAAACTAAACCAAAACAATATGGTATTTTTTGCCATAAAATCACAGTAGTTAGAGCATCAGTGGCCAAACATGAATCACTATGGAATATAATTTTAATTCAACTAAATATTTTTAAACAGATATTTAAATACCTGTTTAACAGATACTTGAACTCTAATACATTTAGATGGATGCTGCTTTAGGTTTATTTAAATATTTTACTGGAAGTTTAAAAAGAAAGTTTCAACTATAGTACATAAAAATGTAACCAACAGTACACCCAATTAAAATCAAAAAAGCACAGAAACTCAAATTTAAGGTTGAAATTCTAGAACAACTCACTGCTATTTGTTTGTATTATAATTTTGCCATCCCCCCACTAAGGAATGTGAAATTCACCTATAAACTTAATCAATAAGCCATTTAAAAAGAGAAAAAAAAAAACCAAAAACCAACAACCCAACCCAAACCCTAAGCCTATATTTCTTTTGGAATTTGAGACTTCACTTTAACCACCACCATTTGAATAGTGCCCTAGAGAGACATATTTCCTTACTGGCATGGTCCATTATTGCTTGATGAGAGCCCGCAGTGACTTTTTGTACAAAATAACTGCTTTGGACATGGTTTCAGGGAAAAAAGTCAATATGAAAACATGTACAATTACATTTCATTTCAAGAAAGCACTGAACTGATCTGAATTGTATCATACTGTATTAATTTTAATGCCACTCCATAGGCAAATATATATTACGTGTTGAAGGAGGTGTGCATATACACAAACGCAAAATACATACACAGAATTCAGCCCAGATTAATGTATCTTCATTTAATTTCTAGCATAACAACTGAGCCATTTTTTGCACTTTAGAATTACGTGGAAAAATGAGAATAGGCACAATTAATTAATACAGCTTCTAATTTACCTTATTATAGTGCACTATTACGCACTGATAATACCACAAAAACAATATGATACTATTCAAGCTCATTTTTCTGACGTACAGGTGAAGTCTAGTAAATAGGATTCTAAGTGCTTTTTAACTCAAATGCACAACTTCTGCAGCTTTACACAGTAGACCAGTGCAATACATTACGTCCCCATATTCCAGGAACAAGAGCCAAGTTTACAGTTGTACTTGTTTCACATTAGACTGGCTTTGCACTTTCTGCAGCTCTAGCACTTCAACTGCTTTGTCTATGACCTCCTTTTGTTCCCTCTCCTTTTCCTCAATCTTTTTCCAGGTGCTGGCTATTAAAAATAAAAAAGCTCTTTTGGTAGCTAGCTCTCACCTGGTAGAACAAGACAGTTTCGAAGTAACGGTACAGCAGAAGTTCTTCTAGAGGGCTGGTTCACAGTGCTAGGGTGACCCCGATCTCCACTTACTTCCCAGTTCCTAACTTTGGAAGAAGCTCGCTCTGGCTTCTTGGGAAAAGATTCCGATGTGACTTTCTGCCTCTTTTCAGGAATCCCTGTGACAACTGTTGAGTTCAGAAAGGTCCTTTTGGGTTTCCTCCTCACCTTTAATTTTTTAGCATCAGGCTTTTCTTTCTTAAGGTGCTTTCCCACTGTAGTTTTCCTTGTCTGGCACCTATGGATGGAGAAAGCAGAAGATTTCTGGGCACGAGGACGAAGTTTCCTTCGCATCCCCTCTTTTTGCTGTTTTTTAGTTCTGGAATTTTGTTTGCCTGCAGTTACTCTGTTTCCTCTCCTCCCAACAGTACATCTGACAGACATAGGTGCTGCAGCCTTTTTGGAAAAAAATGGTTCTTTATTAGTGCCGTCTTTTCTCTTCCATATCACCTTTGGATTCTCCCTCTCTAACCGCTCACTCCTGATGGAGGTCAGAGGAGTTTTGGTAACTCTACTGTAAAATGGAGTTAATCTACTATCTCCTTCTACCGCAGACTGGTGAGAGTTCAAAGGTGAAATGATCAGGTGTTTAAAAGAGTTCTCAGACTGACCAGATACCAGACAATCTGTTCTTTCTGTGGAAACAGAAGATCCATCTGCCTTTTGACTTGATGCTGCATCACTCCCTTTACCTGGATCTGGCAGGAAAGATGCTGAAGATGAACTATAGAAGTCTGGCCAATTGAGTGACTTTGATGGCGTGCTTTCTCTCTGTGCATCTGCTAGTTTCCTCATGTTTGCATCAAAGTTGAGACTTCTGAAAAGCTGTCGAACATGGGAGGGCTTTTTGGCCTTTTCTCCAACTGTACTCTTTGGAGGTGTTTTCAGAATTCGATTTGTCAGTGGGTCATAATACTTAAAAGAACACTGTTTGTATTTATACCTTACAGAGTCCTTGCTATCTGTGGAGTTACGATTTTTCCTCATTTGGGGAATATCTATAGGTTTACCTTTACACTGTTTTATCTCTGGGCACGAAAGTACATACACCACTGTCTTGGGCTGTACAGGACTCATAATCTTGCTATAGGATTCTGGAAGTTTAAGGGCACATAGTCTAGTTTTCATGTTTGGAGTTTTTTCATTCTCCGGCCACACGATGCTTGCTTTCTGATCAGCTGGATCAGATTCCCTTCTAGACATTTTTCTTTTTGCTACAGGGTAGTTCAATAGACTTGTTTGGGTGCCATGGCTGACTTTAACCACCTGGCATCTTGAAGCCAGGCGCCATGTCCTTTTCCTAGGCATTTTAAGAATTTGTGGGTTGCATAGTGTATCTGAGGCTAAAGATGGGTTATCAAAATCAGAGCCACCACTTAAAGCATCATTAAATTCTGGCAATGCTTTAACCAATGCACTTTCTGTTCTATTACCCTCAACAATATTGTTCTTTTTTTCATCCTTCTGCTTTTTTTTCTTCATTCTCTTCCCTGTACAGTTGGCTGAGGATTCACTGTCAAAGTAGCAGCGAAAACGACCTTCCCTGAAATCACGCACAAGTTCTTCAATTTTTATATCATCTTCATACATTATTTGAGACCAAGTCTTTCCCACAAAAGAAGGAGGCACATGAGGCAGAGCTGGAAGAACTGGTTCTTCAGTATGAACTACAACATCCTGTTTCACTGCTTCCATTTTCTCTACTGACTCACTTTTTAAAACAGAAGAGAGCTGTGTTCCATAGTCTTTATCTTGCAAACTTATTTGGACCTCTTTTAGGAGTTCTATATCTTTTCTAGCTGCCTTGGGTAAGTCTGTTCCTGCCTGAATAGGTGCATCACAGTCAAAACTCATTTCAGAACCCTCTAAATGAGTATGGTCCAGAAGTGATGAAAAAGTTAAACAGGGATTATTCTCCCCTTTGAAAGAAATTTCTTCAGACGTAGTTCCATGGCAGTATTTCAAAATAACATCTTCAATAGTTTTATCCACTGAACTTTCATCACCTCTGTTTGTCTTCACGTTTTTGCATCTTGCTAGTTGTGGGGATGTCCCAAGATCTAGGGAGTTGCTGATACCCACAGTATCCCTGAGATGGAAATCAGACACCAAAGTTTCATCCTGAGTTTCTAAACCATCTCGTTTTGAGAGAGATTGACCTGAGGTAATACATAAAGAATGGCTGTGGCTGCACATAGGATTCTGTTGAGAAACTGAGGGGCATTTTGGGTGAACCAGTGCCGGAGCAGGATTCAAGCATGGGTTCAGTAACACATCACTGTTGCATACCTCCATTCCTGTTTTATCACATCCACTACGCGGAATCAGATTTGATGCTGCCAAATTCCTAACATTTTTTCCTGTTTTATGATTAACAGAAGAACTATGGATTAAAGGACTGACAGAAAAACGCTGAGGTACAGGGCTCACAGCTGTAAACTGGCCTTCACGGCTATGATTTGCAATTTGACCACCTTTCAGGGTATCCCATTTCTCATTGCTACAAATGCCCATAGACTGCTGGGATATTCTTATAACATGTTCCTGCCCTCTTTCTAGTTTTTGAATAAATGCTTGTGTTACAGAAGTGTTCTTTGTGCTCTCATGAGACAGGCATGGAGCAGAAGAGCATATTTCACCAATGGACTCCTGATCTTTGCTGGAAATCTCCTGATCGTCTCTGTTCCTCTTTTTCTCCATCTCTTCTGCGGACAGGCGAGCAATCCTAGCAGCCTCTGGAGTGATGGGGAGTGGCATGTCATCATAGGTTGGTCTAAAGGGGATGGGAAAAAAAGAAACACCTTATATAAATTCTGTAAATATGCTTAAGATTTTTCAAACAATAGTGTTTGGTTTTTTTAAAAAAAAGAGTAATTACCTAGAGTGCATCGCACCTAATGAACAAACTCAAGTTACCAGCTCTGCTACTTTAGCAGAGATATTCCATTTTAAAAAAGGGCAGAGGGGGAGGGGGGAACGTTCCACAAAGCTAAAGATAACAATTCGGGCATTAGTCGGTTACCCTCTTCATGCAACCACCCATTAAGAATGGCCAAATATATATTATGATCATTTTATAAATACAACAAAGCAATAAAAAGCAAAGATATTTCCTTCGTTTGAAGTTGTGAGCTTATAAAGAGGTTATTTCACTGGTAAAACTATCATTAATTAATATTGAGCTTTTGTAGAGAAATGGAACATTAT
>NW_008824035.1:4192248-4204041 GCF_000699105.1 Pygoscelis adeliae
ATATGCGCTCTGCACATGTTGCCAAGGAATTCCACGTTTACTGTTTCTCACAGACATACCACAGCTTCTGACTCACTTCTATAAGAAGCCAAGTTATGATTGTTCAGCCTCACTGTGACAACAGCAGATTTTTATATATTCTGTAACTGGCAGTTCTGTCTTTAGGACTGCTTCAAATACAAGTGTTTGTGTCTTGCAGAACTAACAGAACAGACAGATATGGACTATTTCTCTTATGCAACACAGGAACCCACAAGGCTTCAATGTGTAACAGCTGAGCAAATCCAATGAAAATAATTTTTAAAAAAGTAAATATAACTGCAGAGAGAATATTATGTTTCATTTGAAAGTTATATGCAGACCTTGCGAGACCCAAATGGATGCTTACTTTAATACATGGCAGACAGCCATGCACCTTTTATGGTGCATTCATATGCTAACAGAAGTATTGTGAATAAATTTTATTGTACAGTAATTTCCTTGGTTATAAACATTCAGCTTCCACATTCATTGAAAGTTAAAAATCAATCAAGAGCCAATAGAATTAGCAATGCTTAATAGCCAACATGTGCAGAAGTCCCTGAAGGACTCAGACATTAGTTATTAATAAAGCCAGCTGATACCAAGCAAACTTGTAGCACGTATTTCTAACTAGCTACTTCACACTGAAAAACAATCACAAAAGAACTTATCTGAATATAGCTATGTCTCAGCCTTTCACTGAGAGATGACAGATAAAAGAAGAATTCTCAGCTTGGAAGAACTGTTTTATAGTTGAAAAAAAATGATAGGTTTGGCCAATGTTTCAAAAAAAAAAAAAAAAATTTAAAACTGACATTTGAACTCTACAGAGTTAACAAGATTTAGTCCAGAAAAGCATACTTCATAGGATCACCACCAAAACAAACGAACAAAACTCCCCAACCCCCCTCACCAATAACTCATACTTGAAAGCACCTACTTCAAAACCTTAGGATAGGGCTCAGTGATAGGGCTCGTGATTCACCATGAGATCTTGTTCTCTCTCTCTGAGCCACCAACAATTAAGAGAAGTTTTCCAGCTAGCTACATGTTCATTTCATCACCATTTAATCTCCAATCACATTTTCCTTAGCTTGCTTATAAACCTCATACAAGAACATGCCAAAAGCTGGGCTTTTGAGAGATGCCATGATAGATGCGACATGACAGATGGCACCAAGACAGATGATTCTCCTCTATTCACAAGGTCTGTTATCCTGTCAAAGAAGGAAATTAGGATGGCCTGATGTGATTTTTCTTGACTAAATCAGCAGTAACTATTACTCATCACTTCGTTGTCTTCTAGATTCTTATGAACAGTTTGGTTATTCAGTTCTCAGGGAAATACTGTAATTTAAGCAAAGAAGTCTGTAAACAGATCCTCTCTCTGACCCTACTGATAATTGACAATCACTACATTTGTTTTTTCCCAATCCTTCTGAAACACCACACATTCTCCGTGGCCTCTCAAAAATAATTACTAACAGCTCCCAGACCGCTGCACAGAGTACTAAGTATCACGAGTGCTGAAAACCCTATTTACTGAGGTCATGTGAGGAAAACTACAGAGCCACTAACAGTCATAAACACAACAACTTTTTAATGCAAAATAGCATGGAAATTAAAGTTATCAGAAGACCAAGACCTACAAGGTATTTCACAGTGGAGGGACTGAAGCACCATCCATCAAACAAAAAAAAGCCTTCCAAGGAAACACAAGGGCAGTCACATGAACATCCTGTAGATCAAAGTCCCCTCCAATCATTGCAATTCATAACAAAAATCACACTGGCTACATAAAAAGTGATAAAGCACTGCATGCTATTTATAATGAAGTAACCTATATTTTACTTTGGCTATTAGCATATTATTCTTCATTCACTGAAGTGATGTACATATCAAATATTGGCTGCCAAGAACTTGCACCATTAGTTCAAGTATATTAACACACCCCCCCAAAAAAGATGTTTGTATTAAAGACTCACTACCTATGGCTCCATAGGTAAAGTTGAGTCCAGGTTTTTCTTGAGCCCAAACACTAAACGCTGAAAAATTCATGTTGCAAAATTTTACCTTTGTTTACTTTCCAGAGGTTAGAAGATAAAGGCCACCATGCCCATCTAACTTGTTACAATTTTACATGGTGTTCAAAAGCATGTACAAGACATGCAGATGTTCCTGTATCTATAAAAACGGCGTGTGGGGAGCGTGTGAGTGTGTGTAGGAATGAAGTATGTGTGAATGCATATACCCTTACATATTGTAATAATACACAATTTAAGTGAAAGTAAGGAAACTAAAAGTGGTAGCTGTCATGGCTCATGCATACCCCAAGTGGGAATCTTGCAGAAGACATGGCTATCTTGGTCAAAGGAAAGAACAAAACAAAAACTGACATAATTGAGATGCCAAATTATATTTTTCCTCCTTACTGTAAAGGATGTTTAATTGATACCTGCCACAGACCTTGGTTTTATTCCTGGTAATGCATACGGAACACAATCACAGGTTGAAAATCTGAAGGGAAAAATGCCACAACAAAACTTTTCTATTATAAATAATTACAGTTACGAAAGACTGGAAGGTGATAAATACATTGCTGACATTTAAAAACGTAATGAAGTTATAGGTGGCAATACAAAAAGTTTCATAGCAACTAAAAGCTTTTAGAGCTGTGCCTGGCAAGTTAGCTCAAGTAACAACAATTAAAATAGAATAAAATAGCTGGAAGACTATAAGATCTAGCCACCATCAAGGTTTCTCAAAAGGAAAAGTTGCATCTCACTAATCTCTGGATCATGTGTTAGTCAGTGATAAAGGAGTAGGTGAAGAAGAAAAGATGTACTACTTTGATATGCAAAAGGCTTTCATTAAGGTCCCTGGGAGTCTATTAAAAAGCTAAAATAATCATTGGGGGAGGCAAAAAAACCCCAAACACCAAGAACTGGTTGCTAATATCAAATAGGAGGGTTGAACAATCACTCATCATCACAATGCAAGATTGGAAGCAGAACGCCCTCCAGTTCAGGCTAAGTTTAATGACTTACTTGCCCCTTTCAAAATTTTTGAAGAGTAAAGTATTAAAATATTCAAATGACAAGGAAATGCTGAAAGGATCCTCTAAATAATTTAAATAAAGGAACACAATAGGGATGTTTAGCCAAATTTTGATAAACAAGGGATAAAACTTACAACACACTTTGCATGACCCTAACAAGCCATATCGATTCACCAACAGCAGTATACAACTCCTCCCTGCTCAAGATGTGTTATTTTAAAAGAAAATTAATAAAATTTTATGACACAGCCTGCAATATTCCTTGTGTACTCCAAAAATATAACATTTTCCTCAAAGGTGTATCATCTTTTGGAATACAGTGGAATTCTGGTTATCCAAGCAAAGGGGATAGAATTCACCAGAGTACAGATAAGGGTTATAGGACTGACTAAGCAAAAGGAGAAACCTCATATAATGAAATATTAAAGAGGATTATTTCTATTATCATATGAATGCAATGTAATCAAATACATCAGGTGATCAAACAATGCCTGTCAGCTGAACTGCTGTGCCCTACTGCTGCATGCATTCTTGTCCACATAAGCTCTGAGATAAAGGACCTTTGTTCAGACTTCAAAATCTTGCAGATCAGAATTAGACCTAAAGGGAAGGCCAAAGGCAGCAGAAATAATCTTTTAACTTTCTCACTTCACAGTTCTTCCACCTTTGTGTGAAACATCTGGCATCTGGATACTGCTGGAAGACTGAATATAGGACTAAATTGATTTTGGTATGGATAAACTATAGCAAATTCCTAGGCTTCTAGCTTGCTTAACAGCAATTTTCAAAAATTACTTATAAGCAAATGTCTCTGGGGTGGAGGGAACAGAACTACAGTTCTATACAGTTAGGAACTTCTGACAGTTTTGCTACAAGTTACACCCAAAAGCAGAGTGAAGATTTACTCTCTTAAATGCTCAATATTATTTCTTTACGTAAAAAACTTCTACACTAAGAGTTTGGAGGAAGGAATGACTTGTTGGTTTGTGGGTTTTTTTGCTGAGGGAGGGGCAGAACACCAATATCCTTTGAAATTCAGTATAAGGCAAAGCTCTGATTATTTTTTTTCCCTTTTTCTACATCACTACTAGGTATACTGGTTCTGCAAAACAAATCAAGTCTCACAAATATTTCTATAATCCTTTTAAATAACACTCTTAAGATCCCTTGTGTGAATTCAGCTAAATAGTAAAAACAGGTATTTAAGAACTGAGTGAAACTGTGTATCAATTCAGTGTTTTTATGTATGAAAGAAGAGAATCCAGTTCTTACCTCAGATGTCAGTTAAGAATGTGACTTTTCAGTCGTTTTTCAGATCAGGATCACAACATAAATCTACTCACTCTTTCTTTTCCATCTTTGCTCTCTTTCCTCCAAACTCTGTCTAGATTTGGGATTACTCCTCCCCCTTCTCCCTCCAACTTCATCTAGATTTTGTACATTTTTCTCATTCCATTCCTTCTTCCAACAACTTAGAGGAACATGGGTAGCTTGTTCTTCCTCGTCAGTAGGTTTCGTTCACCAAAGGAATAACCTTGTATTAGGCAACACCTCAAGAGAGGGCTTTTTTCATTTGGGTGTTGCCTTAAAGTGAATCCTGTATTTTCTCCATGGCAAAAAAACATGGATGTTCTTGAACTAGAAGGATTAAATTTATTTATTTGAGATGGAAGGATTAATTTATTTATTTGTAGTGATGTGTACATGTCCTGGGCTAATTTATCATAGACATGCCTATTAGCTTGTTCTGTCACATCCCTGATAATATCAGTATGACTGCCTTCAGACAAAATACCCTTCTACTTGTTTGTCAGATCTATAGCAGAATTGTATATCAAGATACACTGTACTAGGTTCAGACTGGGATTTTTCTCTGCCTTGCAGAACGTAACAAACAAGGAATGAGATTAAATTGACTTCCCTTCATCTACAGAGAAAAACTTACACAGTGACCCTCTTATCGCTCTTAAACATTGCACATGATAAATAGAGAGAACACTTTTCAAAATCTGAGCATTAATGAATTGGCCAATTAATGTAATTCATGTAAGTATTAAGTTAATGTGTGAACTACAAGGATAATGAAAAAAATAAACATATACATATTTAACTGACATTATCCACAAACAAACCAAAATTATGAACTCTCTCAAAATATACCATAAAATATACTGTTAAATATATATATAAAGCCCAGAATTATAAGAATTATAATAATATATATATAAAGCCCAAATTATAAGAATTTGTAAATGCATGTCAGACTGTACAGTCTGCCATTATACCCGCTGACCCATATATTCCTTCTTTTTTCAGGTCTTCACATTTAATTGCTATCAATAGTGTTGTATCAAATCCTTAAGTAGTGAAACAAATTTTAAAAGTGCAGAGACAACACAAAAGCAATATACTTGGATAATGTTTATATAACATTATATACATTTATATACACTCCTTTCTAAATTGTCTTCAATGTGAAAGTTTCACCTCAAATGGGCAAAATTTACTGCTCAGCAGTGGAACAGAAATAAGAACTCATAACACATGCATTCTACCAACACATATTTTAAAAAAAAAAAGCCACCTGTATTATACCTGTTGTCATGGTATCTGTGCGGATGATGCCGTAGAACATCTTGCAGGAAACGCTCCATCAAGCTACTGGTACCCATACGATTCCTACAGTAAGTGGTAAAATGTCTGTGCTGGGAGCTGAAAACATGCTGGTGAAAGATAAAACAGATCACTAGTTTAATACTACTGTTAACACACTGGCCTGTTCCTAAAAATTACTGCAACACTGTTGCCCAAGTTAAACATTACACTGTTGCTATGAAAATATTTAAATAAAAAGAAAAATCTTCAGCCTCTTCTACTTTAAGGCCTTGATTCAATGAGATTTTTAAGCATGCTTAGGGAGTCTCAAATAATACTAAAACGTACTGAAATCTTTCTGAGTTGGAACCTAAATTAGCAGCTCTGACAGCTGCTCACAAGTCTCTTGTAACTAGTATAAATACTCTAAGTGTATCTATAAATGACTTACATATTCTTCAACTTTATATGAGTAACCATCCTATAATTCACTTGAATTAAGGAGAATTTTCATAAGCATAGAAGATTATATAGGCTTCTACTTTCTAATTTAAAAAGTCTAAAAGACAGGAGACTGATGGAGTTAAAGAACAGAAAATAGTTGATCAAATGTCTTCAGCCTTGATATCTAACATATTAACCCTAATACTTTAAAATATAGACTGATCTCAAGATTAAAGCCACAGAAATAAACCTAATGGATGCAATGCACAGCAGTGTGCCACTTCAGAAAAGCAGACTGCAGTAGCCATGCCACTCCACCAGCATCTTTTCAACAGGTAACAGACAAGAAGGGTACCTTCTTCTCAGTGTATACATTGTGCAATTCACAAATTGATTATTTTTCATTCAGTGTTGGTTGTTCAGTGTAGAGACTGATATTTTATAAGCTGATAAAGCCTTTTGGTACTCCTTGCTATCTGTTGCTGAATTATGCAGAAGCCTTCTCACCTGTTCCAGATTACTGTAGTGTACGTGGCAACAGTTGCAGTATCCTTGTCTATTTTGCACAGTGGCTACTCCTGGCCGAGGATGTTCTTGACCTCTTGTGTGTAAACTGAAAGAAGCAGGTAATATTACCAAGACATGTCGGATTGTTTAATTCATGTTCTTAACATAGAAATTCTAAATATCTATCTTACTATAGAGCTGGAACAAAATTGCAAGATAAATGTTTCCATTTCAGAATTGTAATGGCAAGTAGGACTACATATTTTAAGGTATTCCCAAGCAAATTTCACTAGAGAAAATTTTTCTTAATTGCAGAACAAGGGATAACAGGTTGAAGGCACAGCTAACACAAATGCTTATTTCAGTTGGCTGAAATCTGAAGAGAACTGTCTCTCCAGAAAAAGGCAGAGTCATCTTTTCATTCTTCTGTTTTTTAGTATTGTGAAATTAAAAAAAATAGACCAAAGACAAAGAAATCTTGACACCCACACATTGGTTTTGGGCATTACAATGCACCTTCCCCACAGTTTTTAATAGTATGTGGGTACAAGATGAAAAGGATGTCCATCATACACTTGATCTATACTGTGTCACTGTCATCCATTACACAAGATAACAGATAAGGTTGAAAAAAACATTCTTCCTGTTTTACTTGTGTAAGCAGTATGCTAGATGCCCGTTAGATCATCGCCTAACTCACCTGCTATTACTGTCCTGTCGTAGAGAGCCTTCAACACCATGTCTTTCAATTCCTAAAGAAAACAAACAAACAGAATATCAAAGAGATGGAAGAGTTCTACCTGCAATTAGTTACTTCTCTTACACTGCATTTGTCAAAATTACTATTTTAAAGGAAGATAAAAAGTTTAGTAAGCTCAAGAAAGCATGTAGAGAGAGATCCTTTTGTCCTCAAAGGTCCTCTAAGAGCTTCATAAAATAAGCTTTACTCTTTCATGGTTGAGGTGAGTGGGAATTTTTCTACTGATTTGTCTGGAATCAAGACTAGGCAATCTACATTTATACTGCTACATCCGTGATCACTGAGATAAAATGTAGCATGTCTTAAAACAGCTTATTACAGGACAAGAAAATTACATCTACATGGAAACTCCGTGGATGATTCAGAAGTCACTTCTTCCATCTAAGTTCTGTAATGAAATTTAGGAAATCAAAATATGCAATTGAAACTACAAGGTGAACTAATGCTTCTACTATTAATTATTACATTAAAAAAAAGAGTAACTGCAACAAAAACATCTACTTTAAACTTCTCACCTTGTGCTGAAGAAGCAGAAGCTTCATCAGATGGTTTGATTCTGTCAAACATCTGTAAGTAAAAAATAAAATAACTGAGAATAAAAAAAAAACACCACAGTAAAGCCCATCTTCAAGTTCATCCTTTAGTCCAAGCTCCAAGCTGTTCAGAAGCACTGTATTGTTTCAGCTGTAGACCAAGACTTGACTTAAATGAAGCTGCATTGTAAAAATAAATTTCTGCTTTACTAGGTTACCCTAATATTATATTTCACAACGCATGTTAGATTTGATAGAAGGGGCTAATTTCTGATCTAATTAACAAAGTCAAATACTACACTTATGAACACAGCTTAGACTCTGTTAGGTTATTAAGCAATAACCTTGTCAAATTAATTTAATTACTTAATTTCCTAAGTTGTCATTACAATAAAGATCAAAGATGTATGCTAATAAAAAAACATACAAGACCTAGATCACACAAAATAATTATCCAGGCTGGAAAAGTAATCCTTGTTGCTCAAAAGACCTGCAAACCAATACTGAATCCCACAATTTTTATTTAAAATATGACTGCAGCAACATGCAGTTACATGCTTTAGGGTGCCTAAATACAAAGGACTTCTGAGTTTCACACAGTCCTTTTACATTATGGAATGCAAGCATAAAATCAGCTTTCTAGTACAAACCTTAGAGTCATCAACCTTCTTCATCCACCAAAGCTGACTCCAGACTAGCAAACAATAAATGTCGAGCAGGAGGCCATTTGCAGTGCAGGACACTTATCATTTCTCATCCCATCTGGCAACAATGAAGTTAAAGAGCCTTTTAAAATAGAGTTAATAATGCATGTTTTCCATGCCCTAAAGCATGTAGATTTTTCTGCACCACTTTGCAAACACGTCAGTCAATAAAATGAATAAATCTCTTTTTGAAGTCTGCAGTACATCCTTCTTTTTTATTATCGAAGTTCTTTTGACAGTCTTTCCTACATAAATGTTAACCGTTCCTTCTGGAATAACTTTGTTCCTTCATTCTTCCTCATAGTCCCTATGTATCAAATATTGTTATCATTTTGGATGCTAGCACTAGTGAAATTAAGTATACTTCTACAACAATGGAAAACAAATTCCTCATTATTAACCAAATTGAAATGAATCTATTTTCAGCATCATTCATGAACCTGCTCAGAAAAACAATGTTTTATTTTGCTTATCTTACATAAACTAGTTAGATATTGCAATAATACATTAATTGGAAATTTCACAGTAGGTTGGATGTTCAAAGCATTTTATAAATTAATCATTACATACTCAATGAAGTATTATCTTTAGCATTACAGACAGAAAAACACAAAGGCCACAATAATTTGCACAATCACTGTCACAGTGAAAGTACCACATCCTGTCTCAAAACTCAGGACTTAGCAATTCTTAGATCTGCTCTCGGCTTACCATTTATGTAATTGTGGGATGACAAAGTTTCAAATCAACCACTTTTACTTTTTATCCTTTATAAACTGTTTTTACAAGAATCATTCCTTCCCTTCTCCTTTCCTGTTCTCATATATGTAGAAAAGATGCCCCTATATGAGGCTACATACCATCAGGCTTGACAAATGTGTGGTTTGTTGTTTGTTTTCTTTAAACTCATTATAAAACAGCAGGGCTGTTACAGCAGTTATGGTCAGAAGGAATATCTTAATATCTCAACTCAAACCCCCCCCCAAAAAAACACACCAGCAAACCACCCAACCAACTCACCAGACTCGTTCTCCGTCCCATAGTGTATCAATTCACGTAATAATATTAATAAAAAAAAAAAAACAACAAAAAACCACCCAGCTGTTCTTATAAACCTTTTCATCAGGCAACTGAGAAAAGCTTTCTTGGTAGATCAACTGATCTCAGTCACACTGTTCAGTGTCCTATACACAGCTGGGATCCAAAAACCCACAAGAATGTCTTTCATGAATGATGCTTTATGGAAAATAACTTGTTCCACGTGCCCGAAGTCAACTTACTGATTTTTTTAAGGTCTTACTATATATATATATTCTTAAGATAAAGCTACAAATGTGGAGTGCAGTAAGAGTGTAGCAACCACAGAGGAGGCTACCCCATTGACAAGGCGGTCAGACTGTCAGCAAGGGACACCACAACCACTCATCACCATCCACTGCCCCAAAACTGGATTAAAGCAACTCAATATACAAATATCTAGTTTCATCTTAGAGATGCCTGGCAGTGGCAACTGCAATATGTTGGAGGATAACTACTACAACGGTTCATTACTTCCTTATTTCAAGGAATAATTTCAATGGTGGTGCGCTACTGAGAGTTCACTCATCTGCAAATACAATTCTGTAAGTTACACCCCTAGGTGAAGACACAGACTCACGCACATTTAAGCCGAGCTAGGAGCGTAGTAACTCTAAACAGTACAGGACTATGAAAATAACTCTACTGAATTACTCCAGTACGGATCTCCTCATCATCTTTCTACAGTTCAAGGAGATTCAATGGACCAGATTTTCTCACTGGAGGAGAGGCATGTTAAGTAAAACTTGTAGAAGCCTGGCTATCACTTAGTAACTGACAGAAAAACATCAGAGGAAGATCTTTCAGAGATATTTATGTACAAAGCTGACAAGAGAGGAAAACCTATTCTCTTTATCTCAGTGTTTTATAAGAATACTAGTGTACAGGACAAAGAAAAAAAATCTGAACTCAAACTATATACAGCTTGCTTACCATCTGAAGTCAAGCTCAAACCACAGGCTAGTAACGTAAAGGAAATCTGCTATAGAGATGCCTTATTTATGGGGGTTGGACTAGACAACCTTTAGAGGTCCCTTCCAACCCGAACTATTCTATGATTCTATGATTCTGTGATTTTTATTTCTAAGCTAACCCTGGAAAAAGCTGCCCAGGGAAGTGGTTGAGTCACCATCCCTGGAAGTATTTAAAAGACGGGTAGATGAGGCGCTTAGGGACATGGTTTAGTGGGCATGGTGTTGTTGGGTTGATGCTTGGACTCGATGATCTTGGAGGTCTCTTCCAACCTTTAATGATTCTATGATTCTATGATTCTATGTTGCCAAAATCTGGACAGCGTAACTGCAATCCTTACTTTATCAAAACAAAAACTACAGCTATAAATCCACAAAAGATTTTTCAGATGTCCGTGCAAAGCCTGCAAAACTCCAGCTTAGTTAAGATACTTCCAACTGTAAATATCTTAAACTGTTGGATTAAAACAGTAAATATCTGTACAAGCTTTAGCTTAAATATTTTACCACTGAAAAATCCTGTAAATGGTAACAAATGTAAAAACAACTGGCTACATACAGAAATGTTTGATTTGGTAAATTTCTAACCAGGCTACTTTAGCTGTCTCTAACGCCAATGCTTCTTTTTGGTTTTATCAAATTACTTTGCGTACAGCAGCCAGAGGATGAAAAGCCTCAGCCAGTCCCATTTAACAAGAGAAATCCATAAAGAGGCAACCAAAAGGCATTAAATGTACACATAAAAAAAAATCAGTGGTGCATTCTGATAGTATATAAGTGTCAAAGGCATCAAAGAAACTCTCAGACAGTGTCACTCCTGCACTGCAACAGGCAAAATATAAATAAAACCGGGCAAAAAGGCCAATTAAAACTGCTCCTCCAAAAACACCTCACGAAAACCTCTACTGCCCCTTCACTTGAGAAGGTCTGCCAGTGCTGGGTAGACAGAGGAAAAAGAAAACGAAAAATTCTCCCTTGAACAAAGTTATCTCTCTTCCAACAGCATTAGCACAAATAGGGAGGCGGTAACTTATTTCAGGAACTGCTTTTGCCACACAGCACCAGCTCGGACTCCGGGTCTCGTCCCTGCCGAGCGGCGTGTCCACAGTTCCCCCCGCCCAGG
>NW_008824035.1:4204880-4213218 GCF_000699105.1 Pygoscelis adeliae
GCCCGGGCGGTTTTCTGCCCCTGTAGCTGTGCTAATGCAGTTTGAACGGAGCCCGAAAAGCCTTCGTTTCTCCAGCCAAGGCGCTGGAAACCTGCTCCAACAAGCCGGGGGTTTGCGTCTTTTTGTCAGCTCCAGTCGGGATTTTTCTGGTTTGGGAGGTAGCGTCTTCGATAAGTTTTACTTCAACAACTGTGATAGTTGTTTTCTCCTTCAAAACACATTATTTCATATGCTTGGGAGCGGACTATAGGGTTTATACTTTTTTTCATTTTCTGTCATTAAAAATAGCTTGCTTTTCATGGCGTACCTTGTTTAGGTAGATTTTATCAGAAAGTGAAAGGTCTTAGTTTGACTTTTTGTTTGAGTTAATGCTAGATCTTTTTTTTTTTTTCCTCAGAAATGGGTTTAATAATATGACCTTAGTTCAGGTTCTCTTGTCTAGAGTTGTAGGTTTTTAATGTTTATCTGATCTCCCGTGGGAAACCAGCTATTGCATATTTCTTTCGTTACACTGAAGCAACAGGATTTCTTAAGCAATCTGGGCAGACAAAGATAATCAACACCCTTATGTATGAAGACAGGTGCAGATACAGGCTTGGATTGTGCAATGGGGGGAAAAAATCTTGAATGCACCATAATACGGAAAATTTAAACAGAGGCTGCTGTGAAAAGATGCTGTTGTGGGATTATGAAACCATAGCTTAGAAATGTCCACCCATGCTGAACAAGTAATTGAACACAAATCTCAAATGGAAGAACAGCAGGAGAAGGCTTTCTTTAGGAGGGGACTACCTTAATTGCTGTTGAATTATTTTGATATGTGCGTAGATATTCATATGGTTTTATTGCTGAAAAATAAGTACTTGATACAGAACTGAAGTTGCCTGGTGATGTTTTCTTGCCTAGTATGATACCAGACTTGGCAAAACTGGAGCTGAAAAAAAAAAGGGGGGGGGGAGAATACAACATTTTTGTTGTTTGGTTATGTATAGCATAATGTTTCTGCCTTTTAAGGCTGACAGGATCCCCTAATTGTCCTACACTCATTTTAGCTACATTTATTTTGTTGGCGATAACTGAATAAGATGATGCCTCTTGGCAGATAGAAGATTTCAATACAAGTATACGTGGGAGAATCAGTCACTTCGGTAACATGGAAAGGATTTTTTTAATTCAGTGATGGACAAGTGAAAACCTAGTTTTAGATGGAATCTTACGGGTAGGAGTGGAGATTTGTAAGAAGCAGCCAAAATTCTGCAGATGCAGTCTCTCTGCGGAGAAGACTTACAATACGTGCCCAAATTATTGCACGTCAGCAGAGCTGCAATGTTTGAATGTGTGTACTCCATCTGTGGCAAACATGCTTTGAAACGTTATCTTAGGTAAACTAAAATAAACTAAAACTAAATTAAAATAGTTTACCTTTATGATGGTTTATAGCAGGCTTAGTGAGTTACTGCAGCTCAGCTGACCCTTTGTAACTTGTTGAAACAAAGTAAGCTCGGTTACATAGCTGAAATACTGACATCTCTTTTCCAGAATGGCTCATGTGAAACAAAAGTTGTCCTTAGCAAAGAGAAGGCTATAGAATGTGTCTTCTAATGCCATGTAGCTTGTCCTTGGAATGTTCCTGAATATTTTTGCAAGGATAGGATGTAATATTCTGTCTTTTGGACTATCATTCAAAGATAGCAGAATTTAGGCTTGTGTTGCCAAGTATTTCTTGACTTTCAACTCTTCTGTATTTATGAACTTGAGGTTGTACCTTGGTTCAAGCTCAGGTAAGGTACTGAGAGAGATCCCTTTCCCTCAGTCTTCTCCTCCCCCCTAGGAACATACTCCTCACATATGTGCAAGAAGACTGAGCAGGGCTGACAAACTTCCTTTCCCCTTTTAAAAAATTCTCTCTCTTCTGGTCTAAGCATCTGACTTTTTTTCTGTTTGCTGGTATCTATACTCATCTATTCAATTTCCATAAACTGTCCCATACAGCTTTCACTGCTTTGCTTTCTACTTTTACTTTGATTTGCTATGTTTCTCCACTCCCATTAGCAAAATATATGTCAATGTTATACCTGCGAAAAACATTAAGAAAAATTGACAAAGGAGAACAATAGCTATTTTCCTAAAAAGAGTCTCAAATGTCTTCCAGCAGTTGGGTTCAGATTGTAAAGAGAGAAAATCAAGGTTGGTAAAAGTAGCTGGCAGCAAAACTCTTGCCTAGATTTTTAGTTTGTTACATACGTGCTTTGTACATTCTAATTTTAGAAGCCTAATTTATCCTTAAATTGTTGTTTTGGTAAAATTCTTCAAGGGATCTGAGCTAAGTGTTGACTGACTGACAGCAGTTGAGGGCTGGGGTTTAAGCCATGCAAAGAGTACTTCTGCCAAATGTCCGCAAAGATGGATTGCTAGATCTAGCCTGGAATCTAGCAAGCATTGTAACTTTCAAGACAGTCCAAGTACATCTGTGGATTTTAGAGCACTTCACATTTTGAGTAAGCTTGGAAAAGGTGGATCTTTTCAACTTTATAGCAGAATGGATGTTCCATAATGCCTGGCATTACATTAAAATCTTTAATTACTAACTAGTATAAAATTCTCTTAAAAGAATTTTGTTGTCTTTCTCTGAAAAATCTGATACTGGCCACTGTCAAGTATCAGATACCAGACTAAATGGAGCAATGATCTGTTCTTCTATGGTATTTTGATTTTTTCCTTTTAATATAAATTCAGTTATATTTAATAATAAGGGTTTTCAAAGTAGAAGAAAATAATTTCTCATCTGTGTAAAAGGCAGGTACAATCTGTTCTCAAAATAGAGCTTCTTGTTTTCTTTGGTGTGCTTTACTTAGACCATTTGCTGGGGCTGACAGATTGCTATTATGCATTTATTTTCTCTATTATAAACATGAAAAATACAAAATGAAAAATACGTTTTTTAAAAATAATAATTGTATTTTATTTACTTTGGTATGGCACTGGAATTAAATGCAAGCCAGAAAGCAAAACAGATTTTTATACTTTGGGTTTTTTAAATTATTATGGGCATTCTGCTCACTTTCTCATTATCTAAAACTGAGCTTGCTTTTTTTGTGTTGTACTCAAGGTTTTGTAAATTTTAAAATAACAACTTTGCCTCAGTTAACAATAAAAACATCCTCAATATATGGGATATTAGCTTAACCCCCAAGCTTAAGGGATAGTCTAATTTAAATGTTGTTCTTTCTATTTTTCATTCTCTTGCCAGAACTACCTTCTTAAGATTAAAAAATGGCAACTTAAATTACCATTTCAATTGCTTAATCATTAAAACAACTAAGAAGCTTAGCAGTAGTATTATAATTGAATCACGATCGGATAGGGACCAAGGAAGAAGTTTAAAATACCTTTTAAAACTGAGAGGGTTATGAAAAGCATTTTTTAAATTTATGGGCCAATAACTTTCTCCAAAAAATATTATTTTACTTCCGTGTAATCTGTTTTTTCATTTTTAAAAGGTTACTTGAAGTACTTTACAGTTTGAATCTTTTTGCATATCTTATTAGAAGCAAATCCTCCCTAAGTTTTTTGTCAACTATTATTTGAAGGCCATGCTGCTGTTTTCATGTGCTTAGTTTTTCGGAGTTGTATGGTTTTTACACTTCTTTTTTTGCACTAAAATTGCTCTCAAGAATATGTTTCCGTATACATGCACTTTGGAGAATACAGAGATTTTTATTATAATAGTGCTGAGCAAAATTCTGAGATATTCATGCTGATCCCAGAGTGTATTATTGCTCTTACAGCTGCTGTTCATTTGCTGACAGGTCATCCAGAAGGAACAGCTGATGAGACAACTCTAAATGTGTCACTTTAAACAGTATGGCTACAAAATTTATCCAAATTCAATGTTTTCAGAAAGTTTCTGCATGATGGGCTGCTAATGGTCTTACATTACATTTCAAATGCATACCCTAACACTGCTGCAATTGTTTTGAATCTGTCCATTAGCTTAAATTAACATGTTTTTAGGACTTTCTGTTCTAAAAGAAAATGCAAGGAAATTAAATCAGCGGTTGAGAGGTTTGTATGCGATGGCTCTAACACTGTATGAAGTATTTCTTTACTGGACCAAGACTAACCACGCTGTACCTAAGAAAACATGGAGAAAACGTGGTCTTGGTGTCCAGACAGCCAGCCCTCTTGTGGAGCACAGTAAAATTTGCTTGAGTTAAAGTAAAGGGGAAACTCGTCCCCAGATCCTTTTCCCGTTTGTAACCTGAAAGAGCATTCTGCTTTCAGAGAACACGTCTTTCATCATAAAATGCTGAATAGTTTACTGTTACATTCACAGTCATTTCTGTTTTCTGTTAACGATTGTTCAGTCAGTTCATCTCTCTGAAATAACTATGCCTGTTTTTTTAGGGAAGTGACACAAAGAAAATTACTAGGTCAGGAAGTAGGTTGGGGGTTGCCTGTAGGTGACTGCTTATGAATTGCAGGATGTTCTTTGACCTTCGTGTTGTGCATGGAATTTTTTTTAGCTTCAAAAATAACTGTCCCTTAGAATTTCTCAATTCTATTTGCCATTGTTTCATATTTATTTTCAAAAGTAACACCGATTTTATAATTGTCTGATTGATATAGCCAGATTGACCCTTGAGAATTGGCAAAGTTTTCAAGTATAATTGTTCATTACCAAATTACTTGGAAATATACGATAATTTGTGACATGTACGTGCTGGAAAATGCAGTGGAAAGTCATAAAGTGACTCTGTTTCCCCACGCTGAATGGAGCTCTACAACCCGAGAGCCTTCAGCTATGAAGGGAACAGAAAGACCAATAGGTTATTGTATTAACCACAGTCAGATAACATGACTGAAATACACTTATACTCAGAACAGAATTATTCTCATCTGCATGGCAAAATGTTTTGATTAGCATGTTTTAAACCATCCTTCTTTTTATTATTATAGATAAGGTACAAAATGAATGTGGCTTTTTTTTTAATCAGATGCTAATGTGAGAGTCTTGAAATATTTTAAATAAGTATAGTAGATGACTATTACTCCTTTCTAGCCTACCTCACATTCTATCACAGTAGGAACTCCAAGGCATTTTTGCAAAAGTAAATATTAATTCCCATTACTTAAGCAGGGAATAATGTATTTCTGATACAAAGAGGTGATTTTTCTTAAAGCTTCTTGGTGGGTTATTAATTCTGTTTTTCAAGAATTTTCAAGCTCCCAGAAGTTGAGAACCCGCCTTGACCCCTCAGAATATTCTGAATTACATGTTTATATCCATCAATGTCAATGGAACTGTTCTGGTTTTAAATAGATGCAGATGAATGTAAGATGATCCTGAATGTAAAGTACCTCTGCAAGCTTCCTTGTCTGTAGTGTAATTTATAGGAGTCAGGGAGTTCCAAATACATATGCTATTATGTTGAGTCACTGGATGTTCTGCAGTTAATTTAAGGTGGGGTCAAAATGTATTCCCAAGGTAGTTAAGTAAGTGTTATTTTCCTCTGCACTGGCTGTTCTAAATCATGTTAAATTTTTTAATGTTCCCACAATAAACCACATAAGGTATTTTCTTAGATCTGAGAGCAAGCAGACTCTCTACCTTGCTTTACCCTGGGAATAATTTAAAGAAAGATTTCTTTATCCTATTCAGGCAAAAAGCAGAAAGTTAAACAAGTTCTGTTTTTTTCCAAGGACAAAACTTAATTTACACTAGGAATGCTGATAAGCAAAAACATCAGCCTTTGAAAGAAACCTCTTTCTCTCATAGTTTGAAAATGTAGCGACTTTTTCATGAAAAAGTTGAAAAGAGAGCGAGAAAAAGAACTTTTGAACAAAAAACCTTTTATTTGTGTTTCTTCAGCATTTCACATACTATTACTGGAACTGCAGTAGTTCTTTGGATCAGAGTTTAGTCTCTCTTTTCTGGTCCATCAGTAAAACCAGAAGTCTCTTTTATGTTGTTGGATGGTCTATGTTTCTAGTACTGAAGTAATCAGAGTTCAGTTTCTGGTTTACACCGAAGCTACATACAATTAGTGTAATTGCCCTTTGCCTAGTTTCTCATCTGGAAATGGAGAAGTGCCTGTTCCCTTCTCCACAAGCTCCCTTCTCTGCTCTTGAAAAGAAGGGAGCCTACTTGTCTTCAAAAGACAAGTATCTACTTAAATAGCCTTTACAGAAAATGCTGCAATTCTAGTCTCTACATTCATGTAAATTCCATATTCAAGTTCACGGTAAGTGCTGAATTTGGGGCACATAGTCTTCCTAAAAAATAAAATAAAATAAAAAAAATTGCAAAGTAAGAAGGATTTAAAATTAACCTTTGTGTGTCTTGGTACAGCTTAAGGAGTAGAACTAGAATGGACAAATAAATATTGGAGGTTTTAGCTGCCTCTGTGCTTAGACTGATTTCCTATGCTTCCTTCCCTGAGCCCACTGTCAATTTATTAGAGAGAGTGCTAGTTTTGCTTTCATTGAAGGCAATGGAAGAGTTAATATTGACTTTATATACTGAGCTCTTAACTAGCAAAGCATTTTTCAGAGCTTCTAATAATTTGCTTTGCCTGTATCACAAGCAGCAGGTTTATTGGGATTTATCAGCTCCCATCTCATTAGAGAGGCTGAGAGCTGGGTAGGGTTTAGAAGCAAAACTATGTTCTCTCCCCTGAGAGTGATCAGAGGAGAGGGCAAATGCAGAGCAGTAGGCAGAAACTTGCATTGATTGTCTCTGTCTCACATTCATTTCTATGGATAAATAACGTAAATCCCCGTGGAGTCGAGGTCACCTGGCACCTTTCACAAAATGTGTTGCATCCACCAAGCAGAAAAACAATCTGGCAAATGTAGCTGACTATAAAAAGCAGCTTTAAAAATGCAAATGAATACGTGCTGAAACCACTGACCGCAGCTTCTCAGAACATCCATATTTGACTGAGTTTGATTTGGATTTGATTTGCACCAGCTTTGCACTGATGTTCAGGAACCATTCTCCACTGCAAGGAGCTACCGTCCAATTTAAAACCTTTGCATAAATCCTGAGGAATGTCAATGGCTGGTTACTATTATAAAAAGTAACCAGCAGGCTCCACGATTCCACATGTGCATAGGTGTTTCTCTTAGTTAAGATTTTGAGTAGTAATGCTGCAAACCAACAACCTTGCTTGATCACTCATGAGTCCTGTATAGGCACCCTGCCTATTAGCATATATTTTCAGGGAGCTATCCCTCATTTTGTATCGACCCTCAGCTTTGCTCTGTGTCTTTTGCAGGGGATTAGAATTTTTCAATTTCCCCGTTTGCAGTTTGTTAGTGTTTAAGACCAGCTCTGTCACAGTGAGCACAGTAGCCGAGAGCAATAGTCTAGCTGCAGAATAGTGAGGGACCGGAACTTGTAATCGTCTCCTCCCTGCAGATCTGCTTGTTTTATGCGTTGTTATTCATCATGACAGGCTTCAACAACTTAGCTGTGAATTGTTAATAGATGAATGCAGAACGTGAAACTTAAATGCCTCTTGGGTCACTGAGTCATGTCCATTGTATGTAACACCATAATATAATCCTATTTGAACTGTGGATTTGGGGTTTTAATCAAAAGACCTGTTACATAAAAGATGGATGACTGAATCTCTGGAGTTTATACTTCAAATGTAAAATAAGGTCTCAGTTCTTTGAAAGAACTGGTGTAGGCAGCTATGCTGGTGACTTGGATCCTGCGTGGATGGAGGCAGCTAAAATCCTGAAGAGGTGTGGCTTGGGTTCGTCTCTGTGCTTTGGGTTTCTTTGAACCTAGGCTGGTTAGGCTTTGGGCAGTTTGAGACATCTGACTCAATCCATATGTTATAAGTTAGATGCTTAATAGTAAATTCTGGCTTCCCTTTTGAGGGCTTCTCTCCTAAGACCTCTCTAAGTGACTCTATAGCTCCTGGTAATTTATATGAGGTGAAAAAGTGCAAGCTGGTTAATCCCTATAGCAGTACTAAAGATTGTGAAATACGTGATGAAACAACTATCGTTTGTGTAGCCGTATTTTTGTTTCTGTAATCTCTGTAGTTCTCTCTGAAATTATTTTTCAAAACACTGGCATTCCTTTGTATGGGAGGAGACGGCACTTTGGCTAAAATGGAAAAATACTGTTGTCAAGTTGGCTGTTTAACTATTCAGTGACTATAATCTTTAGCACTCAATGACATATTAGAAGGTTGATTGTTAAGACACCCTCTGAAAATTTCATGGATTTCAAGTGTTATCTGAGTGGCAATCTCTTATTTTATTGTCATATGAATACAAAATTTGAATAACTGTGGTCTGAAAGCTGTATAGAGAATCA
>NW_008824035.1:4213250-4220040 GCF_000699105.1 Pygoscelis adeliae
AAAATGAGAAAAAATACAAGTATAAAAGCAAAATCTGTGGGGGGAAAAAAAGGCTATTTCTAGCAGTATTTTTTCCAGGTATCATTCTTCATAATAAAAAAAATATATCTTTTTCTTTCCCTTCCTTGTAAATTATTCTCCAATATTCATGATTTCATAGAATGTAACACCCTGCTGACTTTGTTTGCAGGAGTTACATGAAGTGCTGCTTTTAAAGATCCTGCTCGAACTTGTATGTATATACATATATATACACACACATACACGTATAGCAATTAATTTATATGCTTGTGTGTTTTGACCGGACTAAAGTAATAGTTAGATGAAGGATTTTGCCTCCTGCAGAATTACTGTATTTCTTCAACACATTATACATTAAAATCTTCAGATTTCTAATATCAGTGTAGAAAGAGGATGTGGACCTGCCTAAATGAGCCAAACCTCCCTTCATCAGGTGGTTTGGTTTAAATGTGTCGCTGGAGAATTTTGTCATAGTTGCTGACTATGGTCTATAGCGGGCAGTTAAGCCACAAGTAAACATTACAGCTTTACCAAAAGGACAGGCATGAATAGTCATTAGTTTCACAGGAAGGGAGGAAATTACCCTTTTCCTGATTGTCAGGTAGTTAAACTCTGTCTTTCCAGAGTGGATTTTAATCGATGAGGTGTTAATTCAAACAGTGAGGACAAAGGAACAGCGAAGAAATTTTTTTTATTTTTAAACAGAACTGTAAACAGCTGAATCCTCAAAAGGTAAGTAATTTCTTTCTCGTGTTGTTCAGCTTAAATTAACCCTGAGAAAAACTAAATATCTTTTGTTTGACCTAATTTGCAAATTCATGGTTGGTACAACTTAATTGAATTAGTGCATATTAAATTTAGTCTGGGGTGTTCGTTAGTGCTGAGATTATCTGCACATACTAATAGCTTGATTATCAGAACTATCAGGCAATTGTTGGTAATCCAGGTAAATTAAAGCTACTTTATTTTTGTTTATTGCTTTGTAATTTGCGCTTTGGTTAATACTGGTAAAGTATTTCTGAAGGTTTTTCCCCTATATCTTTTTTTCCATACAACCTCTGCCTTTGTTCTGTTTTACAGGGTTAAAAAAACCACAAAGAATCAGAAGTGCTTTTAAAACTCATTTGCTTTTCAATAGACCTAGTTTATTCACTGCTGGACAACCCAATATCTATTATTTGTATGAAAATGCTCTCCTTCGTTCTTTTTCCATCAGGTATAAAGTAGTATTTCTCTGCTCTGCAAGTCCCACATGCATTGTATGTTCATGAATGCATGTCCCTCTTCAGTATAGCTCTGGCATATTGCCATACTTAATGTAGAGTAAAAACTCCAAGACTTCGTTAATTTACCCTGTTGAAAAAGCACAAATGACATGGCAAAATAAAATACATCTTCCAAGTAGAAAAAGGAGAAGACATGAAAGCAAACAAGGTACATTTTTTTCATTAATTTTCTCCCAAGCATATAACTTTCACAAAATTATCTGAAAAGATCACACTCATAAAATGATGTTAATGGGTTGCATGAAAGTGTATACATGAAAGCCATGTAATTTGGGACTCACCATTCCAGTTTTACTGTGTCTGAGCATAGAAGGAACTAAAACAAGGAAAGGTTTAGGGCCCAAGCTTATATTCTTCAGGGACTTAAGATTCCCACTGTGGTTAATCAGAACTGTAGAAGAATAAAATGCTGTATTTAGCTCTAAACAGAAAGCAAGCAGAACAAAATCCTTTCAGATTAAATGCAATTTTCTCTGTAAAATTCTGTTCTCTTTTTTTCTCCCAGATACGTTACATATGTTGGTTATACTGTGCAAATTGGGTAATTGCTCATCAGAGCAAAAGTCCCTTTCAATTGAAAAGGAGCAAATATAGGTAGGACAGATTGGTAGAAAAATTCCTTTAAATGCAGTAATCTGCTGTTCTTGAAAAAAAATCTCATTTTCTGTGAAAACTTGTCTCCACAAAATGTATTCTGGGTCCTTAGCAGGTGTGATTTCATGTTTGGTACAGTGGTAGGAAGGATGAGGAAAATTGCTGTGTGAGGTTTAATCCTCCCTTGGTTCTGAAGGATGAAGGAACTGAACTGTCATCCCCAGTACATGTTAGAGTAGTCCCAAGCCTGTTTTAGTTTATGGTGAACGATACAGCCCCTTAAGGACAATTCCTCACTACCCCAAAACCGCTAGAATGCATTGCACTCTCCAGAATGCTCCCTTCACCAAGAAGGTGAAGAGCTTTTGGCAAATGTGTGACTCTGCTCGTTGAGGTTTTTTTCTTTTACTGTAGATCATGTCTGAGGGTTGTCTACCCAGTAATTTCTTCTTTTGTCCTACCGAAATAGTACTGAGCAAGCTCTTGAATTAACTGCCGTACAATAACTGGATTTGGCAAAGTACCTAGAGCCACACAGACTCATGTGCCATTACAAGCAAAAAAAACTGGGCAGATATGCTGTTAAACGGTGCCTATATTTACCCTATCCCAATATTTACAAAAGAAGAGAACTACTATTAAAAAAGCTTTTATCAGTGAAGTTTCACCAATCAGTTGCCTAGAGAAAACAGGAAATCTTTAAAATGCAAGAAATAAACAAGTGAGGTGCCAAATCTTGAGGTCCTTGAGTCTTTCCATACTCTTTCCTCAGGCAACCTCCCTGTTCGTCTCTTATGCTACACGTTCACAGGAATCATGTCCCCCTGTCCTTTCCTTGTGGTCCAGGGACTTTGTGTCCCACCGTAGCTTAATCTCCATCCTCCTTTCATTCATAGGTTTTCCCCCTCACGTACAAGCTATCATCATTTTAAGTTACACTGGCAGAACAGGAAGAGCTGTCATGGAGGAAAGACAAAGCAGGGTAGTTTTGCTGGAAGGAGTTTTTGGTTTCTGTTAAGAGCATCTGTGATCTGTGGACCATAAGAGAGGTGGTTAAAACTGATAGCCTTGCTAACTAGATGCTGAAATTTCAGGTTTGATGCTTCTCACTAAGCACTTCCCTTTTCTGTGTTTTTTTTGTTTGGTTGTTTTTTTCTTTCTAATTTTCACTGGAATCAATAGAGTTGATATCTGGAAAATTTGGAAGTGACTAGATTCAATCAGTGTTGAACATTTTACATGTTTTGCATTAATGACAGAGGAGTACCACTGTTAGATTATTGCTTCCACTAGAAGATTTGATTTTTTGTAAGGGTAGACTGACAGATGCTTAGTCTGATTTAAAGTGGTATGATCAGTGCAGTACCATCAGAGTCAGGTGAAGCTATGGTATTTAGATACTAGTGGAATAATATTCCCATTTTACTGACTGAGAAACTAAGCGACATGGAGATCATGAGGCCTGGCCACAAAAACTCAGCAGTCTCTTTATAGAACTGGGAATCAAGCCAAGTCTCCTAAAACCCAGTTCAAATTTCTGACCAGTGTTGCACTGACTGACAGACAGAGGCAATAATTAGTGATATTTTGAGGAGCTCACTTCTCTCTTACAAAAGTAGATTAATCTACTAATCATAAATACAAAATGAATGTATCTTGACCATACAGTTACAAAATGATGCTTTCAGTGTGACTTTTTAAGCATCTTTCTGCTCATTCAACATTATTTTCTATAAACCAGAGTGCTTACAAAGAAATACTGTTCAGCCTCTTCTCCGCATAACAAAAACCAGCCTACAACTGTAAGGTCTCTTTCCATTCATCAGCCACCACATCTGTTGCTTGCTTGGACACTGACCAAAATGATTCATTCACATGTCTAACATTTATTTTTGGTGAAATACTGGGATTATTATACAGAAAGGCAATATTTCAAAACTGGGTCTAGAAAACCAAGGGAAGTCAGAAACAACTTCCTCAGCTGAAAACAAACACGGCGTTATATCATTCTGCAGCTTTATTAGAGGGAAGACAGTAGCCAAGTGAAGCAGCTGGAATCACACTGAAGTCACTCTGAACTCTGCAGATCACTTCATTCCTCCTTCTGCTACAGAGCTCACATCCCTGATTTACAGTGCGTTTCATTCCAAATAACTAAAAGAGGTAGGTCAATCTCTCTATTACATTTTAAATATTTCTCTCTCTCTCCCTTCTAAATAATGTGTTTCTACAGCTACACCACCACTTGCAGGCAAATCCTGTAAGGTAGTGTAGCATATACTGGTTAAAAGGGCTTCTGGGAAGAAAGAATGTGATACTCATTTATTTCGAAGATTATTTTGAACCACCCCTGCAGCAAGAAAAGATATGAAAATATGTGTGAATTTAATTTTTAATGACTTCTGAATGTGTTTATACCTACTTCAAGGAGTCTTTTATCCTGTCAGAGAATGGTAAGTGACCTCGACTTAAATATCTTTCTCTCTCTTCCCCCTGCCTCCCCTTGTGTGTTGGTTTTAATTTTTTGATTTGCTTAGGGATAGTATGTCTCCTATAGCTATAGCAATTCCCAGTAGTATTAGAAATAAGTACATCAGTTCTGATCTGAACAGATTCTAGAACAGAAACTGGAAATCATTTCAACTTAAGTAGCAGATTAACAAAATAATTCAGAATTCCAGTCATAAAGAATTAAAAAAGGCTTCTGTGGTCTGAGCTGGAAGGTGTGTATGTTTTACCTAACCGTCGTGGAATAAGGTAGGATGTGGATCTAGCTATCACTAAGTGCATGGGAGCGTGTTTCCTAGGAAGTGACAAGAAGATTTGAAGCCTTATATACTACCGCACAATAAGACAGGGCTAGATTCCACCTCCTATTCAGACTTAGTGATAACCATGTCATTGTCACCTGTAGCCTTTCTAAATGTGATTTTGCAAAGCCAAACAATATCTCAGACCTACTTCTGTAGATTTACAGAAGATGCATAGATTGTCTGTGAATTAAAACACATTTGCTTTCTAGCTGAATAAAGTTGTATTACTGAGTAATTTTAAATGTTTATTAATTCATAGCTAAGGAGAAGAGAGTGAGTGAGGGTACGTCAGGGTAAAGGAATTTGTTAGACCAGGTTTGTAGAAACTAATTCAGGATTAACTTGCTTATGGCAGTTTACTTTCGCTAGCATCATATTATTGTTTTGCCTCAGCTGAACTAGGAAATGCAAATATTTTGATAACCCAATTTACTTTTGTTTAATGTCACTGCAACTTCTGCCCGAATTTAAAACATTATCAGCCACTTATGCCAGGATGACAGGATAGAGGTCCTACCAAGTTTACTTTAATCGTAGGGATTTTATATGTGCTATGAGTGATATTAGAGTCCACTTTTACTGCACTTAGAATCTCCTTGAGTGTGGCGTAGTGGAAGTTATTTGACTCTGGAGAATGAATTTATGGTTTGGATTCTCTAATTGCCTTTGTGGAAAGGGATCATAAGTCAGGGAAACTCTATATAAGGATTCCTAGGCAGGATCTGATTACAGATTTTTACTGCACCGGTGGGGGCAGAGGAAAACCGTTGATGACAGTAATGCAGTTTGTATGTACTATACATTATAAAGTCTTCATTTTAAGAATTTCTTTCTCTGCTGACAACCTAATGAGCAACTTCTGAACTGCTGTTAGATTTGTGTTTATTTCTGATAGATTGATTCAAGAGAAAAATTTATGTTCCCTAATAAAGCCAGTTGCCTTAAAGAATTTTCTTCTCCTTATGTTTCTTAAAAGCCACTTGAAGTTTGTGATCTGTTCTTAGATATAATTTTTTATTAATAACTCTGCTATTCCAAGCACTAAGCGGCTAGTTTTGCAGAGGATTGTAGTCTGTTGAATGATCTTGTTACTTGCTTATTTATTCATTTTGTCTTACGGAATGTGCCAACAGTTCAGCTGTCTCTCTTACTGTGGTGGCTGGTTGTCTGGCTAATTTTCACCCATTATTTCTGATAATGGTTTGATTAGTATTCATTCAGTCTGAAGCTAGCAGTTTCACAACAGTGCAGGGCTCTGTTGTTGCTGGCTTTGTGAAAGAGAGCTCAGTGGGAGGAACAGTTTCTTATGGCCTGTTACCAGAATAAGGGATTGCTGTGACTGGGGTGGGTGGTGTCCAAGAGACATTTGGTTTTAGAAGGGAAGATGCCATCATGCACAGATCAACTCTCCCACACTTGCTACTACTTTACAGTGTGCTTGAGGCTCCTGAGACAAAAAGAAAAATTATGTGTCCTCAGGCATATAGTACTTCCAGAGGAGCTCAGCTAATTCTGTGCACTTTGTATCTTCAATACGTTCCAGAGGTTGAGGGCCTGGAGACAGGAGCAAAAAGTCCTGTATCAGCCTACGGCTGCTCTTTTCCAGAGAGATTTTTTGCTGGCTTGTTGCAGCTCTCTTATACCTGGCCCACCATTTTACTGCATTACAATTCTTTAGATGAACTGAACAGACCTGCTGCAGATGCAATACTTTTTCATTAGTGGGCTCAAAGGAAAACTAACAAAACCCATTGCTACAAGTCAGGTTTGTTTGCAAGGGTTTTCTGCAAAGGCCAGCACTCTAGAAGTCTCCAGTCCTTGCCAGGGACATTAGCTAGCAAAGAGTTTGCAGCCTTCTCCTACTTCTCTTCGCCAGCCCAGGCTCTCTTGTCCCTTTTTGATACTTCTTGGAGGATGTATTTCAAGAATCACAAGGCACAAGTATGAAGAACCAGCACCTTTTTCCTCTATCCACAAAAGATATTTACCTCTTCATTCTTTTGGCAAGGTCTGAATTCTGCCTCCAACTCTACCTTTGAATCTACTGTTTGGCTTTGGGCAAGATACTTCTGTTCC
>NW_008824035.1:4220197-4221003 GCF_000699105.1 Pygoscelis adeliae
AACAAGGCAGGAATTTTCTCTCATTATGTGCTTATAGTGCCTAGATCCAGTGAGACTTTGATCTCAAGGGCTAGGGCCTTTGGGTACTTTCCCAACGTAAAATACTTGCCTCTTTCAGCAAGTGTGAGCCTGGCACAGAAGTTTTATTCTCTTTTGAAGCCTTCTAGATGAGAGAGAGAAAGTGGTGAGCAGTAAGTCCTGTACCATCAATGTAATACCACTTTCTACACTCCCATTTCTTTTTTCTAGTGATCGTATTTTAATGAGATGTTTTGGAAATGTTAAGAACTATTGTCCGTTTAAGAAAACTGAGTAATGTGTTGTTGAGGTCCTAAACTCTTAACTGAGGGTGTTGTACCATATCCGGTGGAGTCAAATTCAACATGACATAGAAGCGATTTGCAAAGGTAATATGGGAAACCTGTAAAACCAGTATTTCCAAGCTCCTAGTTTAACACCTTAATCATAGGCGCCATCTATTCTTACCAGTGCTAGGGAGTGTTCCCAATGCCATATTAAGGAGATAGATAAATATCCAGCCGTCCTGAACTTGTATTAACAATATGAATTTTTCAGTTTTGCAGGAATACAGGCAGTGCTTATTTAGACTTGAACTTAAAGTAAAGAATTAGCTTTGTATGAGTAGGAATATTAGAGGAACACTGATACAGTAGCAGACACCCTTAATGTACTGGACACAGTGATCCTAGTGTATTAACTGTGAGGACAAAATAAAGTATGTTAACTCATCAGCTGGAATGTTTTGGTTATGCACTAGCACTATTTTGGAATTGGATGTTCTGATA
>NW_008824035.1:4221014-4224597 GCF_000699105.1 Pygoscelis adeliae
GTGTCAAGAGTAATATAACCTTAGCAATATTACAATCATGCTAGAAGAAACTGCTGATGTAGAGTTAATGAGCAGTAGAATAAACCTGGAAGAACAGAGATCAATTTAGAGGGCAGTACATAACCAAGCATACTGTTAGAAGTGACTGGGAAATTAATATGTGAAATAGAATGATATAAGAAGGCATATTTGAGGAATGACTCGTGTTGCTAATTTTCTCTGGGGTTAGTTCTTAACTCTTCTTGTTAAAAGGACTGTAAGTGTAACAGATTGTAAACTATTTTTTATCTGTTATTTGATGGAGATTTTGTATCTTGCTGGAGAGGGTTATTTTATTTTTTCCGTAATGACCTATTGTTACCCTGCAGTACCTTTAGAATGGCTGTTGTTTAACATATGTTTAATTGGCCTTAATCAGTCTGCTGAGACAACAGTTCATAGTCTGAAAGAAATCTCTGCATTCACTCTTTATTCTCTTCTCTCACTTTGCCTCTTCCTGTTAGGAGAGAGTTGTCGTTAAAGCATGTGTTTGCTGAAGGAGTACACCCATTTAAAAAACATGATCAGAGTCAAAATCTTCTTTCATCACAAATATATGAAACAGTTGCAAAGTAAAAATTCTGAATAATTTTTGCATGAAAAATGTAAAAAGCCATGCTTGATTAGAAATACAAGCATTCATTATCTTATCAATCTAGTCACTGTGAAGCTGAGGCACGTAAAAATTTTAAATCGGGTATCTCCATTATTCTAGGTGTATAGTTATTATGGTGACTCATAGCCAAAGAAAATACTGCTGGCATTTGTGGAAGAATAGAAAACATGTGAAACTTCCCTGGAACAGTACTTCATTAGTGTGCATATCTTACATGCTGAGGACACAGCCAGTGTGATATATGGTGTACCTGCTGGGCTTTGTCATCTGAGAGGTGTGTTTAATGGCTCTGAGGTATGTCCTAGGCCTGCAGGGACAGATTAATATATATGACAAGCAAATGGTGGAGATCCAGGTTCCATTTCTCTTCAGCATAGAGAAAACAGACCAGGATCTGCAAGGGCTGCCCAGGTAGGGGCTGGCTCCCTCCAACACAGTGGGCGTGATGGCCCAGGGGAGAGCCTCCCTTCAGGAAGGGGAAGGTCTCCTAGAGGTGAAGCTGTGGTTTCTCTGCTCCATCACGAGTGAGGGGACAGCGTTATGTTTAAGAAAGAAGGATAGGACTGTGGTTGAACCACTAGGCAGGGACTCTAGGTTTAGCACCTGGTTTGATTGGAGACTTCCTGTAGGTATTCTCAGCCTTCTTGCCTGTAAACCAGACTGATGATACTTCTCACTTGAGCGCACTTTCACTAAGGGTTAGGAATACTGAGGTGTTATGACTGGTTATATAAATACTTCGGCAGTGCTGACACATAGAATATAAGACCATATTTTAAATCTCAAGTGGCACTGTTTACCTAAACTTCTATTTTTACCTGCTTGTAAGAACGCTTAGATTCCTCCCGCCCCCAATGGGGCCACTTTAAGTGTTTCACAGATATCACCTGTCATTTTCTTGACTCTGATGTAGTATGTTTGTGGTCACATGATAGGCTTGCAGTTATGGCAACTCCTTACGTTCAAAAGGAATATTAAAAAAGATATTTCTACTTTTAGTTACACAGTTACCAAGTGCCCCCCCTCCCCCCCAGTGCATATCCTGAGGACATCTGAGTTTCTTTGTCTTCTTTGGGGGTGGAAGTCTTGGTGCTTGGGATCAGCATGAAAATAAATCACTTTTGATGATATGCAGTTGCTGGTTGCAGACATTTATGAGTTACCTGATTGTGGAAATGGTACGCTGCTCAATTGCAGCAGTTGTCTGGATGATTTGTTATATTCAGGCCAGACCTACTGTAGATACTTTTCCTATTACAGCAGCATTACTTAGATGTAAGGTTGGGGTTTCCATTTGTTGTTTAACACTTCTGTGGCAGCAAAAGTGCTGGTCTGAAATCATTGCTTTACAAATGTTAACTGAGTCTGCTCTATAAGGGTTTGTTAATCCCTCTGTAACACTCACTTTGTGTAAAACGTTGTGAGGCTATTATCTGGTCAAATGGCTTCAATACCACAGATGAGTGGTGCGTTATGACTAACAGGGTCAGGTTTGGCCTTGCTCAAAGAAAGTTGTTTTTGGCATAAATTTTAGGAGATGTCTAGCTAGTACATTGCGTATACATTTCTAACACTGCTTCACTGAGAGACATAATGGAAAATGGTGGTTATTTGCATTCTTGTCTTGTCTGCTAGAACAAATACCTTTATATTGTGCCTTGAAAATGTTTCGAGTCACATATATCTATTATGACCCATTCTAGTTGTTGAATTCAGGACGGCTTACAAAATCATTTTGTTACTATATGTCAAATGACCATTAAAACAGTAGTCGAGATAATCGTTTGTGTATGTGTCTGTGAAAGAGAAAACATACACACAAGACTTGATTCTGCTTTTGTGTATGCTAGCTTAAAATGCTCGTTTCCTAGTAGCTTTGTCTGCAGGGCCAGCTTTAGGCTTAAATTATAGTGTAGCTATGATTTAATTTTGTAGTATGGGTGTATCAGGCACTTCCTGCGATAGGAATGTTTCTGCATGGAGGCAAGTGGTCATCTTGGCTTTGTTCTTTTGAGGGAGAAATATGAGTCTATGACAGTTTGTAATCTCATCATTATTCCTTGTGAGTTTTAGGATCTTTTCTTATGTCTTTGTAAAATGCTTGCCAGAAATATGTATATACCTCTAACAAACTTGCTCAGCCTTCTGTGTTTTGAACTTTACAGATAAACTACTGAGTGAATGTCATGTTTATGTTTTTGAAGCTAGATAAATTCAAAATTTAGCCCCTCAAAAGTTCCAAGAAATCTTTTTGAGGGCTCTCAAATGAATCCAATATCCAGACAAACTTGCTGAGACACAGTGTGACAAGCGGGCTTTAGGTGACCTTCTGAGAAACTAGTTGTTCTCCAACATTTGACTCTTGCACATGACAAAAGTTGAAGTGAATCAATCAAATAAGCTTTCCTTTAGCCATAGATCATACATGTGGAATGTGATAGGCTCAGAATTATTCATAAAGACATTAAAAGTTCCCTCTATGAAGTTAACTGTTGAGACAGCCAACTCCGCAAACCATAATTTTCCTATTGAGTCAGGATCCATGATTGTGACATCTGAAATCAATTTAGCTGGCCAGAGGCTCTGAGCACTGTTTATCACACTGAACAAATAGATTTTGGGACTATCACTCAAATATTTGTGTTAACTTTTAATTAACATAGACAATGAATAAGCTCTTCCCTTGAACCTCTCTGTAAATTTAAAAAGTAATGAGGACCAAATGTGAGAGAGAGGTTGTGTGGGCTGTAGCCCAAACATGTGGCATAAACTACCAGTGTAATTAAGTTGGACCCTAACTTGCATGGTGCCCAGAGAACTTTGAACCCCCAGGAAGACTTTGCATCAAGTGAAGTGAGTGGAAACTGCAACTGTTTTGTTTGTTTTCTCTTATTTTTAGACTGAAAACCCAACGTAATTTAATTCCAA
>NW_008824035.1:4226161-4241879 GCF_000699105.1 Pygoscelis adeliae
CCTCCTTATGTTCAAAAGGAATATTAAAAAAGATATTTCTACTTTTAGTTACACAGTTACCAAGTGCCCCCCCTCCCCCCCAGTGCATATCCTGAGGACATCTGAGTTTCTTTGTCTTCTTTGGGGGTGGAAGTCTTGGTGCTTGGGATCAGCATGAAAATAAATCACTTTTGATGATATGCAGTTGCTGGTTGCAGACATTTATGAGTTACCTGATTGTGGAAATGGTATGCTGCTCAATTGCAGCAGTTGTCTGGATGATTTGTTATATTCAGGCCAGACCTACTGTAGATACTTTTCCTATTACAGCAGCATTACTTAGATGTAAGGTTGGGGTTTCCATTTGTTGTTTAACACTTCTGTGGCAGCAAAAGTGCTGGTCTGAAATCATTGCTTTACAAATGTTAACTGAGTCTGCTCTATAAGGGTTTGTTAATCCCTCTGTAACACTCACTTTGTGTAAAACGTTGTGAGGCTATTATCTGGTCAAATGGCTTCAATACCACAGATGAGTGGTGCGTTATGACTAACAGGGTCAGGTTTGGCCTTGCTCAAAGAAAGTTGTTTTTGGCATAAATTTTAGGAGATGTCTAGCTAGTACATTGCGTATACATTTCTAACACTGCTTCACTGAGAGACATAATGGAGAATGATGGTTATTTGCATTCTTGTCTTGTCTGCTAGAACAAATACCTTTATATTGTGCCTTGAAAATGTTTCGAGTCACATATATCTATTATGACCCATTCTAGTTGTTGAATTCAGGACGGCTTACAAAATCATTTTGTTACTATATGTCAAATGACCATTAAAACAGTAGTCGAGATAATCGTTTGTGTATGTGTCTGTGAAAGAGAAAACATACACACAAGACTTGATTCTGCTTTTGTGTATGCTAGCTTAAAATGCTCGTTTCCTAGTAGCTTTGTCTGCAGGGCCAGCTTTAGGCTTAAATTATAGTGTAGCTATGATTTAATTTTGTAGTATGGGTGTATCAGGCACTTCCTGCGATAGGAATGTTTCTGCATGGAGGCAAGTGGTCATCTTGGCTTTGTTCTTTTGAGGGAGAAATATGAGTCTATGACAGTTTGTAATCTCATCATTATTCCTTGTGAGTTTTAGGATCTTTTCTTATGTCTTTGTAAAATGCTTGCCAGAAATATGTATATACCTCTAACAAACTTGCTCAGCCTTCTGTGTTTTGAACTTTACAGATAAACTACTGAGTGAATGTCATGTTTATGTTTTTGAAGCTAGATAAATTCAAAATTTAGCCCCTCAAAAGTTCCAAGAAATCTTTTTGAGGGCTCTCAAATGAATCCAATATCCAGACAAACTTGCTGAGACACAGTATGACAAGCGGGCTTTAGGTGACCTTCTGAGAAACTAGTTGTTCTCCAACATTTGACTCTTGCACATGACAAAAGTTGAAGTGAATCAATCAAATAAGCTTTCCTTTAGCCATAGATCATACATGTGGAATGTGATAGGCTCAGAATTATTCATAAAGACATTAAAAGTTCCCTCTATGAAGTTAACTGTTGAGACAGCCAACTCCGCAAACCATAATTTTCCTATTGAGTCAGGATCCATGATTGTGACATCTGAAATCAATTTAGCTGGCCAGAGGCTCTGAGCACTGTTTATCACACTGAACAAATAGATTTTGGGACTATCACTCAAATATTTGTGTTAACTTTTAATTAACATAGACAATGAATAAGCTCTTCCCTTGAACCTCTCTGTAAATTTAAAAAGTAATGAGGACCAAATGTGAGAGAGAGGTTGTGTGGGCTGTAGCCCAAACATGTGGCATAAACTACCAGTGTAATTAAGTTGGACCCTAACTTGCATGGTGCCCAGAGAACTTTGAACCCCCAGGAAGACTTTGCATCAAGTGAAGTGAGTGGAAACTGCAACTGTTTTGTTTGTTTTCTCTTATTTTTAGACTGAAAACCCAACGTAATTTAATTCCAAAGCCATTTCACTGGCCTCAGGGCTGAGGCGTGGAGAGGTCAAACGACTTCCCCTGGTCAAACAGGATGCTTGTGGCATAGCCATGAATAGAGTCCAAAGCAGTGGTCCCATGTCATAACCATAAGGCCATTCTTAGTGTGACAAAAACTGTTCTATTTTAAGCAGATCCAATCATTTGTCCAAGTTATCATTATGGCTCAACTTTATGAAATATTGTAATGGTGGCAGAGAAAATGAACTCTTGGTATTTGTAGTAAAAAGCTATGAATATGTCGATTGAGATCCGATTCTGTAATTCCCTGCTGAAATTCAGAGAAAGACAGTCCATGTAGGACGTGGTGACGTCTCTTCCCAGAAGTTCTGTGGCTTTGTATTTTAGAAATATTTCCTAACGATCTGTATTTCTTGGTACTTCTGTTTTCTGTCCCAGGATCTAAAAGGTACTAGCACCAGGTGCCAGCCTGTGATACTCCTATGAAATCGTTTAGTAATTAACTTCTGTTTTACAGAAGGGGACAGGAAATGAAACCTCCTGGTCAAATGTTCTGAAACCGATTTGCGTAAAATTAAGCAACTATATTCATAATTAAGCAACTGAATCAAGGAGGCTCAGTTTCCAGAGCTGCTTGTGACCTCAGCAAACAGGAACAGATGCCAGTCAAACAACTGCCGAGCGTACACTTTACACAGGCTGTTTACTATTAAAAAACAAAAAAAAGAGAGGATGAAGTCTAAACTTGGTTATATTCATCCATATGTAATACAACACTGTTCTGTAACCTGTGGCTGCCCCTAAGTCCTATTGCCAGGCCTCTAACCACACTTTCCTGTTTATTGAAAAATATTTTCCTTGCTCTGGCTCCTTTTTGCAATGCTGGACCAGCAGGGACTGAGCCAGTGAACTGCACCAAACCTCCCTTTCTAGCAGTTGGCCTGAAAGCCAAGTGGAAACTGCTGGCAAAAAGTCTTGTTTTCTCTACTGAGCCTCTGTTTGCAGACAGGTTCGTGAGAGTCTTTCCAGCCTGGAAATTAGGCCGTTTGTCAAAGATCATACAGGAAATCAGTGTCAGAATAAGGAATAGAATTCGATTCAAGACCTAGACTTGAACTGCAAGACAGTTCTGACTCTGAAAGTCCATTAATAAATAAAAACCAAACTCATGTATTTGAGACTATGTGTGTTTCAAGAACACAAAGAAACATCCCTGCTGAATGATGGTTAACGGTTATCCCAGAAGAAAAAATCTGGGTCCTTATTGATGTAAACCAGCATAGCTCCATGGACAATCCCCTACTGCTTATCTTTTTCAGGGCAGGGCTTAGCACCGTGAGTCCTGTTATAGAAGTGCTTCATCTGTGTGGGTGTCAGAGGTAAAAGTTCTGGGCTTTGCGAATGTAATTGTCAGTCTTTGCTGAACCCTAGCCATAGAGTCTAGTTTCAGCATCTGTGTACTGGGAGCAATGGTAAGCAATGTTCCTCCTGCCTTTTTGCCCCCACTGC
Source organism: Pygoscelis adeliae (assembly GCF_000699105.1). Lineage (NCBI taxonomy): Eukaryota > Metazoa > Chordata > Aves > Sphenisciformes > Spheniscidae > Pygoscelis > Pygoscelis adeliae. The sequence continues at coordinate 4,229,640 of NW_008824035.1, forward strand.
TAAAGAGTAACTGCATTGGAATACTAGGAGTTAGAGATGAGGAAAAATACAAGCTTGGAAAAATAATTGCATTCTAAAGGTGTGCTCTTTCAATGGAGGAGTTTTAAACTACAGGAGGCTTGGTAAATATTTGGTATTTATTTAGGTATGTTTTCTTTCTCCTGCTATACATCATCTTTGAAATTCTAAATATAAAATTAACATTGGTGGGCAGTACGCAAATGTTTGTTGCTGTCATTATGTTTTTTTAGCACCATTAGGGAAAAAAAAAGTTTTGGGAGGAAATGTTTGAATCCAAGTATTGTTGTGTTGTGCTAGCTCTTGAGAAACTTAAAAGCAAAATTGATTAGTGACTGGGATATACAGGATGTTAATCAACAAGAGTCTGAAAAAATGGATTTTTTTTTTTGTTTAATTGCATAAATTTGATTTGAAGGTATAGTTCTGGATATAGGCAAAGACAAAAATCCAATTATTAACCTGACTGTCCTCTGAAGCTGTCCAAATGTAATGTTGTTCCAGATGTTGGTGGTACTGCTCCTTGTTTATACTATTTCTCAGCAGCTGCGAAGCTATTTGAAAAAATGACTCAGATGGGCGGTACTGGTATTTGATGCAGAATCTACACCCAAGGGACATGTAATTACATAAATGCAGCCCAATAAGTATAATTTTTATCAGGACAACAAACCAAATAACATTCCTTCAGCCTGATGTAAATTACAAAGGCCAAATGTTATCATAGCCTCTTGACAGAATGGGCTGTATTGACTCTTACTACCTATTTTCTTTTTATCAAGAGATACAAAATTACATAACTTCCCCCTCCTTGTCTATCCATCTACGAATGAGAAATCTAATCCTGCTAATGTGTGTGCACATGCGTAGCTTCACTTGTGTGAGTAATCCTTCAAAATAAGCAAACTACTTTTTTTGAAGAAAAGGTATGTACATGAATACAAGCTTGCAGATGTAGTTCTGCAGGCAGTGTACTCTGGAGACCCTGCTCCTGTTGTCCTTAGCATGCTAAAATTAATGGAATTACAGGAATGCAGGGCTGGGTTCCAAAAGCGCGGGCTGAATTTCAGTTTCTGAATGGAGCTAGAGCTCAGAAGTGTGCCGGTGAGTTTATCCATAGTACAGCTAATGGGCTGGTTGTATCCTGCTGTCAGGGACAGGTTTTTAGTGCAGTCGAGTCCAGCCAGACAATATAGCTTCAAATGATAACAGAATTTAGCAGAATATTTGTTTTGACCATGGCAGATACTTTTGTCAGACTGTGGCCATCTGTGCTGTAGCTTTGTCTGTACTGTGGAATGAATACATAACTTCTGAGTGCTTTTTCCTGTTCAATCTCTGTTTGCTATCTGTTTTCCCATTCATTTCTTTTTTCCTGGGTTTTTCTTTCAGTTTATATTTTCCTCCCACCTCCCCTCCTTTCCACAATCTTCCTTTGGAGTTTTAGCAGAAAATTCCTGTGTGAAAATCATGTTGTACTTGTAAGTTCAGAAGCTTTTGCAATAGAAGAAAACGGAGACTGTCATTCTGTCTTAAAAAAAGAAAAAAGGAGAAACACATATTTTCATCTATAGCTCTTACAGTGTGTCTTACTCTCCTGGGAAGCTTTATTTTCTTTTATCTATTACCTGTTTCTCAGCTCACTAGTGGAAGAATACCACAATTGTATGTATTGTCCCTGAAATATGTTCTGTATGTTTCCTTCTCTACATCCTTTGCTGCATTAAGGAAACCTAATACATTGAATGTGTCTGAAAATCAGCATTCCTTGTTACAAAGATAGATACATCATAGAGAGGAATAAACCCATGAATTTTCAGTTGCTGGAGAAATCACCGTCTATGATTTTGTTAACTATAAATTTAGGGGGGGGGGGGGGTTTTGGGGGGGGGGGGGTATGTGTGGTAATTTTATAAAAAATGGCTTCCTGGCATTTTCATTGCACTTTTTTGCCTACATAGGTGCCTGCTGCTTCTCTGATTTCTGACAGATATAATCCATAAACCTGCTTCAAATACAAACACAGCAGTAAAATACAAAACCTGCCTAGAAAAGAATACAAAAATCACACTTCAGTAAAACTTTGCATCTGGTCTCCCAGAACTTTATCAGTGATACTGTGCTCAGTGCTCTCTGTTAAGAAATAAATGCAAGGAAAACAGTTCCTGAAGATTTCAAGTGTTTTCTTGATTTGAGCATTTCTTGAAATGCCTGTGACCAAAATATTCCACAAGCTTTCTGCTAGCAACTGACAACTAAAAAGTGATAGATATGTGAAACTGAGTCAATGTTTTGGGATTTTTTTATGACCAAGAACTTAAAGGAATTGCAGGTTACTATTTGAAGTGCAGTAAAACATTTCTCCTTTGACTGTTCCATTTCTTTTCTTCCCCAGAAAGCAACTGTGCAACATGACATTTGAAGATTTTGAGAACTATTCTTATTTCTACGACTTGTCTGAGGAAGATGAATCACCCCAGTCCTCCCTCAGCATTGCCCATATGATTTCCCTTTCCTTTTACAGTGTGGCATTTCTGCTGGGAGTGCCAGGTAATGCCATCATCATCTGGTTTATGGGCTTTAAGTGGGATAAATCTGTTTCTACTCTCTGGTTCCTCAATCTGGCCATTGCAGATTTCATTTTTGTTCTCTTCCTGCCCCTCTATATAACATACGTGGCAATGGGCTTCCACTGGCCTTTTGGGAAGTGGCTCTGCAAAATGAACTCATTCATTGCACTACTTAATATGTTTGCCAGTGTTTTCTTCCTGACATTCATCAGCCTTGACCGCTACATCCGCCTAGTCCACCCAGTCTTTTCCTACAAGTATCGGACTGTAAGGAACACCCTCATTCTTAGTGGGATCATTTGGATGTCAGCTGCAATTATTGGTGGCCCTGCCTTATATTTTAGAGACACAGCTACAGTTCTCAACAACGTCACCATTTGCTACAACAACTTCCATGTTCATGACAGAGAACTTATTTTGCTGACACATCACATTCTTATTTGGGTGAGGCTTGCATTCGGTTACCTCTTTCCTCTAGTGACCATGGTCATTTGCTACTCATTGCTGATTGTCAAAGTGAAGAGGAGAACTGTATTGACTTCCAGCAGGCTTTTCTGGACCATCATTGCTGTAGTTGTAGCTTTTTTTGTTTGCTGGACACCATATCACATATTCAGCATTGTGGAGCTGTCTGCTCACCACGATGAAAACTTGCATGACTTACTGCAGGATGGCATTCCCCTCTCCACTGGCCTTGGTTTCATCAACAGTTGCCTCAATCCAATCCTCTACGTTCTGATTAGCAAAAAGTTCCAGGCCCAGGTCAAGACAACAGTCTCTGAGGTGCTAAAATTGGCACTGTGGGAGGTGAGCCGCTCGGGAACTGTCAGCGAGCAGCTGTGGAGCTCGGACAACACCCATGCACCTGTGCACTATTGTGAAACTGCTCAGTGACTGCTCTTGTCACCATCCCTCTCTGAAAGAGCTGACAGGAGATTTGGAGGTGTTCTTGACTTCACATCTGCCAGTCAGATGTGCATCTTTGCATATACAGTTTTATGTAAACAGCTGGCTTAATTGCACTTGCTGCTTTCCTTGAAAGGTTTTTAAAGGACACATCATTTAGGTGTGGTGTACTTGCAATGCACACACAGTCTGAACTGAAAGTTGTCAGAGTAAGTGGAATTGCTCTAACTGGCTTTTTATCAGGAATGTTGTTGTAATCCTGTTATTTTGTTGTGGTTGCATATCTCATTGCTATCAAAAGAGCACACAGTAAAAATATTCCTCCTTGCCATCACTGGTAACACTCTTGATCAAGGCATTCTCATTCCAAGCGGTCGTGGCCATACATCAATAGGTCATGAGTCTCCTGATTGTCTAGTATTGCCTTAAGTAGGAATCACCTGGCTACATCCCAGCTAAGTGAAGCTATCAGTGGCTCCACTCTGCAGTTGGAGAAGGATCCCAAGACAGAGAACACTGAATTGCTGCCTTCTTTTGTCAAAAAAGAAAAATATGGAAATAAAATCTGTTTTCTCCCAGTGCTCTTTATCTTATACTCAAAACTAAGACAGGAGATACCATGTTTTCTGGTCACTTATTCTTGTGCTTTTGGCACCATTTGGGTGCAAAATACTGAGCAGATGTTTCATGTAGATATTAGGCTCATTGGAAATGTGCAAAGAATTAGTGAAAATGTTTCTAACAGAAGGTGAGATTAAAGGCCCCCTGCCACAGTTGTTCTTTTTCTATGTTTAAACTTTCAGGCTCAAAGAGGTTTACAACTATCACTTGCTCTTTATTGCTCTGTCAAACAAAGGTAAAGAAATAATATAACATTTTGTTTGCCTTAATGCCAACCTTCAAAAAATGGGCAGAGTGAATTCAACAATATTCTGTTACAAGTCTGTAGCCAAATTTGGACTTCTTTGCCAAATGAGAGGCAAGACAGTACATCCAGGAAATGGAGTCCACTCCCGTAAGAAAGGTGAAGTGGTCCCAGTTATGCTATATTCTGTTCTAACTTGTTGCTTGCTGCAGAATCACATGTGTACCAATGCAAATATATACGCTAAGTGGAGTGGACCAATTTCTGATGCAATACCACTTAAATAAAAAGTTGAATGTGGGATAAAACTCCACTAAAAGTAAAAGCATAAAAGCTTTGGGTAAACTTCAACTGTTTTTTCCTTGTTATTGGCCTAGGTATATAGAATAAAACTACCTTTCAGATAATCTACCTAGTTTCTATGGCCTGCCAACACACATAAGTAGCATTTATACTGTAATTGAGGCCTTACATGTAAATATATTTGCTTTTGTATAAGATATATATCTATATATGCATGCATGAGCACATCTGGTATTGGTAGCTGGACAAATAGAAACAGTCTGACTGTGGTCTGTAACTGTTTCTTTGGGCTCTGGTTTCAGAGTTTGGGAGAGTCAGGCAGGATCAGTGGAATTTCAATGTGCTGGAAAGTTGGTAAGCAACACTCTTCCTTTGAGTCATTTGCTGCCTGGTACATAGTGACTCATAATATTTTGGCACAGTGCTGCTGAATGTGCCTAAATCAAACATTTTTCAGTTCTTCTTCACATGTTCCCTGACATCTTTCTAAGAATGATGTATTAGCACTACTCTCCTGACTGTACTCCAAGTGAAGTAATAAAATTTTGTTGTTTCCAAAGAGCGTGTTCATTTGCTTTTCTAAGCAGCAATATGCAGTGACTGTCCATTCTTAGAACCGCTCCTTCCCAAAGATTTTGGAAGATGAAAGCAAGCCCTGACCCTTTCTACTACAGGAATTAAGGTTTATGTCAGCTTTCTTCTTGCACGTCAGCTATGTGAGCACATATATTGCTATATACAGTAAAGAGATTGATTTTCAAATGGGGGAACATACACATGCTGTCTTGCATAAATTACGAGAAAGCTTCCCCTGAAGTAGACAACAGAGATACAGAACAGAATTGAAGAAGGCCAAAGTCAGCCCTGGTCTGTGGAATTAAGTGGATTAACAATTTTGCAATGTAACTACTACCTCATTCACAGCAAGATCAGTTACAAAATTATCTCCAAATCATTTCTGCAAGAGTAATGGAAGATACCTAAACAAAACAGATAACGCTCTAAGTTTCTGTTTCCAAAGAGTGTCCAAAACAATACCAACAGTTGTACGCTGCTTGGACTGACGAACACTCATTCAACCCACCACAACTGTAAAAAAGCCAGACGAAGGGGATCTATCTTACCATGCTAAAAGACACTATAGAAAAACACTTCACAGGAAGTAGCTCTGTGATCAACCATTCATTCAAGAATAATAGCGATTGACACATTTTGTAATAGACAGGTTCTGGCTACTTACTCCTATCTGCTTCCTGAACAGTTTGTACTTCTGAAGGTTGTTACATTAGTTTGTAACCAATACTTCTGTTGAAACTGTTTTCCCAGTATTCCTGTATATCACATATTTAAGTTACAGAACTTTCTGCTGATCTTTCTGTTATGGGGTGCACTTGGGCTAGAAGTGTCTTGTTTACTCTAAGATGCTGATTTTTCACAGGCACAATGACACAGTAATATACCAGCCCATACCCAAATACTACACAAAACCCCCTAACATAGATATATATGGATTCTGTGGAATTCTCTTGCCCACTTGCCTATTTATTTTGTAACTGGGGAGACTGTGCTCTCTAGCTTTTATTGTTTTGTTCCTGTGCAGCAAGTTTCCTTCTAACATCAGGGAAAAAAAACCCACAAAAGAAATCCCAACAACTGAAGAATTTGTACATGCATGCTTAGCATAAATGAGAAACACACTCAAAAATCCAGTCTGGCAGGTCAGATGGATGGCTCATAGTACTGTATTTTAGCAAAGTTACAGTCTGTAAATCAAACCATTTTATCCACTTAGAGCTTTAATTTCAAGGTCAAGGAAAGAGTTTAAAGGCAAGAAGCACACTGAATGGGAGGTCAGAAACAGTGATGGCCAAGGATAGTGAAAATTTTATGTGTGTCAGAATTTTTATTTCATTTTTTTCTGATCTGGCATTTGCTAATTTCTTTAACAGCACCATGACAGAATTGCTAAAACTAAGCTACATGATTTAGCAGAAGTGACAGCTAGAGAATTGCCACAGAAAGGGTACTGTGCATTAATTACACACGGGATGAAGCTAGTCCTGTAGGAGTTAAGTTTATGGAAGGTGGGAATGAAGCCTGTAATTATACTTACTTTCAATTCTTTAATCATGCTTTAAACCTCTGTCAGGCAGAATTTTTTTTTTTGAGAAATTATAAAACAAAGCTCTTTCTTACATTATGTGAAGTTGGCAGACCTTTAAACAGAGAGAAACAGGACCTGCTGTGCCAGATGATAATTGCACAGAGATGCTCTGTGAAAGAAGAACAAAAAGAGTTACTTTAGCTGCCGCTGTCGGGCTTCAGCACCAAGCACCTTCATCTCAGGGTAACCAATGTGGCGCATAAAAGGCTTCCACCATTTCATGGTCACAATAAATTCTCTATCAAGGCCTGGAAATGTGAATTTGTCTGGAAGCTTCACAACTTTGACAGCTTTTAAATTTGTATCATTCCTATGGATAGCTTCTGGAAAACAATTTAGTTCCGATAGGTTCTTCAGTCTTTAAAAAAATGTCAAAATCCGTCTAGAAACTGATCTGGAGCCAAGTAAGCAGCTCAAACAGGCATTAATTATGCTACTTTATCTTTGCATTTTAATTGAACGCCTGTTTTTGTTGTTTTTAGCCTGGAGCATGCTTCAAGTTTATTACGTAAGTGAATTATCCACCTGCATTAGCTGTAGCCTGTGGTGACTGCACCCCATTGCTCCTCGCACTTCCACGCTGGGGGGTTGGACAGCTGGTGCCCGAGAGTGCTTGTGGAAGGCGCATGCTGCCCCCTAGTCGCCTTCCCCGGGCTAACCAATGCCTGCCCAGGCTGTCAAGGTGCAGGACACACAAGGACCTTGGAATATGAAAGCAGGAGCTTTTATCAGCACCATTGTTTGCTGTACTAATTAAAAAGCCCCAGAAAAGATGCGAAATTTGAATTTCACTGCAGATGTTTTCACACCTCAGAGGAAAAGCACGCCAAGTCCACACCACAGGGTATGAGAAGACACCATGGTAGTCTCAGGCCAGATCTGTTTCACTATATGCCTTGCCATCTCTCATACATTGCAGTCCCCTGTGTTGCTTCTAACTTACCTTCATCTCCACTCCCTCAGCAGCAGCAGAGTTTTAGCTTTCAACAAAAGCCATGATGTATTTTGTTTAATAAGGGTGGTGACTAACCAAAGGAACTTATACTACTGTTTGACTGCTAAAAAAAGTTATTTGCACTTTGCCTGAGCCCTGCGCTTTTCCCCTTAAAGCCATCCCCCTCCTTCCAGGGGAATTACAGAAATTTCCACAGATGCAACTTCCTCCAAAATGGAGCAGAGGGCATTTCAGATTTTTAAAGCCATGTAAACGTTAAATCTGGATTGATGGTACATGTAAATTGTCCATTTTCTGTGCTCAAGCTCTTGAGTACTACAGTGGGGTGTTAGAGCAACCTTGAAATTCGTTTTAGCTTCTGCCTTACCCATCAACCAAATTTTACATTTATGAGTTGGATTACACCATGATTTTGAATTAACCACAGACACAGCCCAATTTTTGCAATTACATTTATTCTAGATATATCAAGTCTTAAATCTTATTGAAAGCAGCTACATCCATTGATTGTACATAATCTTCAAAAGCTGTTATTCTCTCTTCCAGCATATCTGTTCCAACTTTATCATCTTCAACAACGCACTGGATCTGAAGCTTTTTGATACCATAGCCAACTGGTACTAGCTTGGCTAAAAAAAAAAAAAAAAGCATTTAGTACTCCTTGATTGGTAGAATAGCATAAAAATGCAAATCTAAGATTGAACTGACCAAAATAGTCTGCAGGAACACATAAACCCCGTAATTTGTTCTGTATTAAAAACTGCCTAATCAACAACACAGCATTCATTACAAGGTGGTCGAAAAGGGTTTGTTTTTGTGGGTTCCCCCCCCTCCAAGCCAGTGATGTGGGTGTATGGGTGTTTCCTTGCTGCATCATTACCTTCTCCCAAGTAACTAGCAATAGGACAAGAGGAAATGGCCTCAAGTTGCGCCAGGGGAGGTTTAGATTGGACGTGAGGAAAAATTTCTTTACTGAAAGAGTGGTTAAACATTGGAACAGGCTGCCCAGCGAAGTGGTTGAGTCACCATCCCTGGAGGTATTTAAAAGACGTGTAGATGAGGCGCTTAGGGACATGGTTTAGTGGGCATGGTGGTGTTGGGTTGACGGTTGGACTCGATGACCTTAGAGGTCTTTTCCAACCTTAATGATTCTATGATTCTTTCAGGAACTGTACAGGGAGACACTGAATAGCAGAGCCAAAGTTTTAAAGCTTTTAAAACCTGTATTTGAATCTTAACCAGGCCGCTGCACTAACACACCTTTTTGACTATTTCAAGATACTGAAGTACTGTAATATTGCAATTCCTGCACTGTTTTAGCTACCCACATTTTCAGGCATCAGCAAACAGTGACCGCAAGTCTACCTATTCATGCACTACCTTAAGAGACCGCACTATCTCCCCTCTCCCTGCTTTGAGATTTTCTCCTACTTACAAGATCCCCAGACCAAGCCATCTGCCTGAATGCTTCGAACACACTCCTCTAGTTTGGCCATGTCCGTCTCATCATCCCAAGGTTTCACATCAAGCAAGATTGACGATTTGGCAACAACAGCTGGTTCTAGGGGAAGAAAATCACCATTAAAAGCTGAGACATTTTCAAAAATTCATGAATATGCTTGCAAACTAGCTTTACAAGAACTTTTCCAATTTCATGCACAAGAACCTCCTCACATAGCTGTGACAGGCCTCTTGTACCAACATACATTTCGAAAGTATTTAAGCTACGCATATCCCAATGTTCAAGATGTAGATACCTATGTTCTTGAAATAGTCTCAGAAGAAAACATAGATTAAAAACCTATCGTTGTTTGTTACATAGGAAGTCCTTTTCAGAGGATCTGAGAAGGAGCTTAATGCCGTGTAACAGTTTATTTTCCACAGAGGGAATACTGCAACTGCTACAGTTCTGAACAGTTCCAGACCAGTAGCTGTGGAGGGACTTGCATATTGCAGCCTTTTCTCTAAACTTTTACCTCTGGGTAAGACAAAGAAGAGCGTATTAAACAGGACAAAAAACTATGTTAAGGTTTTCATTTGCTATGGGAAAGGCTAAGCTCACAGGCAACTCAAGTGAAGCGAGTTACTCCCATGTCATTCCAGTCAAGTTTACCTATTACAGTGAATTAGCGCTTCTAGCCATCCTGTTCAAATGCATGAAAATTAACCCAAGCATAAAAGATGAGTAAGTTCTTGGTAGACATACTTTTGGACTTCTTTGATTCATATTGGGCCAGACGTTCTTCCCTCAGTTTCTTTGCTTCTTCACTTTCCTGAAAGAGAAATCTAAAGTTACAGAGAAGCACCAAAACCCTGCATCTTTAAAGCATTACATATTGACTGGCATCTACTCAGGCAAAAACAAATCATCACAACTGTCAGCCGAAAGATGGTGATTTTTTGTTTTACTCATCATGTAACCAGTCAAAGTTAAAGTAGACAGTTCACCCCATTGCAACACATTCCTTTCTAACTCTAGAGTTTCTACCTTCCAAGCTTTTCTGTTCTGCAAAGACAGCTGAATTTGAGAATTCCAAGTAGGATCTGGTATCAAGGTCACAAATTTAAGTAACTTAAACTAGTTAAGGCAACAATCTGCATACCTGGGTATTTCTAAAAAAAACCCAAATACAATACAAAAAGGTCCCAAGTACCTCCTCATCGTCAGATCCAAAAAGATCAATGTCATCATCATCTTTGCTATCTGTGGCTGCACCTGTTGTGTCCTCAACATCAGCAGGACCGTATTTCCCCAAAGCCTTTTTTACTCCTGGCAAGCTGAAAGAAAATGGCAGATATCAGGAACCTACTCAAATGTCAATACAAATACTGCCAATTTGTCAATGTACCCACAAGCCCATTCATAGGTTTTTTAGCACAGCATTTTTACTACGTATCTAATTCTGCTACTTGAAAACAGAACCTCCCCAAAGACAATCCTCAATGCTCCCGACATGCTAGTTGAGACTACAGCAAATCCCATATTCAAAGATTGTTCATCTAAGCTGACACGATCCTGCCCAACACTGCTGCTCCACCTAGGTATATGGCTAGAAAAAACTTTCTTATTGGAATCATTTATCTGCATTGTATTCTGCGTAGGAAGAGTTATAAACTTCTCATGCTTCCCTAAAAATATTTTTGTTTGTTTAAAAACTAATAGTGACAGACAACATGTTGTTGCAAGGTAACTGATTCCGTGATTTTGGAAGTTTCAGTGAATGCTTTGCTCTGAAAGCTAGCTCTCAACAGCACGCGAGGGACCGGACCCCCCCTGAATTAGTCTTCTCCTATAGCTCATACAGTTCTGTAGTCTTAGAACAAGCTCGTAGTTCTATTGTTACTGTGAACTGCTGTTACGAGAGTCCTAAGACTCGCTTTAGTTTTCAGGAACTAGATGTAGTTTCCGCAGAGTGGACTTTGTAAAGCAACTTTATAATCTCAGTCCCCTTTAGCATTATAAGCGCTTCCCAAACGGGCTGGTGACTGAGCCACCCAACTTTGCAAGAGTTCCCTCTAAACAGGACTGAGGCACATAGAGGAGGCAGTGTAGCAGTACTGACACTACCTATGCTGTACCTTTTTAGAGAGGCCTGCAGTCTCCATGGATGTCAATACAGCACCTTTCATGAACACTAAAATCACTAAAAGAGAAAGAAGATAACATTTGCTTTCGTATTTCCCCTTCTTTATATGTGCTTCTGCATTGCAAATCATTGATTTTGCTTTATCTTCCAGGACTAAAAACCTGAACGAGCCACTTTCCTTATTTATCATCTATGTAATGTATATCTATCTTTAAAGACTCCTGTAATACTTTCTAATCCATTTTGGTGTTGCCTTTATGGGGTCGATTACTGGTAAGTCATTTCCAGCTTTCAGCATAGTTATCTGTGCAAGTAGCAGCAACGAAACTCAAGCCTTTCTTAGAAGCTTTAGCGGAAATCTCAGCAACTGAAACAGAATCAGGTTGCCTAAACTCTGAGAAGTGTAATGTGCTGACAGAAAAAGTCTGTTCCGCTTCTAGTGCTGTTCCAGTTCCAACGACAACACAAAAAGCCACATGGTACCAGTGAAAAAAACACCGTTTTGTTCGAACTCGAAAAAACAAATGCAACACTTCGTAGGCCAGTTCGCACACGTATTCCAGCTTTGCAGTTTAACCATACCTTGCCTTTTGCTTTTCGTACGACTTAATATGATTGTACCACCGAAGAGCATGAAACAAGTCTGCAGGAGGTGGGGCAGCGATTGCTTCAAAGACTGCTATATCAGCCTGAGAAGGGACGTACCTGCGGAGAATAAGCCGAAGTTAACCCCCTTCCTCGGTGCACGCAGGAGGATCTGAAGCGGCAGCCGCCAAGCCCGGAGACGACCGCGCCGCGGCAGCAGCCCGGTGCGTCCGCCAGGCTGCTGCTAAGCCCAGCGGCCAGCACCGCAGAAGCGCGAGAAGCCAGGC
>NW_008824035.1:4243228-4267941 GCF_000699105.1 Pygoscelis adeliae
CGCGGTCCCTGGGGGGACGGGGCGGGGAGGCGCCCCGCGCGTTGGCCCGCTGCAGGCGGAGAGCCTGCTTGGTTTCCGGCCGGAGCCGGAGCGCTTGTCGTGCGCCTTTGCGTTTGTTCGTAAACACGAAGCGGCTGCAGTGAAGCTGCCACCCGTTCTCGGTGGCTGCTCTTCCTTCGTCCGTGCTCCCGGCAGCTCTTGCAGAGTTAGTGGCTTGAGCTAGGCTGCCAGCTGTTCGTCATCGTGACTTGCACCGCTTTCACAGTAACGTGACATTGATGTATACGAAGTACAGATAGTTATAAAAAGAGAGCCGTATCTTGTAGTTTAAGAAAGTAACTTCTTATTCCTCTGCACATAGAGGCACATGCATACTTTTTTGCCACTGGTACAGAAGTTTTTACTCTGCCTGTTTAAAACCTGTCAGCAAACATTTGAACTGATAAAAACTCAGTGCTGTTTTCTCTCTTACCAAAGCACCATGCTTCGACTACCTGCAGTCCGCAGGACCCTAGCTGGGGTCGCCCAGTCCTCCAAAGTGTGTGGTAAGTGTCTCTAGTTTTTGCATGTGTGTATGGTGATAAAACGAATGTACGTGTAATTGACTTATTGAAGGGCATGTATGCGTACTTCGTTTGCAGCTCTGGAATTCTATGTTATGCTGTTTATAGAACTGGAATTATATCAGTACTGTATAACTGTAAGACAAGGAGCGTGGGGTCTGACGGTTTGCATCTAGCAGTAACTGAAAGTGTTTGTTTTCTTTTTCCATGTCTCTCAGGGCGTACAACTGCGACAGCAGCCAGCAACCAAATAGAGGTGTTTGTGGATGGTCATCCGGTACTGGTGAACCCAGGAACCACAGTACTTCAGGTGTGAGGAGTGGCACGCTGAATTTTTCTTGAACTCCCCAAGTCACTTCTTGGCAGCATGTTATATTCTGTATAGTAAAAAAAACCTCTGCTGTGCTTGTCTTGCAATTTATGGGTGTTTTTGCTGACTGTGATACAGTTTCAGATGGTAGAAATCCCTGGGGGGGGAGTTCAGTGTTTGAAAAAGAAGCATCTGCCATGATTGCCTGAAAGAAGATGCATGCAGCTTGAATCCCAACTGCAAAAAATTACGCACCGCAATAACAGACTTTCAGAAATTCTGGTTGAAGTTTGAGCTCTGAACTCTACGTGACCTCTTAGTCTTTCAGAACCTGTTAATTTTGTATCTTATTAAAGTGGTGTCTCAGGTAAATGAGGGATCGTCTCCTTTTGGTTATTAGTTCTTATGATTCAGAATGCTGATCCTTTGCTGCTTTTATTCTTCTTGGTGTGGGAAGAAATGGAACCTGGATCTCCCAGCGTGTACTCAGCATTGTTGCTTTTCAGGCCAAAATTTCAAGTAGATTTTTTTTAAGATCTTCTTTTTAAGAAGCCATAAAATGAGAACGTGGTATAGTGAGTTAAAACATTAAAGTACATAGTGTTTATTTCAAAATAGATCCCTCATTCTTTGGATACAAGTTACTAATTTATTTTGGCATTAGAATGCCCCTAGCAGGACTCTAATGTAATATTTTCTTAAACGCTGTTTTTTGTTAGCTTTTTAATTTTGCTTACATGTGATAATTTTTTTGGTAGAAATTGTCAGAAAAATTAGATCTTGTTCTTTTTTTATTGAGTTCAGTGGTGTTTCTTCTGGCAGGTATAGCTAGCGCTATAGCGTAGATCCCATCAGCCATGGGGATTTTACGCAGGAAAGGCTGTCTTCCTCTGTTCTCTGGAAATCTGCTGTCTTTGTCCTCCCATCTCTTCTTCAGACATGTCATGGAAGACTGTTTCTGAGTTTGGGGTTCTACTGAAGTTGAAGATTGACTATGCTCCAGTACCTTTATAGAGAGTATTTGTGTTGCTGAATTGCCAGAAATCATTACGCCCACTGTTGTTTCCTTTATATTTTTCAAATTTTCCTCTTTTGTGCACTTTTCTTTAAATAGTGCATGCTTTCTGTAAAAGTTATTTTTATTGCTAGTGTCCTATCTATTAGAGAGAATTATTTCTATTCTTGGAGGAAAGAATGAAAGAGAGGTCAGTTGTCATCTCCTCAATCAGTTACAGATTTTGGAAAAAATGTATTTGATAGCCTGACATGTTTCTGCTTGACCACTGTTTTTTATTTATGGTCACTTCTTAAGATGAAAGGTTGAATGCACTACCTTCCTGAGCACTAACACTGTTATTCTTTGAAAAACTGAATAATGTTTTATGAGGTGGAACTGAAAGGTCTAACTAAAATTTAATTATCCTTTGTTTCTTACTCTTTATAGGCCTGTGAAAAGGCTGGAATTCAGATACCTCGGTTTTGTTACCATGATCGTCTCTCTGTTGCTGGAAACTGTAGGATGTGTCTTGTGGAAATAGAGAAAGCTCCCAAGGTATTGGATATGTTTCATAGGAATTACAATTTTTTTGCTGTGCTTAGGGCCTAGTTCAAATCTTGTAAATAATTGTTTGTACTGTCATTAGCACACAAATTGTTGTCATTCAGCTGCTGGAAGCAGGTTTTTCACTTCTTCCCACTGGACCGCAGTGATTGCCTATGGATCAAAGTCAGTTCTCAGGCGCTTATGGATTATTTTGCTCCTGGACGTGAGCATTTGATAGCTGTGCATTTTCAGTCAGATGTATTTTTATTTTCTGTAATTCATGCTTCAACCACACATTTTCAGCTGATACTACACAAATAGTAAACTTCAGATACTGTATGAATTTAGCTGTAGGATTAGCGTCTGCGGTTTCATCCTAGCTAAGTAGAGATTGTGGTTACTTACTAGTTTATGTTTTAATGCATTATGTACCATTGATGTCTGTTGTAAAATAGTAGTTGACTTCAGGATCGAAGGCTGTCTTCAGCAATATCAAGAAATCTATGCAGATAGTTGAGGCATTCTTTTGGAGTTCAGTCTTGGATTACATACTTACATTCACATATAAAACTCTAGCTCACCTCAACTTGAATTCCATAGTTTGAGCTTTGCATCTCTGGAAATGTTGGGTTATCACTGAAGATGGAAGTCATGATGGTCTATCTCGTGACGTAATTGAAAAGTAGGAGGGATTCATTTTCTGAGCAGGAGTTTTTGTTAATCTTACGACAAATTTTATTCCAAGGCTCTTTGTATAGGCTTTGTCCAAATAAATGTCTAAAATGATGCATACTCAGAACTTCCGTTCTAGAGGTTTTCCAGATCTCTGCTGAATCTCTTTGATTTGCCTTATATCTGTTACAACTGACTTTCTTCTTGCTGTTAACTACTTGAATTGGAACCTGAAAGTGTAAAATTTTCAACTTTAACAATAAATAAATCACAACTAATTAACCTTTTTATATAGCAGATTATTAATAAATATCGCTTCTAGTGACTTTGTGGGTTAGATTTTCTTCTTTTTTTTCCTTGCAGATACCTTTTTATTTCTACAACATATTGAATTAATAACAGATGCCTGTGTAAGAATTTGGGGGGAGAGGTTGGGGTTTGTGCCCATGTTGAGAAGAAATATGTTGCGTTCATGCTTGCTTTGTATGATTGCAGCCAGTTGCTGCTTGTGCAATGCCAGTTATGAAGGGCTGGAACATACTGACAAACTCTGAGAAGTCCAGGAAAGCAAGGTACCTTTTAGCCTCCTATAGCTGATTAGTTGTACTGTCTGCTAAATGATGTGAAGTTGACATTAACTTTAATTCCTGAACCCAACAGAGAGGGTGTAATGGAGTTCCTGCTGGCAAATCACCCATTGGACTGTCCTATCTGTGATCAGGGTGGAGAATGTGATCTACAGGTACAACATCCAATTAAATTGTCTAGACTTATGTATTAATACTGTTGTCTTAGGTGAAATTGTGCTTTCCAGCAGCCTGGATATGTCTGTTTTCTGTGGTCTGTTCTAGGATCAATCAATGATGTTTGGCAGCGATAGGAGTAGATTTAGAGAGGGAAAACGTGCTGTGGAGGACAAGAACATTGGCCCATTAGTCAAAACAATCATGACTCGGTGTATACAGTGCACTCGATGTATCAGGTAATGTCCTTTTTTTTTTTCTTTTTCTTCACTGGAGAGAGTACTGAGCAGGTGTATTTATAGCAGTTTGTTACTTGTGAAAGAAACACCATGAGAGGCAGTCAATTTTTCTTATTTCTTTACTGACTGTACTGAAGAATTTTATTTCTGGTAAGGACTGATGGCTGGTTTCCCAGAGGTACCAGACAGCTGTCATGCAGGAAATGGAGAGAGGTGGCCAAAACATGAAAGTGAAATCGGAATTCTACAGGGCAGAACTGGTCCCATGGTGTTAGTGCCAGAGTGGATTTTAAAACATTAATAAGTGACTTCCTCAGCCACAGTTGCAAGATTTATTTATTCTTGACAGCTTCTGGTAGCTGTATTTATGCTGTTCTGTAGTCCTGAGATTCAGTACCAGCTAACTTGAGCCAGATGGAAAAGAATACAATGTACCCGCCTAATTCTAGAAAGAACTTGTTAGTTAGGACTAATCTTGGACTCAGACTGTGAAGTTCAATGAGCACTGAACTGCTCTGTTTTTTGATTTAACTCCACCTAGTTTTTGTACCCTTGTCTGAATGAAATTCTGCGGATGTATAGTCCGCATGTGATGCACTGACTAATGTGTCTAAAATTGTTTTCTTCTTTCAGGTGTATGAACTAAAGCTAATGTTTTATCTTAAGAAAATGAGATAAGGGTTGAAAAATGTGCTATGTTGCTGCTGTTGTACATTCCAGATTTGTTTTTCATTCTTTTTGCATCTACTAGGTTTGCTAGTGAGGTTGCAGGGGTAGATGACTTGGGAACAACCGGAAGAGGAAACGATATGCAAGTTGGTACTTACGTTGAAAAAATGTTCATGTCTGAGTTATCAGGAAATATTATTGACATCTGCCCAGTTGGTGCTCTTACCTCCAAGCCATATGCCTTTACTGCACGCCCATGGGAGACAAGGTATGTATCTTAACTCCTACTGAAGATGCAGCTTTCTCTGTTTCTGTCATACACTTTATCTTAGAATATGTCCATCTGTGATACCAAGGGTTTTCTCTGATTTTTATTCTCTGCGTTTTTGTTGTAGACTTTTCCATAGGCCGAATCTAACACACATTCTGTTATTTACTTACAGCTCATTCAAGAAAAGGAAGAATGTTATAGTTTGTAGACTGTTCCCTTATTTTTATTCTTAACATGTTTTGGACTTGTAGGTTGTGCTGATTGCTCAGTAAAAAAAAAAGTGTATAAAGGAAAATTCAAATTCACTAACTCAGTAACTGCTGAGGATATTATTTAAAATATCTTGTGAAACTAAGCTCTTATATGTATATCTAAAGCTAAACCTAAAGCGCTATTTTTTTTCTGTTTGTGTTTTTGTTTGTTACGCGGTCTGTTGCTGCTTGCTAGAAAACTGCAAATGGTTTATTTGTTCTTCTAAACAGGAAGGTAGAGTCAATTGATGTTCTTGATGCAGTTGGAAGCAACATTGTAGTGAGCACAAGAACTGGAGAAGTGATGAGAATTTTGCCAAGGCTGCATGAAGATATCAACGAGGAATGGATATCTGACAAAACGAGGTGCGTGGGAGGTGTTTGTACCCACGTGTACGTTTATGCATGCATTAAAGGCACACTTCGCAGAACCAGAAATGTGGACAGTAGCACTGACTTCTGGATTCCACTGTTAATATTCTAAAGCTATAATAAAGAATAATTGGTAAAATATGTTTTTAAAACTATAATTGAAGTTACTGAGTTTTCTAATGTTTTCAGTTTTGTAGCTTTTTTTTCAGTAATTTTTTTATTTGTATCACAGGTTTTTTTGCTTGTTTTTGAAAAGGAAAAGTTAAACTTTCAGGGGAAATATTTCTTGTGTTTCTCTTCTGTAATCACTGCAAGCTGTTAGAAAACTCAGTCTTAGAAAATATTTGGTATACACAATTATCTTTGTCTTTGCTCTTTAATAATGTTAGTGGTGTTCACTTAGGTTTGCTTATGATGGTCTGAAGCGTCAGAGACTTACTCAGCCAATGATTAAAAATGAGAAAGGACTATTTGTTTATGCTTCATGGGAGGATGTATTAACTCGTGTTGCTGGTGTGGTAAGAACAATTTTCAATATATGTAGCATAAAATTAATTTCAAAGCTGGACATATTACAATGATTAATATGAAAACAGTTATATAGAAAAGGGCTTTTTTCTGTAAGGTTAGAGGGGAGCATTTGACTTCTAATCCATTGTATTTCCACTTAAATTTTTTCTTTTGAATATTATTTGCTGTTTTCATGGATTAGACCATCTGAAGAACTTAGTCTTATCATGATTTCATTTGGGGCATTGGGAGAGAAACTACTTTTATTTAAATAGGAAACTAAACTGTTCCTTCAGAAATTTAGGAGGAACCAACTTTCCTGAATTACTCTAATCTGTCTGAAGACTTCTTTAAATTTATTTAAACTGTACTATCACCACTTTTGCCATCAAAGCCATTAATTCTGTATTACTCGTATCTGAATTGTGCTTGCCTCAGTGCTTTCTCTGTGGTGATTGATTCTCCTGCTCAAACGAAGTGCTGCATGACTGCTCAGGATTTTGATTAAAAATTTTACTTGGGACAAAGTAGAGTTGAATAACTGTAATTGAACTTCCCTCAAGGATGTTTTTGCCTGTGGTACAGTAGCAGGGTTTGTTATGAAAGCTATTGCTTCTCAGATAATACCTTTGAGTTGAGCTTGCTACCTGAGCTTGTGTTATGGAAGTTTGTATTCTGTCTGCACTGTAGCTTCATTAAAATAAAAGCATTCACCAATCTTCCTCTCCTCACCACACCAAATGAGAATTAGCCACATCTGAGCAATAACTCAAGTGGGAGAGGCCTGCATAGAATACAGAGAGCTGTTCTTTGCTTATCATGAGTTCTGAAGGAGCTGGAGTTGCTGCCTTGCGGAAGTCAGACACTGCTGATCACTTTGTGCTGCTCCAGGCTTGCAGTTGCACTGCTGGCTTTGGCACATCCTAATGTAACAAACATTTACCTGGGCCAAATGGGAATTTATTTCAATGGTTTCTTTTGCTTAAGTTTATACTTTCTCTCTCTTCAGCTACAGGCTGTCAAAGGGAAGGAAGTAGCAGCAATTGTAGGAGGACTGGTGGATGCAGAAGCGCTAATCGCTCTGAAAGATTTATTGAATAGAGTAAATTGTGATATGCTTTGCACTGAAGAGGTCTTCCCTACTGCCGGAGCTGGGTAAGTGTTCAGGCAAAGTATGTTTGTAATTAGTATGTTAATAAACTTTCCAGTCTGCAAATCATCTCATTGTAAGATTCTGAAATGACCAAGGATAGCAATTGCTGATGCATTAGCAGGTTTTGTTTGAATTTACAATATTCATTTATAGACAGTATTTATGGATTATGAGTTGATACATAGTCTCTACTACAGCAAGGGTTGCACACTTTACTGTATGTTGAGGCTGCTGCAGTTTAACAGTAGGCTACTGAAAGCCAGTTACACGCTGTTGTAAGTTGGATAACTTAACCTATTTCTATTTGTGTTGTGAAAACCATAGTACAATTAGGACCTTGTAAACTGTAATAGCAGATGAAGTTTGTGAAGGCTGACAATAACTGTAAATGTAGGAGATATCCACATTGTAATTCCTTATATGTTTTGCTGTCTCTGATACTCATGAAAGAGAGAAGCTCTTACTTTTTGTTTGGGTTAGTGATTTGGATTGAGAAATCTCTTCTTTCCCTTTCTTTTCCTGAGATGAAAAAATATTTTGAGCACCTAGAATCTTTACCATATCTTCATTCCTTCCCTTTACTGAATTCTCATCCTCTTTCTTACATCTTTTTGTTATAGCACAGATTTACGCTCTAACTACCTGCTTAATACCAAGATTGCCGGAGTGGAGGAGGCAGATGTCCTGCTTCTGGTTGGCACCAATCCACGCTTTGAGGCACCGCTTTTTAATGCTAGAATTCGAAAGAGGTTTGTATTCCTTGGTGGTGAATAAGCATGCAAATCCATCTGGATTTGATACAGTGCTCAGGTGGAGCCACAGGCAGTAAGTTGGGAGCGTTTGTCCAGACAGACTCACTGGATTTAGTTCACCTTTTAGTAAAGGGAATGGTGATACATGTGTACAAAAAAGGGATCTCTTCTCCCTGTAGTATATAGCTATGTTTTGTTCATTCTCACTTTGAGATTTTATGTAAGTTCATATGCTCAGACATTTATTCCTCTGTTACATTACACAGACACCTCAAATCTTCTTACAGAAGTTTGTTAAAGCATATTCCTTAAAGAATTATTTTCAGCATCAGTTTGCTGCTTTTTGTATTGTTGTAACAAATCAGACTTGCTGATTTTAGAAGTGGTCATTCAAGTTTAACATTTTCTTTGGCAAGTAATGTGACTTTCCCAAACTTTTGAACATAGCTAATGCAATTTAATAAGATACGTCAGCAGGAGACAAATGAGGTTTATAAAAGCCCTGTCCTTCCTAATGCTGGGATCTTCCAAAATATATCATTTTAAACAATAGTGGCCTTAAAATTTTGAGAGGAAAAAATGCAATGAAATTTATGAACGGTTCATATATCTTTAAGTCTGTGCTATGAGAAGCTGCAAAAAAGGAAAAATCTCTAACCGAATAAATTTTTTCTCTGGTTATCTAAGAAATAAGTGGATTTCTAAAACCGTGTGCACTGTCAAATTCAGAATTCTTTCCTCCTACAAATGACTTTAATTTAAATTCTGAAGTAACTAAGAGTTAAGTCAAGCTAAATAAACTTAATAGTAGCTGTAGGTGTGGGGGTTTTTTGTTTTTGCCTAACACTGGAAAAGATGATTTAAAGTTGTAGCACCTCATTTTGTGCAACCCTTTTTTCCACTGAATTGACCGACATTTGAGGGGAGGAGGGAGTTGAGTTATGAACTTCTCATGTAAGGCGTGTTGCTGCAGTGGTCCCACAATGGACATAAATAGTCCTCCTAAAAAAACCTTAAGCTTGCTTAACAGTCAGAATAATGCTAAACTGCATGTTACCAAAACAATGAATGCCGTTTAAATTCCTTTGAAAGAATTTGCATCCTATTTCAAGTCATTGCTAAAATTATAATTAGTGGCTTTGGTTGAGTAAAACTCTGTATTTCTTTGATTTTTATAAAATGTTTGCTGTGTTTTCAGCTGGCTTCACAATGACTTGCAAGTGGCCCTTGTTGGCTCTCTGGTGAATTTGACCTACACATATGATCATCTAGGAGAGTCCCCACAGACACTCCAGGACATTGCTTCTGGAAAACATGCATTCTCCAAGGTATGCACAACTTGAGTGTGACGGTTAAATTTCAGATGTATTGAATAATAATCTGAATTTCCCACAGAGATAGATTTGAAGAGAAGTACCATGTTGTATACGGAGTTATTTGCTTTTAATCAAATGCAGAGATGAGGTAATGATTAGTGTCCACCAAGTATGTGTGAACTGTTCAATATATTCGGGTGTGTAAAACTTTGCAGTGCAGGAAACTCCTGGAATATTTCTTGATATAAAACAGGCTATTTCAGCCGCTGCTGTTGCCATTTAAATGCCTGGTTATCGAGAGGATAGTTCTGTATTGACAGGGTAGCGTACTGCTTGTAGCAGTTTCTTCTGGCTTTATGTCTAAATGAAACAATGACCATTTCAGAACCGTAGCTTTGCATGGAAGACTTAGTAGAAATTATGGGATTTATTACATTATCTGCACCAAGAATTGTCTTCAGAGCCTTGGAATGAATTTATCGATTCTTTACTTGCACAGGTCCTCGACCAGGCCAAAAAGCCAATGGTGGTGGTAGGTAGTGCAGCACTGCAGCGCAGTGACGGAGCAGCTATCCATGCTGCCGTTTCCACCATTGCACAAAACGCCAGGACTAAGAGTGGTGTTGGTTCTGATTGGAAAGTCATGAACATCCTCCACAGGTTTGCTTTAAAGCTTTTTTGGAAGCCACTTTAATTCACACTGGGCCTACACAAGTTATCACAATGTATGTGTGCAGATTTCTTTGTGTACACACTAGCGGCTTATCAGGTTAGAACCTGTAGGGAATATTAAAAAATAGAAGTACAAACTAGCAGAAACTTTTTAATAAAAATGGGTTCCTTGACCTGGCAAACTTTTCACGTTCTCCATGAGGTTTTATTAATCTGTATATTTAAATGTAGAACTTCAACTTTAAACTTAGAGGTATAGAATACAAGAGAGCTTAATAACATACCACAGTGCTCGGTAGAATGCACAGCAGACCAGTGTCACTTGCTAAATGATTACTTTTTATCTAGAGGATGAAAAACAAACAAAATGGCAGGAGTATTTAAATAATATGGTTTCTTACAATAATCCTTTTACTGTTCAGTTTCTTAACTGAATAGTTAATAGAAAACCTTCGAAGCTTTTCATTTTAGGGCTTTTGATCTTACTCAGTTTATTGGGATATTATTCCTTTTAATAGGCAAGCTTCTTTTGGGACAGTCCTTCCCGACTTTCTTTCTAAAACTCTGTCTATCACATGGACTAGCTCTGTAAAGGAAAGATTATTTCAGCAAATGTAGGGGCGCTCAGATTCAGAGACTCAACAAAGTCCTTCTGCCAAAAGCAGGTTCATTGTTGTAAAACTAGTATAGCAAGAGCAGGGCTTGGTCCTCTGAAGGAAACTTGAATACAAAATCCTGCTGTTGATACTGAAACATTTAATACCAAAACACTGATATGTTAAAGAACACTCATGATACCTTTTTTTACATGTGGTTTGGCAGTCTTTCATATTACTGACTTTCATGCTTTTGGTGCGCCATCCTTTCTACTTTAAGTGTGAAAACCAGCTTAACTTATTGGAACCTCTATGTTTGACTACGTCAGACAAACAGTAACATTGAAAGATCTGTACTCTACAGAGAGAATCTTTTTTTCTTTTAAATATAATTGTAAGTCTGGCACCTGATTATGCAGGATTATGCAAAACTGTTTCTTTGGACAAGAAAAAGACTGCCAGAAAACGACAATGATTATTTCATTCTTTTGAAAGTATTTTTATGTGTGAATAAATGAATAGTGATGAAATAGTGGTCTTAAGTCTTAGATGCTTCGGAGTAGCTGATGGTCCAGTAGCTGGTCTTTCATCTTCCATGTGAGTGCCCTAAATTAAAGGCCTGTTGAGTTAAATTCATAGCTGAAATGTGAACCTTGATGTTCCAGATGACAAGTGAGCTGCCTGCCACTAGGCCCTGCCCTGGAACGTCTGCCTTTATTTTGCTATCCCATCTTAAATAGGTGAGATTCCCCATGAAAACTTCAAATGGCATCAGTTTGTCAAAATGCAAAACCAGCCTGATATTCTATCAAATACTCTGACAAAATTTTCAGCTGCCTTTATGCTTCATTTTTGTCCTGTTACTGTTAGAGACCTCTTATGGCCCTTTGAAATACTTAGTCAAAAAAAGAAGTTAGGTCTGTTCTGATGGGAGAAGGAGAATTCTGAAATAACTTAAAGTCATAATGTGTTTTTTCCTACAGGGTTGCAAGCCAGGTAGCTGCTTTGGATCTGGGTTTCAAACCAGGAGTGGAGGCGATTAGGAAAAATCCTCCCAAAGTATTGTATCTCTTGGGAGCAGATTCGGGTTGTATAACACGTCAGGATTTGCCAAAGGATTGTTTTATCATCTATCAAGGTAATTAGTAGATGTAAATTAAGAAATGTTGCTATCTAATAGCTGGAGAGAAAGCCTAAAAGTGGCATATTCTTACAAACATATCTGACCCTTTGATAAATTCTAGCCTTCCATTTCTTGGCAGAAAATAAACTTCCAACACATAACTGAGATACTAGTTACCTGTTTCTTAGGTAAAAATGAGAAACTGTTGATGAGTAGTAAGGGAATACAAACCAGCTAGGTCTTCTGGAGCACAGCTTCAAACCTGGCAGACAAAATGGCGTCGGTTCCCAGCTGTTCTATCGTACCAAAACATGGTCTTACCGTAATTCAGTAAGCATCCTTGTTCCAGGAGCCCCCCAAAGCTGAGTGACTGTAGAGACTGAACTACCATTTACTACTGCTTGTAGTCTGTTCATTCTCCCCAGAGTATTAGGCAAGTAAGACCTCAGAGCAGTCAGCCGAATAGGCTTTGTATTACTGGTTAAGCGAACCTTAAACTCCTTTTTTCTGGGAACACAGAAATTCTGTACTGTGTTAATAAAGCATTTCTTTTTATTTTGACTTACTTATGTCTTGTATGGTGGTATACTGTTTCCTCTTTCCATGTATATAGGACATCATGGGGATGTGGGAGCTCCTATGGCTGATGTTATTCTCCCAGGAGCAGCATATACAGAGAAGGCGGCCACATACGTGAATACTGAGGGTAGGGCCCAGCAGACAAGAGTAGCTGTAACACCTCCTGGGATGGCAAGGGAAGACTGGAGAATTATTAGAGCTGTCTCTGAGGTACTGTTGCCGTTATAAATTGCTTCTAATAAAAGTATACTGAGAGGTTAAGTTCCTTTTATATTGAAAGTATTTCGAAAGAAGAGGTACATTTTCAGGGAAATACATGACTGTAGTCTTAAGAAGTAATGTTTTGTATTGAATCCTTTGTTAATTCTGAGAGTTAAATCATACTGTTTCCCTTTTGAGGATAGCACTAATATTGTAGCTGCCGTATGCTATTGGAATGCATAATGGGTGAAGCTTTGCAAATTCTGTTGGTCTTCATGAAGTGCTTTAGAGGAAACGGGTGGGAGGATGCAGTTTCTTGCTTTTTAGAAAGAAAACAGCATGAACTCGGAGGACAGGATCTGGTATCATTAGATAAGGTCAAATACATGCTTACTAGTCACTGGGAACAAGATGCATTGATAATTGCATCAACTTTTATCACATTTGGTGGTAAGCTAGGGAAAGTACAAGTGACGTCTGTATGGAAGGAGAAGAGTACTTCTCGTCTTTCTCTTTTTTTCCTTTGTATAGCAAACAGGACAACCTAGTTTTTTAACATGGGGAAGTCTTAACTGTAGGCATCAGACTTCCAACAGAATACTGTGACTTTGCTTCCGTTTGTACGTTATAACTGCCTGTGTTCCCAGGAGTGTAGATTTTTCCTGATTTTACTTTAGGTATGTTAATGGATTGGTAAGCTAAACCCCACTATGTATTAAATCCCTAGACTTGATGGAATTTCTTTCTGTGAATCTCTTAGTTGGCTGGTATGACCTTGCCTTACGAGAACCTTGATCAAATACGCAAGCGTTTAGAAGAAGTATCTCCTAATCTAGTTCGATACGATGATGTGGAAGAGGCTAACTACTTCAACCAGGCAAATGAATTGTCAAAGGTAACAAAACTAAAGCATCTGGGCATGATTTAGTGCTGTTATGTAGTTTGATGCTTTTTAAAGAAATGGGCCTTCTTCATACGTAGTACTACAAGCATTCTTTGACCTGCATTGAATGCTGAATTCACTAAACAAATGCTTTGGTAATGAGTTCCTATCATAAAGCTGACTCTCTTTTTTCTCTTTTTTTTTTTTTCTCTCCCCTTTCCTGCCACAGTTAGTGAAGCAACAGCTTCTTGCTGATCCTCTTGTTCCACCTCAGCTCACAATAAAAGACTTTTATATGACAGGTATGTCTAGGATGGCCTTTCCATTCTGAAATCAGCAATACATTTTACTTAGCTTTACAGTAAGACTCTTAGGAGGCATTTAAAGCTTTCCACTAAGATGTGTAGGATTTGAGTCTTTTGAAGAAACAAAATTTTCCAGTAAAAGATTTGGAATTTGCATAAAGCACAGACTATTGGACAGTATTTTCAACTAAGCAATTTTCTTTATCCTCTTTGTATGCAGTCCTGTACTAAGTCTCTTTTATATTGTGTCTGTGTATCATTTTGAAAATGAACAGTTATAACACACTGACATGTGTTTGGATTTTTTCAGATTCAATCAGTAGAGCATCCCAGACAATGGCCAAGTGTGTGAAAGCTGTTGTTGAAGGTGCACATGCAGTAGAAGAGCCAGCCAGCTGCTAGAGACTGATCAGACTGCTACCACCTCCATCCAAGAATTTGTTGCAGTTAACTGCTGTGACTGATTATTTTTTTTCAGTATCTATTTGCTAGGTCGTTGTATTTTTCTGTTCTTCATTCACATTTTCATCAGCTCAAATAGTCCCATAATATTACAGGACTGTTGTTGTGTCTGAGAGAACATGCAGCACTCAACTTACTGTACCCAGAGGCAGAGTACATGATGATTGTATACAAATAAATTATAATACCAAACAATCCATTACCTATGTGATTCATATCGCTCTCACTTCTTGCATGAAAAGAACTCGGTAAGCAACTCAGACTCAGTAAGTCTTGATTTGCTAGGAACAAGTTTACATGGCAAAAATACTAGATTGTAACCTTCTTCCAGAGTATCCAGGTATCTTAATTTTAAGCACTGGTGAGAGTGTGAACATGCTATTTTTGTAATGCACTTTCAGACCAAGTTGTTCCTCTTTTGAGTCAAGCATACCTGGTTTATGTCAGTGTTCAGACCTACCACTGCTCTAGATATTTGTATGTTTCTCCATTTCATTTCAGTTGAAAAACTACTCATAGAGGAAATAAAAATAATTTTGATGTCGTGAAAAAGAAAAGCAATTTTCACACAGCTTCCTCATATTGAACTGTTTTAAAAATTCAGCAAAAAGATAAAGGCCTATAGCTACACCAGTTCAAATACAGAAAAGATCTCAGTTTCTCTGTGCGCTGATCTTTTTATAGCAAAGTGGGGGAAGGGATTGTGTGTGCTGTTGTGGGTGGATTGGTTTTTTTTTGTGTGGTGGTTTTTTTTTTTTTTAAGCTTTAGAATGACTTCAGCATAGCGACTCTCTCCTCTGTTACGTTGGTTAATGTAAATTTGGAAGAAAGATAGCTTGCTCTTCAACAGGCTACCAGAGTAATAAGGTTTGGAGTAATCCTTCCAGGAATCATGCACATCCAACTTTATTTAAAAAAAAAAAGTTAATTTTGCATGAGGAAAAAGCTACATTTTCCAGTGTAGAATAATACTGAGTGCATGAGTGTGCCGCTATTCAAGCCTTAGCTTTATAGAATTCCTTCTTTCTTCCATGTTTGAAATTTTTCAGTAACAAGCAAGTAATTTTTAAAATCGTTTTCCTTCTGCCCAGGAAGAAGACTCTTCCTGGTTATCCTGGTATAGCCCAGTGTCCTTACACTAGCTGACTAGGTCTTAAATATTGGACATGGTTTGACTCAGCTTGCCATCTTCCAGTTACCAACAGGGTCAGTTCTCTTGGTGGTACAAAATAAAGACAACTATTCACTTTATTCAAAGATACTACTATGCATGTTAATGAGACATCTAGAAATCCTGTAGTCTCTTTTTAATGCGGCAGTTCACAGGACCCCACAGTGTGTATGTCCATATGTGTGACCAAGTACAGCATTAAACCTTCATGTTGTCCTTGTGGGATGTTACTTCTTTAGGAGGAAGAGGGGTTTGTGGCAGGGACATAGCAAAAGAAGAATTTGTGTGAAAACATATGCCAAAAGCAAGGCAGTTGGCTCTTCTCACAGATGGTAGGTTTAAGAGGAAAGGGTGTAGCTGAATCCTATATTCAGTAAAACATTTGGTTCTCAGGATGAAAACCTTATTTTTTTTTCCTGAAAATCCGTGTTGTACAAACACAGAGGAATAATTTCAGCTGTGCAGCAAGTCAGCTACCATTTCTTCACTTAAAAAATTATAAAGGTTCAAAAGCTTTAGAGAAATTTTTTTTTTTTGCCTTAAATGTTATAGCATTATTTAACTCTGGGAGCTCTCACACACATTACTTTTTTGGGTTTTTTGAAAGCTCTGCATCCTTCAGTTAGTGTATATAGGAGATCCTTATTTCTATTCAAAAAGTGTCCAGCCCTTATCTTGAAAGACATAGAAGTACATGCGGTACTGTCTGTCCTGCTTCTACCTTCTTCCTCACCTAACCAGTCACCGAGTATAGAACTTTTCAGCCAAACTTAATAATAGCAACAAGGCTCTTCATGAATTTGACTGTTGGAAACTAGATAGTAAAGAGAAATCTAAAGTGGCATTCTTATCAACTGAGTTTACAGTGTAGCCCTTCCCTTATCTATCTCTTCTGTTTGTTCTGGTGGCTGGACAGTCAGTTCACATGTGGACTTTTACTCAGCTAGCAATTAAAGGATAGCAGGGGTCTGCAAAGGAATGGAGGTGATGTAGCCTGGGCAAAGTATTGGAACAGAAATGTACAGAAACAGGGCTATTTGTGCAACTTAGTTCTGTTTATTAAAAAAAAAAACAACTAACAGTTAATGCTACTACTTGCTGGTTCTGAAGCTGCAACCTCAGATTAAAGCAGAGCATTATGAGAAGGTGGCAATGAAGAGCTGGGATGACGGGAGATGAACACGCTCAAAGTATTGTTCTTAACTGTTAAAGCAAGAGCTTATTAGTGACGTGATAGATTGCCTGAACGGTCAGTTCTGCTGATGCAGCTAACCTCCAAATGCAATGCTGGTGGCTGCGTTTATCCAGACTCTGTTGGGGGGTGAGCAGGGGGTTTACTGTAATTCATTTTAAAGCTAAGACCAGAACTGCAGGTGATTTAATTCCCCAAATGCAGCCCTAGTACCACCTGGTGGCCAACTGGCAGAATTTCTCACTGGTTGCATCGCCAGTTACGGTCCAGTAACCTTTATCTCACTTCTTCCTGTATGCGCCTTGCCTGCACAGGCAGCGCAAGAAAGAACAGGTAGGTGTCTGGGAGAGAGATGGATGGGTTTCGTCATTAAGTATCCTCTCAGCACAGCTCTGTGTGAACATAGCTCTTGCATGCAAGCAATTAACCCCAAACATGGCTTAGATTAAATCTTGCCTTTATGTAGTCTTGTCTTCAGCAGAAGGTTGTGGGGAGTGGAGAAGGCAAAGGGTGTGTTAATTCAAGGTAAAACCCTACTAAGCACTTGTATTTTCAAGCAAGTTTAGGCCAGGTTAACACCAACAGTCAGATTAAAGAGAAACAAACTTTGTCAAAATACTGCAGGCAGACTTAAACATCTAAGTCTAAAGCTGTGATTTTAAAAACAAAAATTTTTTTTTTTAAAAACCCTGTTCAATAGCCACCTTTCTGGAAGCACCAGCATCCCATGGATACATCCCTACAGTTCCAGAGGGAGACTGCTTTAAATCCTGGGCAATTTAGTGAGCTTCTTCAATAAAAAGAAACCAGACAATGTGGTCCCAAATGGAAGTCAAGTCAAACTGAGGTATGTTCTCAGCGAGACTCTGAAACAGCCAACAAAACTAGGCCATTCATAAAAATAGTTGTAACTGACTCATTTTTTTTAATGTATTTTGAAGCGTAGCTCAAGGCAGAAAAGGAAGTGTCTGTCGTGTTTCCCCAGGAAGTAAAAGATTTGGGATCAGTTTCTCTTCCGAGGCCAATAGATTCTTGCAAGACAGTGGCTGCTATCTGCTTGGTTGGGGGATGTGCTGTGTATTACTGTTGAAGCCGATAGAAAATGCAGCTCAGATTCATAGAGCTAAAGAAAAAGCGGAGTGGCAGCCTGGCATCAGCCTTAATCAAAGAGAAAAGGTAGTATAAACCTCATCTCCATCCCTGTCCCCACACGCCTGCTCCTCATAAAATACTCTAAACAATGGCTAAGCTAAAACATCCTCTCCTAAAACAAGACGGTCTCTTAATAATTATTTGGTTTGTTGTCCTTCGAATATGCAATTAGATGAAATCACCTTCAGTGATGAAGGGTTTGAAAGACTGACTCTTTCAAGGCAGTGACAGGACACGAACAGAAAAAGTGCTAACAAGCAAACTGATAGAAGAGGACTTAATTGTGACTACCATCATGGAAAAAAATTAGCAATAAGCAAGCAGGGAATTATGGAGAGCACCTAGAAGTTAAGGACTTCAATGACAACTGAAGTAAGCTTTTTATCAGGAGTACAAGAACACATTTTATGGGGTAACTTCTCCCAGAGTTACCCGAGAAGTTGCCTTGCTCAAGAAGCAGTTTTTAAATTCCTATTTAAAAAAACCCCACCCTATTATTAATTTATTAATAGATATTAACAGATAATTATTCATAAAATGTCAAATGGGCACAGGTACCTTTGGGAACGAAACACTGAAGTTTACAGAGAGCCACAAGGAAAACTTTGTTCAGAAACAAACACTGAATCCTTCGCAGTGTGTGGGGCTTATACAAGTCATGTTCCTCTGTTGTGTAAGGTTATATCCAAAGGACGCTTTACAGTAACGCATATTAGCTGATGGAATGATGTCAGCAATGTGTCCCAAAGTACCTGGGTATCCCCAACTCCCCACAACTGAGCACAACAGAGGAACGGCATAGAGTCATAAGAGACATAAAACCTTGCGACTCAAACTCTCTCTGAGTGACTCCATAATCGGCAAAGCCTGCTAGCTAAACACTGTTAATAAATGTTTTCCTCTGGCTACGTGCAAGCATCCATTCGCAGTGCGTAACGCTGAGAAGCCCACTGAGATTTAGAGGCCTTTGTGTAGTAAGACATAACAGCTGGTAGAGACGTCTCCTCACTCTGATGCTAATACTGAATTTTGAATATACTCAACTAATATTTCAAAGAAATAATTTTATTTCTTCTTGTCACTGTCTGTACACCTGCATCTACGTTTGAAACGGATCAGAGATGAGAACCATGCATCAAAAAGGAACATACTAAGAGCAAAAAGCTTCATGTATAACAAATAACTTTCAAAATCCACTGGGATCTCATGACCCTAGACACTAATTAAGCCTTATGCTTTGATGTTAGCTCAACTCCAACTACTTTTTGAAAAATCCTGTCCTGCATGCTTTTCATTTCTGAATTACCCATCACAGGATATTCCACACCTTTGTTTGAAGCATCTTATACTGGCTACTCTCAGAAGATTCAGAGATCGCTGATTTGGTCCCGAGTGGGAATTCTCATCTTTCCAATTTGCAGGGATGACCAAGACCCACTCTAACTTGAATGTAAATGAATAACTGAACTAATAGCAGAAAGAAGGAGTGGTGATAAAGTGTGTAGCTTCTTAACCGCTACAATCACAGTTAATGAAATATCAGTAGACGGAAGCAGATAGTAAAAATACAGTAGTATACTTTGAATTAACAGTGGGCTTCCCAGTAAAATGAGACTGTATAAGAGCATTCTGCTGGGACAGTTTATTCCATTCATTTGTCTTCTTTAAACAGAAGTCTCCACAGATGCCTGTCATGTACTCTGGACAACCTTTCCACAATTAATAGTTTCACTATTTTGTCTTTGCTGAGCTTTAAGAAGACAATACCATTTATTTAATGCAGATTAAAATACACATTGATAATGAAGAACAGATTAGTTAAGACTTAGTTAATTACTATTTTCAGTACAGTTCGCTATCAATTAATTATATTATCATGCAATAGCTAGCATACGTCTGCTCCCAATTGGTTAAATACTTCTGCAACTATATTCCTACTGAGATCCACAGCAAAATTGCCATTGCCCCAGTAAGCTTTAATGAAGCCCCTAAGACTCGGAAAAACAAGGCCAGTCATCTGTACTTCGTGTTGCTTTGCTAGCATTTATGACTTTAAATGAAGTAAAGCAAAGTTACTCTGTTCTACATATGGCTTGTCCTATACTTTCAGCTGTGCTATCTGCCACGTAGGAGTGCACTAAAACATGGGTTTGAAGGGGTTTAGCAGCTGAATGAAGAAACTGAATTTATGCCATAACTTGGGTGTATTTGCTAGAGAAAACTCCTTAGACTGTAGACAATGTTTTCAGTACAGGGACTCTTACATCGATGTCTGGAAAAGCGGCAAAAAGCATGCCAGTTACCAAATACATAGTACTACAGCAGACAGGATAACTGAAATTCAGATATGCTAGAGACAACCACTGCAATAAAATTTCCATGTTAAAGAATCGTTGAAAAATAACAATAAGCATTTTTCAATAATACTATTATGCTGGGCTTTAATGGTTAGCTTGACCCCAGAGCTTACCACAATTAAATAAACCAACACCACATAAAACTGCTGCTCAAGACATTGCTTAGAAGAATGTGTCTCATCATAGTTCAGTTTTTTATTTGTCACCCTTTTCAGTGTTTAAACACCTAAAGACAAGATCTTCTGAAGAAGTGTGGCTCTATATATGAAAGTCTCTAAAGAACATATACACGCTTTGAGTTGTTCCTCCCCTTCACAATATTCACCTGCATTTTAAATAAATTGCTGACCTGTCACAGGCATTTGAAGGCATTGGACCTGTCTCCTCAGAACGTATGTCTTTCAAGGAATAACACCAAGATGCTGACATTATAACACTATCTGCTGAAAACCCCACTCTTCACCACAGGTCAGGAGTCTAAGTCATGCTCCAGAAATTCCTGAGGTCTGCACTGGGTGCGCATATGACCTCGGGAGGGAGTCAAGGTTCATTTCTTCATGCAGCCTCCTCCAGTAACTGGTACACAACCTAAAGCATCTATTCCATTACTTCTATTAGACTCACAAAGCTGATGATTGACTATGTCACTGCCCTCTGTCTCACTATTAAATACCAGTGAGACACATCAGCAAAGTATGCCTCATTAGCTAGAAACTAGTGATTTAGGGAACATCATTAATGTTCTTTGACCACCCTGCGCTCAAGTGTACAATACATTTACTGGCTGGAGCGGTTGGTCCAGGGATGTGGCCACTTTAAAGTCAAGGCAGACAGACCTATTCTGTAATGAAGAAGTGGAATTTCCAGAACACAATTCTTCGTGTTGTACAGGGGATGTTTCTTGCTTTGGGTTTACACACCGTCCTTGTACAGGAGTCTTGGAGTCCAATTTGTTCTCCAACATAATTTCAGAGCACTGCTCTACTCTGCCAAAATGATGCGTCTCCTAACTTAAGAGAAGAGTCTTGTCCATAAAGATAAATCTTTTTTTAAAATTGTCTTTTAATTCCGCGTTACTAAAGCTATCAGACTTTGCTCCTTTAGGGTATTACTGTGTAACATTTCGTTGTCAGCAAAACAATTAAAATAATATTTGCAATTTTTAGTAAGTTACTGAAAAGAAAGTAAACTTACTTTAGTAAGTTACTGAAAAGAAAGTTTTAGAACTTACTGAAAAGTAAGTTACTTTTAAGCCTCTCAGGTAAATAAACGAAGTTTTGTTAAACAAATTGCTCCATCCATAACGTATAGATTTTATTTTCTCTGTTGAATGGTTACACAATAGTGCACGTAACTAAGATCTCGTGAATTTTGCCTTTTTACTTTGTCCTCCTTAAAAAGACTCAATTTTTTTTTGTACAAGACACTAAAAAACATCCCATTTCAGTTTTCCTATTCCAAACTCGATTCCAAATGTTTCTCCTTCCCCTTAGCATTAAGCTTCGGGCTCTGCAATTAACACACATCAAATAGATCTCAGGATGTCACCAAAAGGTGTAATGCTACTACGATGCATGTCTGAATTTAGGCATGCAAGTAATCCAATTAAAGTCAGTACCTGCGAAGTCAAGCACATAAGCCGAAGACAGGCTTTAATATTGTTTCTGTGTTCAGGTTCTCAAGTGCTTTCACAGCCATTTCTCTAACGTATCATCTGCATCCCATTTAAAAAAAAAATACTAAGATACCCCTCAGTGTGCTGTACGGAAAGTCTCAAGAGTACCACGGAAAGACTCAGCATGCAGCAGTTGTTCATGGTATGACTCTCTGCCTAAAACACTAAAAATTTCTTAATAGTGCAATAAAGAGAACTAACTTGAATTATAGTTGAGTTATACCGAACTACTGAATTACAGTTAAAACTAGCAATTCTCTTGTTTAACATAATGCTAGATACGAGAAATCACTTAGTGCAGAAACTTGAATTCAGTACTCTAGCAAAACCCTACCAACTTGGCAAGAGTTTTACGCAAGTAAGTATTGAGTGATTCTTCAAACACTTCTGAATTATTAATCAGGCCTGCAAGCACTTGCAAACTGGGGTCTGAGAACTTGGTCCTTTATTTATTTAGAATAAAAGAAAAAGAAATATTAGTTTACACTACATTTCTTGAATTTCTGAACCCATTGAGATAATTTATTTGTAATATTTCAAAAGGGTTTTTTTTAAATCATCCCATATATGACCAACATTTGTAATCCCTGTCATTCCTGTAATGAATTGTAGATATAGAAAATGAAAGTATTTTTTGTTTAAATATCTGACAGAAAGAATCATTATACTTCATGCTCCCAAGTACACAATAGTGACTGGTAAGATTATGAAGTATCTTAATTATAGCATTATTTCTATACAAAATCTTTTAAAATACGATACAGGAGCAACATATTTGATTATTTTTTTGTTTTTCTAATGTCAGAGCAGAATAATGCATTTAATGGATTAATAATCTGATACAGAAAAACACCTCCTATGCAGTAACTCCATAGAATGCAACACTCTGGATTATTAAATTATGCTAGGTAGACTAACCATAATTTAAAAAAATTCTTGCTGAATAAAAAATACACAGTTTGACACAAAGACCAGCTGACTTTTAGTTATACTTTAATTCAAACTAATTTATCTAAATGAAAACCCACTATAAACACACAAACTACGCTCACTATACTAGCTAGGCAAACTCACAAAGTATGTTTTGAAAATGGAATTATTTAAATTCAGGAATAACTTTTTTTTTTTTAAAAAGATTACAGTAACTGAGCTAAAACAACATATTTCAGATTTGTCAGAGGAGGGGGAGAGGTTGATAACATACTAAGTAATTCAATACCCTCATTCATACGACCTTAGTCTGACTGCAGTTCAATTAGCCTATACTACCTGAATAATTTTTACAATGGAAAAAAGGTAAATATTTTTTTTTATGTACAGCTCATTAGTTTCCTAATTATTTCCTCTTCCTTCAGGACAAATAAAAAGGCATCTTTGCAGTTCATCTCTGAACAGGGCTGTGCATAATCCTATTTCAAGAAACATTACCATAGCTCTGCTGAATACAGTGATCAGTGTCTTCACCTATAGATACACAGTAGCATCTCACACTGTTTTGACAGCATTTCATATATTTTTTACAATCTAATAAAAACATCTGCAACAAAGAAAAACACAACGACTATTTTATATTACAAGATATTGTAGTATAAATTAATAGCATTTCTCAACTCCGTAAAGAAGAAGTCAGGAATAATAGTATTCATAAATATCAGGAACGAGCTCCCAAATCAAAACGGTAACTTAAAAAAACCCAAAACAGATTTTAGAAGGCTGCAAAGTGCTTTGAAAACATTAAAAACAAAACTCAACTAGTGCCTCCACATTTCTTGCTATGAGCTTTATTTTTTCACATCCCATCCTGAAAGGCAGACAATGCTAAATTTATGACAGATTAGCAGAATTTCTCAGATATGTATCACAGGTTCCACTCACTTGCATTAAATCCCCCAAAGCTTCTCTACATGGCCTACTCTAGGAAAAAAAAATAATAAAAATAGCTGTTTTTTCCTACCTGTACATTCAGTTTTATTTACAATACCTTGAGAGACAGAAAGATGTAATGGTACAGTTTCACCAAACTATCCCACATCAATCTCAGCTGTTCTACTGAGAGTACGAGTACCAAAAAAAGTTACACTAACTTTCACAATTACACATTAATTTTTAGAACTATCACACGACAACAAAAAAGTTACCAACTTTATAAATTACAGGAAAAAAATACAAATTTTTAATTTTTAAAGAAAAACACAGTTACCAAAAATGTATTTTTTACCGTACCTCTTTTTAATTTTTTTTCCCAGAAAGCTGATCTTAACAGGTTATAAAGAAAATTATTTCTTCAGCCACATGCCTTTGTATTTTATTTTTATTTAAAATAAAAAGTCACATAAATGATAAAAAATTTGGTTTTGGCCATTTGGCTCCCTCCCCGAAATTGACACTTTATAAAAACCTTCTGTACTTCTTTTCCCCCTCCCTCTCTCCCTCTCTACTACCTCCAAGATGGTAGGAAAGTTGTTGTTTTGGAGGGCAGAGGAGCCGCTCTCTGATGTTATGTCCTCTCAGTGCCTGTAGTGGTGCTGTAGGAGGCTGCTGGCTCTCTTCTTGAGCAGCCCCAGCAGCCCTGCCTTCTTTGCTGGAGAATATATTCAGGGATTCCCCTTAATAATCACCTACCCTCTGAACACTTTGTAGTTTTAAAATAATAAAGAGCCCCCAAAGCTTCCTCCCCACAAAAAGCAGGATCTTCTCAGAGCCAGGGGGGCAGCAGCTCCTCAGCACAGAGCCCGAGCCCATTCCCAGTCCCTCTGCTGGGGAGGAAACTCTGATCTGTCAGCCCAACAGAGGGAAAGGGGGGAGAGGAGAGAGAGGAGAAAAAAAAAGCAGCTGGAAAGGTAAGCCAGGCCCGGCCTGCATCCCCGGGCTCGCGTAGCGCGGCAGGCGGTGCGAAGCGTGCAGGGCGGGCGGGGAGGCGGGCTACGCGAGGCCGGGGATCGGCCGGGGCGGGGGAGGGCGGCGGGGGGGGGGGGGGGGGG
>NW_008824035.1:4269083-4273204 GCF_000699105.1 Pygoscelis adeliae
ACAGGAGCGAGGGGCTTCCTCGGCCTCGCCTTAGTGCCCCGCCACGTGCGGGGGCTGGCAGCCACCTCAGCCCCGTCGGGATCCGGGCCGGGGTCCCTTAGCCACCCCTGCTGTCCCAGGACGGGTTGGCGTCAGCGAGACCCGGGCAACAGCCCGCTGGTCCTGCAGCCAGGGGAAGGGATCACCTCAGTGGCCCCTACGCAGCAAGGGCCGTGTCTGGATTTGGGCCCTGGCCCCCTCTCGTGTCCCTGCCGGGGTCCCGCTGGGGCAGGGGGTCCCTGTGAGGTGCTGCTGCCTCCCAGAACTGAAAATGAAAGGATCTTTTTTTTCAGGGAAAAGAACGTCTGGTAGTTGTGAAGTGAGTCCACTGGAAAACCCACCAACGTGCTTCACCCGGCACAGGTGAAATAGCTCCGGTTTCTAGTGTGGGAGGTGTCTAGTTTTGGTCAAATGTTCCTTAATATGTCTTTTAGCTCAAAATGCTAATGGCTTTGTACAGGTAACCTCAAATGAATTTTGGAAATTACAGTAATGCTTACCTTAAAGCCTTACATTATGCCATCTGATTAAAATAGATACATCTAGAGTTCTAACTTTGTTACTTAACAACATACGATGAAGGTCTATTTTAAGAATGTTCTCAATTTTTGAGGATTGGTAGACTTAAAAAGAAAATTGGCAAATTTAGGGCAACTCATCGTTCCCCTGTAGTCAAGTGCCCTCTACTATGGGCACGCCTGTACTGGCAGTGTTTCACGCTAAGGCCGTACCCACCAGGTACCGCTGCTGATTGATGAACCGGAGCGCTTGTGTTTTGTATGAAGCTGTTACTTACAGCCTGGTGACATTTTTGCAGCCATCTTCAGCCTTTTATGTGATTTTTTGTAGTATATACATACATCAGACAGGTTTTATTAATTGTAAAGCTAAATTATCTACAGAAAGCAACCCGAAATTTACTTAGTGGGAGTTATTTTGATGTTTCAGTATTTTTATGATGAGTGAATGAATTTGTATGTAGGGCCTGGTCCTACAGAGTTGCATGTACTGTGTTGTCACAGTATGGTAAATCCTTAGGAGGTACAAATTTATTGTAATATCATATTGAAACTTGGATAGCTTATAACTGCTAAAAGGCTGCTCTGTGAGGAGCTCTACTGCTTTATTTTATTTATTGAGTATTTCCACTGAAGCAAGAATGATATTGCAGTATTTTGTGGAAATAAGATTGTTTGTCTTTGCAGCATCGGGACTAAAAATAAGACTAAGGGATTTTGCTTAACCTCATATGCAAGTGCAGGTTATCTGTTATTTGAATAAATAAAAGACTTGGACTTACAGCCTTTTTTTCATTCAAGTACAGATGCAAGGTATGCTGTGGTATGTTTAGTCTCTGCTTTCTCTCAGGATCATGGTTTTGATATTTTGAGATAACGTTTTAAAGTGCATTTCTGTGATGTTGCAATGGCCTAAGTGTTCCATTTGTTGCTGCATCTGAAGGCCACCTTTCTGCAGCCCCGCTTGCCCTGGCAAAACCTGGGCCTGTTTATAGCCACACTGAAATAAGTGTGCTTCTGTGCAAGCATGAGAATCTGTCTGTGAGGATGCGATTGCAGGACTGGGCCCTGAGACCTTCTGTTCAAACAGAGAAATCCTTGTTCAAAAGACTTCCAAAGATATGGAGCCCGTCTTGAACCTTAGGTCAGGAATAGCCATGTTCAAGAAATTATTTTATTGAAATCTATAGGAATGTGCTCTTAGCGACAGTTATGAATCTTCCTACTTAACACCTTTTATCTTTAGAAATCCTTTGAAGTTTCTAAAATTCCTAGAGTCTTGAATGTTTGTTGTTTTTTGGGCTTTGGGCTGTCTTTGTCATGTTTTCTTTAAGGTACCATTTATCAGATGAGTGAATCAGCTGAAATTAAAATTCCTGCTTAAGTTCATTTTGTGTAGGAAAACAAAAAGAAGAACCTGTTCAGTTTTGGAACAAAAAGAGTTATTTTCCCTCCTCTTAGTTATGTTTTCTGCTTTTGATTGAAACTTGTTACAAGTCTGTAAGTTCTCTAGCCATTATTATTATTAGGAATAATACTTAAATTTAGCTCTGTATTTATTGCATTATATTCTGAAGCATAATCTATATTACCAGTATTGCCTAAAATATACTGCTGCTTTTCTGTTAATATATCGAACATCCTTATGCAATATAAACTGCCTTTTTGCAGAGTTGAAGTAATAAGCTTTCTGAAAAGGCAGAATGAGGACAATGTTGCTGCTTTTATCTTCCTGGGTAGATTTTAACATATAAAAAAAAAGTAGTCCAAAATATGATTCCAGGTGGTAACTAAAAATGTCTAGTAAGATCTTAACATGCTAAGTGCCTTGATCTGTCAGAGTACTTGCATGTGTGTGCAGTACCTTGACTTGCGCGAGGCTCTTCAGAGGTCTTCTTGAGTAAGGATTGTGCTCTAGTTAATAAAAGTGTTCCCTACAGGAACTCTTGTAGTTGACTTTGGTTGCTTCCCAGTGTTTTCTGTCTCAATTTGGATGCTTTTACTAACAAAAAGGCTCTTGTTTCCAGAGTTACAGCAGGCTTGGTTTGGTAGCTGAGCGTAGTAGAGAATTGAGCTCTTAAATGGCCAGAACTCAGCCAAATTTATGGTTAGATCACAGAATGGGGACAGAAGTTACAACTTTGTGGTGTTGATGTCAACCACAATTAGATGTGGTGCAGCTTCTCTTGATAGAACAGAGCATTTCACAGAGAGGTACGAGTTGCCTAAAGTCTCTTAGTATGAAATAGAAAAAAGGAATGTTTTTGCTTTCTCTCTAATAATACAGTTTTTACTAATGCTGACTGAAAGGTTTTACTGTAAGGTAGCTTTAAATGCCGCCTCTCTCTTTGCAATGATTTTTATGGTCTCTGTTCATCAAATTCCATGTTGCCCAAACATCTTAAAATCTATGTATTTACTGTTAGTCTCAGCAAAAGGGTCACAGTAGCAACACAGGGAATTGTTCTTTCTTGGTCAAGTTGAGGAATCAACAAAACTACTATTTATGCTATTTGGTTTTGTGGAAAAACTGAGGTTCTTGGAGATCCATGTTCCACTTCTGGCCCCAGGCTGATGGTTTTGGAAGCATATGTAGATGATTGTACCTTGTCTGTGAGATGTCATGAGCACACCAAGCAATTTAACATGAAGTCTGCCGCTAGTATTAGCAAATACAAAACAATACAGTTAAGACCTCTTTAATCGTGGCTTTTGTTTGGATGCAATGTGTGAAGCTCTGAGATCAGTCCTCTTAATTATACATCTTTTAACCACAGACATATAATTGCCTTGCAATTTACAATGCATTTGGGGATTCCATTGCCTAAAAGGGTCTTACATACATTGAATGTCAAGTACTGAGAATATGTTTAAGAATGTATCCAACCCACATGATTTAAAATATTCTAATACTTTCAGTATGGTGTTTTCTCAAAATTACCAATTGAGTTTTGGGGCTATAATGCTTTGGGCTTTCTAATAGTGATTAGGCCATTAACTTCTCTGTAGACTACAGATGATGTCAGGTACCAAATTTCTATATGACATAATGCTGATACTCAGTATGGTCTAGCAAAGATTCCTCCCCAAAGTTTGCTGCTACACTGTTTCCCAGCCTCTCTGAAGGACTGTTTAACTGTTTTGGGAGAGGGTATGTAGAGTGCAAAGCTACAGCTTTGTTTTCTTGGAGCTGCGCTGCAAGGGAACTGATTATGCCTGCTTGCCAGTACTAACAGCAGTTGGGAGCTGGCTTCTTCCTATGCCTGACAGTTGCACAGGTGTGTACCTGTGTGTATTTAAGTCTTTAATTTCTCTTTTTACAGTCACCTTGCAAACCATAGAATCACAGAATCATTTAGGTTGGAAAAGACCCTTAAGATAATCAAGTCCAACCATTAACCTAGCACTGCCAAGTCCACCACTAAACCACGTCCCTAAGCACCATATCTACATGTCTTTTAAATACCTCCAGGGATTGTGACTCAACCACTTCCCTGGGCAGCCTGTTCCAATGTTTCACCACTCTTTCAGTAAAGACATTTTTCCTCACGTCCAATCTAAACC
>NW_008824035.1:4274441-4293920 GCF_000699105.1 Pygoscelis adeliae
GGCTCGGTGAGCCCTCGCACCAGCTCCCTCAGTACCATTGGGTGGATCCCATCCGGCCCCATAGACTTGTGTGTGTCTGAGTGGTGTAGCAGGTCACTAACCATTTCCCCTTGGATTATGGGGCTTCATTCTGCTCCCCATCCCTGTCTTCCAGCTCAGGGGGCTGGGTACCTGGAGAACAACTGGTCTTACTATTGAAGACAGAGGCAAAGAAGGCATCAAGTACCTCAGCCTTTTCCTCATCCTTTGTCACTGTTTCCCCCTGCATCCAGTAAAGGATGGAGATTCTCCTTAGCCCTCCGTTTGTTGCTAATTTATTTATAGAAATATTTTTTATTGTCTTTTGTGGC
This sequence comes from Pygoscelis adeliae, assembly GCF_000699105.1. Classification (NCBI taxonomy): domain Eukaryota; kingdom Metazoa; phylum Chordata; class Aves; order Sphenisciformes; family Spheniscidae; genus Pygoscelis; species Pygoscelis adeliae. The sequence continues at coordinate 4,274,792 of NW_008824035.1, forward strand.
AGTAGGCTGATTAAGTTCTGGTTGGTCTTTGGCCCTTCTACTTTTCTCCCTGCATAACCTCACGACATCCTTGTAGTCTTCCTGAGTTGCCTGCCCCTTCTTCCAAGGGTCATAAACCCTCCTTTTTTTCCTGAGTTCCAGCCAAAGCTCTCTGTTCAGCCAGTCAGAATTTTTTTTTTGTTCCACCTACTTTTACTTCAAGAAATCCTTAGAACTCAACTGAACTCTTAAAAAAACCCCAAAACACACATGCAAGACCGCATCTTTTAAATTAACACATTGAAAAAGGATGTTGCAAGGCTGCTGCCCCATTTTCTTTTTCAGCATCCCTCTTCTAGGCAGAATGTGTTCACAGTGGATCCAAGAATCAAAAACTCTATCGTTTTGTGATCACTATGCCAAGACAGCCTCTGACCGTCACATCACCCACAAGTCCTCCTCTGTTCACAAACAACCACCTTCTATTGTCTTATGGACCACCAATGGCTGCACTCAGCAGAACAAGTAGCTCTGCTCTAAGTGATGATGTCACAGAGCATGGCTTTGCTCTGTGTCCTGCCCATCCTTCCTATAAAGCCTTGCTGGGATGCTAAGTTTGTTGCTCTTCACATGTCCAGATAGGGCTTTTGCCAGAGGGAGGAGGTTTTCTTCCAGGCAACTGCTCAGGAATAAAAAAATGGGAGAAGGGGAGAAATGAATGTGTTATCAAATTACAAATGTTAGTGGTAACCTCATAAGAATGTAAGAAATACCCTGCTGGGTCAGATCAGGGGTCGATCCAACCTAGTGTTCTGTCTTGGGCAGTAGGAATAAGTGATACTATTTAGGAAGAGCATGAAAGCCCAGCCACTTTTTAGTGTTTTCTACTCCAACATCCATATTTGTTAAATTAGGCATGCTAGCAGGTACATCCCCATTGTCTATGAACTTTTCTATTGTCTTTTTGAAGCTGATGATACTGTCTGCTTCCATAGCCTCCTGTGACAGCAAGTTCCAGCAGTTCACTACCCATGAGTAGTAAAAATGAAGAAGTACTTTAGTATGTTTTGAGTCAATCTCTTACTAGCTTCATCAAGTACCCCTAGTTCTAATAATGTGTGATATGGTATATGACTGGTCTATATTCACCTTATACCCTACCATGATTTTTAAACCTGAGTCATGTCTTACATCATTTGGCAATGGCACACATTTTTGGGTTCTCTTCTTTGCTCCGTTGCTTCTGACTAGCTCAAAATCTTTTATTTAGAAGCAGTTGTTTTAAGGAAAATCTAGGTTCCTCAAGAAGCAGCCTCTGGTTTCTCATTCATGGGTTGTGGCTAAAGCCAGTTTGAACATATGCAGGCATAAATTATGTTTCTGTTGAATGTTTCTACAGCTTCAATGTAGAGCATAAATGCAAACCCCAAACCAGCTTCTAGAAAGTTTTGTACCCTGATATTTTTGCAGTGAAGTACAGCTGCTTAAGCATTTGATTTTTCCAGGGGAAGTCCATGTTTCCGTCATCTCTTACTGAATCCTGTGGGACAAAAATAATCTCTCCCCCACCCACTATTTAGCTAAGTGTAGTTTCAGTTCTCTTCAGTTAAGCGACATGTGCCTATTCCATGCTTGTGCTGCTTTTTATGTAGCAGCAAAAAGCTCTGTTAAGAACTCCTGTTTATTTTGTTCAAAATAAAATACTGCATTAGATTAAATCAGAATCAATAGATTTAAAAGTTTTTGTTATATATATATATGGTATGCTATGGAAGTAAACAGAAAAATCTCTTTTTAGATTAAGTACAATTTCAATCCCTGATCCTGGCAGTGTATCCACATAGTGCCACTGTCTTTCGGGGAGTCTGTATAGGAATGTACCAATAAAGACATAATTGCAAGTTTGAGAGAGTTGCTGTTGCTTTTTTTTAATATAACATTGGCTGCTAGGTATCTTAGCTTGCTTTTTGTTTGTTACACTGTAGTTGCACTAATTGATTCCTATCAGGATTTTTAACATGGTTATATTTGCATGAGTTTCTCTTAGTGTATATATAGACACAAAAATTCATGTTCAAACTCATTGGTTTCCCTGAGGATTATTGTCAGTATTTTTGCTTAAATGTTTCATATGGCATTGTACTTGTGCCCTGTATCTTTCAGACAAGTGAGAAGTAAAATACTATGGCTGCCTTGACACAGTCAAGTTAAATCCAAAAATAAGACTGGGGGCACAAGAATAAATCCAGGATTATAGTGGCTGGGAACTGCAGAGCAGTTTCTTTATAGAAGCTTAACAGAGGCACACCAGGTATGCATTTCTTGCTGTTTACTTTGGAACCGTTCTGAAGAACTCTTTTCCTTTGGTCTGGTGCTTGATAACCTTCAGAAAAGAAACGTTGCTGGGTTGTGCAAAAGAGGAAAAGGTCATTGATACGTCAAAAGCTCTGCAAAGCATGATAGTAGTAGCTTGAAGGTGGTAAATAAAACAGAAAGAGAGAGCAGCATGTGAGTCACCCAACTGCAAGATGCACTTGTTCTTTCAAGTTTTTCATCCTGTCCAGTATGCCACCAAATACGAGCTTTGGTTAACTGTCAAGAGAAGCAAACTCCAGAGCAAAAGACTTTCTGTCAGCTTCGTTCTGTGTATGAGATGCAATTAGTTAAGACTCATTTGATTACTTTTTCTGCCATACTAATGGAAGAGGCTGTCTCTTAAACATATGGGACCCAAACCCAGGTCACAACTCCCATGTTGGGCATGTCACCATGGGATTTATTTTTTCTTTCTCGTTGTTGCTGGATAATACAGAAGTGTATATCACTGTCTGCCTTAACAAAGGCATCTGAAAGGGTTATTTGGTTCTCAGCATGCTAAAGAAGAGATAGTTCCCTCTTCCCACTCTGTGTTTTTGAAGGGCACAGCCAACAATGAAGTTTTTTGTTCTTAGGACTGACGCGTTGTGAAGGGTCACACTCCAATGATTAGTTTCAAATATATATAGTATGTGCTCTGTACTTTCATGTGCTTCCATGCATTGGGAGAAGTTGGGAAAGGTGAATGGACCTGGATTAGATGTCTGTGCTTGTGTTGTGGCTATCCGGCGTAAACCAAGTGTGAGGCCCCTGCTCCTGGGTGTGTGTGCTTGCAAGTGTGCATGGAAAGGAAACTATGTGTATAAAGAGGAAATACGAAATGATTCTTATTATTGTCAAATGATTAATCAGGTTGCTTGCACTTGTGGTAGTTAACATTTTGTAGCACGTGCATCTCCATTCTGTATGCTGTGTATGCTGCATATGTGCATATACAACTATTTCAAGAATTTTAAGTGTGTTTTTAAATTTGTAGTAGCATTCTGTCCTTCTGCTTCTACAGCTAGATATATGCTAATGAAAGGCCTGGTTTATGCAGTTTACTGTTAGAGGTGTGATAGGGTGTTTTGTTTTGCTCTGGTGACTTAAAGTTGCTTTCCTAGATCCCCCAATGCCACAGTGCTTGTCATTTTCTCAGGGTTCTTTTATACAGTGGGAAGTGAAGGCTTGTACCTTCACAAGAGGAAACTGCACCTTTCCTGCAAAGTCTGTGTAGGCTCCCTCCTTGCAATCGTGTTCTTGCCATTTCAGGCCTTGGGAACAAGTAAGTTGATTGAGATGGCAATCTGTACATTTGTCACATGCCTCTAATTTATTGCATATTTCCTGAATATCACCTCTATGTACATTCCTTTCCTTGGTATATAACACATGTGAAACTGAACTGAGTACTGAATATGCCGTGTTCAAAAGAGTTTATTCCAGTGTTTCAGGATGGCCCTTCTGAATAAAAGCAGCCTTTTGCAGGCTAAGCTGGGTGTAGCAGACTAGCTGCAGAATATGTGTACTGTTAATTTTATTTGAAGCTGCTTTGGGGTGGGTTGGTTTGTTTGGTTTTTTTTTTTAAAAGATGATTGCCAAAGACTCCATAGTGTTAGGAAATGAAAAAGTACCTTATGATTGCATGGATTTGTTATTTTGTTGCACTGTAGGAGTCTATTTTAGGGGGGAAAAAACCCCAGCCTCTCGCTGAAATGACATTTCAACCCTCCTGGCATCAATGGGAGTACTGCCTCTGACTTTACTAATGCCCGCATTTACCTAAAATAAGTACAATAAGGTAGGAAAAGCTCTGAAGAACCATGATGACCTTAGGAAGGACTGCATATTGATGCTTGCAGAAGCTGTGGGCAGCTACAAAATCTGAAGGCTGTTTGTCAGGTGTGGTAAAGAAAGCTTTTTTTCTAAAAAAAAAAAGCTTCCTTGCACTGCCTGATGAAATAAAATTTTGCAGAGCAAGAACAGTTGCCAGCGTTTTTGTAAGCAAAGATACCTGAAGTAAAACCTCTGCAATCAAATGGCTTAATCATCATTCAGTTTGATTCCTGAAAGCACGTGATCTAATCTGACGCTTAACCTTTTTCAACTTGTAGCTTCTAATCACTTTCTGGTAGATGAGTGGAGTTTTGTTCAACAGGTTTAAGTGTGGTGGCAGTAGACTTTTTTTTCCCCCCAATAATTTTCTTTCACAGTTTCCGAAGATTTGTGACTACTGATTGAAAACTATAGTGTTAGTAGATTTGGCTTATTGGATGCTAGCTGAACCACAGGTTTAGTGGCTACATCTGGCCACTTACTTATTAAGCAGTAATAATATCTATTTTATTCTGACTGACACTGACCTTTTTGATATTTTCCTTAGACAATCTGCTTCGTCTTGATTCATCATCATTCCAGGATAGTGGTGTCCTTGGGGCTCTCTCTTAACATTGATATGGTACAGAAGATTTAAAATCAGGTATAGTTTTGGGTCGCTCTTTCCTGCCAAAATGAAACACACAATCTAGAACTGAATGCATTTTTTTTTTTTCCTTATGTGATTTGTCTTAATATTTTTGTTCTTTCAGCTGATGTTCACAAGGAATAGAGTCACGTGATGTATGAAGGCAAACACATACACTTCTCTGAGGTTGACAATAAGCCCTTGTGCTCATATAGCCCCAAACTGTGCAAGCAGAGGCGACTTAACGGGTACGCCTTCTGTATCAGACACGTTCTGGAGGACAAGACTGCCCCCTTCAAGCAATGTGAATATGTGGCCAAGTATAACAGCCAACGCTGCACCAACCCCATCCCCAAATCTGAGGACCGTAGGTGAGTTGTGGTTACCCATCTGCAAAGCGGGAAGTGGCTGTTACATAGGCATGAGTTTTCTTTTAAGATGCTGCCTGGTTTCAGGATGAGGGAGGAACTGGTCTGAGTGGATTGAATTCCAGGATGTTCCTTTGAGGGTTTTGTTTTAAGACCAGTAAACTTTATTTTATTTTCTGTGGGAGTCAAGTATTCAGAAAGTGGGCAGTAACTTAATCCCAAGGAGGTTTTTGGGAGAGTTCATTGCTTTTCTCAGATTCACTATAAACTATGGATCAAACCTGCTACACAATATCTGCTGTTCTAATTAATTTGCTTTGTCACTCACAGTATATGCTCTTAAAAAGGCCTGCTTGTTTGGCCAGCTGTGCCAAAAGCACACTTCCATCTACTTTTTCAGGACAAACAGTTGAAAATGCATACCTTCTGGGCTTAGGGAGCAGTGACACATAGGGACGAATTCAGAATTACAATTCAGTGTTTGTGATTTGGTACTGATCTGTAGTGTTGTATTACTGGAATAAAATAAATATTACTTGATAACAGATGAGCCAGCTGGGAAAGTGCTGTCTACTCCCTTTCTTCTCTGTTTCCCCAGTTCCTCTCCCCCTCCCTGCCCAAATGAAGATGCCCAAGGTGCCCAGGTATTAAATGCCTTGCAGAAGATAGTGCTTGAAGTTGTTGGAGAGCTGGGAATTCAAACCAGATTTCCTGAATTGCAGCCCTTACTGTAACCACAAGGACAAGGACATTCTTCCTTGCTCTTTAACGAAGAGCAAGGACTTCCTGAACACCAGTGTCATTGGTGTTGCTTGGGCTGAAATAGCAGAATTTGTCTAATCTTGGCTGCCAGGTGTACATGACTTCAGTTTTTCAGAGTCGTTGTTGCAGGTTTTGCCAGTAACACAGTATTTAATTAATGTATGTGTTAACTATCTGAGGCTTATTCTGTTAGAAATGATTTTTTAAACCTAAAATATAAACAAAATATGCCAAAAAAGAATCAAACGACTATTCACTGACCTTTCACATTATTAAGTGCCATTCACTAACCTTTTGCTTTATTAGCAGTGTTCCCACTGTGCCCTACATATAACTTCCTTCTCAGCTCACAGCTCCCTCTCTTGTCTGAACAACAGTTGGACTGTGCTCTAAATTAACTTGCACTTCACCTGCCATTTCAGCTGAGGAGACTGATGAAGTGAGAAAAAAACATGAATGTTTGTCAAAAGCTGTAGGGCAAATGCTCAAATGGCACAAGATGAATAACTTTAAGCTGTAATTTGACAGTCGTTGACTGTTTCTTTGCTACTGCACAATTGAGGCTCTTTGGAAATAAGCTCGCAGAAATGATCATGGAATTTTTTTAGCGCAAATGGTATGCTGTAATTTCAGATGCAAGAGTTGATTGAGCCAGAGTTGCTGTTTACCAGGAGTCATACTTAAAAACAATAGAAATAGTAGTACTTAATGACACTTTTTTAGGTCTCTCATGTTCCCGTGGAATTTGAGATTTTTCTTTACACCTTGAATTGAGTTCACACTTTGTTCTTTTTGATTTTTCTCAAGTTAAAATGAAGTGTGGTCATGACATCTGGTGTATGTTATATTAGAATAATTCAATTGCATGTCGAGTGTCACATTACAGTACTTGAAGAGGACAGCAGGTGTCTGAAGGAGAAAATAAACTTTTAATTTCAAATGAGAGGATGTGATAGTTTGAAAGAATATTTTAAAAGACTGCTTCTCAGGGCAGAGTTTAATTTTAACAATAAAATTTAATGAATGCTAGTGGTAAGACTGTGCCTGCTCTAAAATTTTTTTTTTGGCAGGCAAACCTTTATCTGTTTCTTAGGAGACTTTTTTCACACTCCGTTTGATATAAAGATGTTTGCTATGTCTGAGTTCTTCACTTGTAGCTTTTAATTTTCTGTGTACAAAATTACTGTCAGATGGTCATTTTGTCACAGTTTTAGACATGTAATTGTACATGATCAGAAGCAGGATAGCAGGATAGCTGTGACAGCTATCTTCTTATATACTTTTAAGGATTATAAAAAATAAAATGTCTTAATAGGACGCATGCTTTCTATGCCAAAAGCTTCATACTCTGTCCACAGATAATTAAAAAAAATTATGACTTGACCCCAGACAAATGAGATGCTACCAGCCACAAAGATGTTTAATATGCTGCTATATTATTAGATTTCTTATTAACAATTAACATTCTACAAATTAAATCTATTAATAGTGCATGACTTCATTGGCTTATTTGAAGTCTAGTTTCTCTATTCACTATCTTGTTTTTTTAAAGAATATATACGGGATGATACAGACATGGGTTCTGTATCTGTATTTCCTCTGAATACATGTCTCTTAATTCTTTCTTATCCCATGTCTCTTAATTCTTTCTTATCCCAATACACACATAGAAAATGAAGTTCAACTTAATTTTTAAGTATAGGGTTATTACAATTTAGCTGGGTTAAACACCATTTTATCTCTAATTCTCCTTTTTCAAGAGAATCTTTAAATATTTTGTTAATATGCAAGATGCTTTCCAGTTTGTTTGGATCTTCCTTTAAATAAGCGACAGAACTTGATACCAGTCTGGGATGTACTGGGAAGCAGAATGCAGTTGTAGGTGGAAAACCTCGCTGTGTGGATTCTTGCCCTCCCAGTGATGTGGGAAACTGTCCAGCTGAAGCCTCAGAGCCCATCACCTTTTGTGTGCTTCATGTTACAATAGTTTTAATGGATATCAACCCACTGCACTTACCATATGTGCTGACTGCATTTGGTCTCACCTGCACAGAATAAGTGCCTTTGGCACTGAGTAAGGAAGGGGGAAAAAATATATTAGATACTCAATGTGATACTGTCAGCTGAGAATAACTCACAGGCAGGTTATAGAAGTGACAAATTGTGCCACTAAGACAGGCACATCAGAATTGGCTCTTGTAGGGCCAGCTTGACCCTAACGGGTTTCATGCTCAGAGCCATGTGAAAAGAACTGTGCTACTTGCAGGTGCTATTCCAGTCTTCCCAGTAATCTGTCTTCCATGGAGCATGAACTACTAACGCCTTCCCTGGCATTACATCTGATCCAGAGAGTTTATTGCCTTAACTCAGCTGGTTATAGACTGGTTCCAGCAGAGTCAGTTAATGTCTGCACCAGGCTCTGCAGCACCGTGTAAAGTCAGAATCAGTTTGGGCCAGGGCCAACTAAAAAGCGGTCCTGAAACCTGAAGAACAGGGAAGTGGGGGTGCATGCCTGCCTGCCTCCGTATGGGACCAGCTAGAGCCTGGCAAGGCCAAGGTTAAATTGGTGCTAATAAATTATGCCTAGCCAAAACTGCCTGCGTCTAGTCTTCTCTAACCTGAGAAGACTTAAGTGCTCTTCCCAGCTTCTTCTTGCTCCTTTTAGTCCAGCGGGCAAGGTGTATCAGCTGCGGTTATGCTGGAAGACAGAGAGTTGATAGAGCCTAAAGCACAGAGCCAAGTCAATGTGTACTGGAGTCTGCAAGTGCATGTAATCTATATTTTCATTATGTTGTAGCCTGATATCTATGGGTTTGTGTCTAGAGGTGATGCCTGTGTGAGATATTGTTGGCTTTCAGTGATGCAGCATGGTCATTTGTAAGAGCCAAAGCTTTATTCTCTGCCATATAAAAATGATGCTGTTAAACAAACAAGCAAAACCCTTAATAGCCTAAAACTCAGAGAACGTTAGCAACCTAATTACCTTTTCATAGGTTTATTCACATTTTCTATTTTTTGCTTTCTCTTTGGTTTTCACAATGAAAACAGACTAGCCAGTTTTACCTCCTTACTCCTGCACAAGCACAAGGTGGCAATATTTAAGTTCTGAACAATATAAAGGAAGCATTCATATGGAGAAAAACTCTCTTTTCATTGGAATAAGAGGGGAAAAATTCCATTGTGTTTGTCTTGTCTGTTTATTTTTTTTCTTCTGTCATACTAAAAGTGCTGTTCTGACTGATCTCATCAGTCTTGTTCAAACAAAATATTTTGAAAGTACTTAATTTTAATTACGGGAATAGTGCTGTTGACTTTAAGGGAAGCTTTATTGAGCCCTCATTACATAATTTTATTTTTAGAAGTGCATCTCTCAGTATTAATTTACAGTATTCCAGTGTATTCTAATAACGACTCCACACGTTGCTGGCTTTCAGCTTGCCTCATTTAGATTTATTTATTACTTACAATTTAATGTAATAAAGAAATTATTTAGACAATAGTAAGTAGCAGTACTTCTCAGCCTTTTCTGAGTTGTGAATCCTTATGGGTGTGGATCCCTTGAGAAACTACATGTATGGAGATCATTAAGGAGCGTACATGAATTTGCTTTTTCTTTTTTACCTTTTATGGACCCTTTAGAAGCAGTTCACACATTGATTATTTAGGGGTGGAACAGCAAGTTGAAAGTCACCAAGGTGAAGTGTTAAACCTTTTTGGGGGTTTGGTTTGAGCTTTTCTGTTATTTTTTTCTCCATGAAGACCAGGGATGATTTCATTTTAACCTATTTGTTCAACAAAACTTACTTTTCTCAGATTCATACTGATCGGATTTTATACCTTCATGGTATATTTCCTTATCTTGTCCTTATTCATATCCATGAATACTTTAATGGATATGTCCTTAGCTTGTTCATTAATACCTTGATGTAGACATCACTTTTTCCTCATATCTTTGTTTTCATGTATAAGCTGCAGGTTATAGACGGGATCCTGCAAGGGCAGAAGTCTGATTGCTGGTGGCATTCTACAGAGGCAGGAGGGCCTGCCTGTGTGAAACAGGAAAAGGATCAGATCATGGTTCCTACATTTCTGTCACCTTCTTGTTTTAATCAGAGAAAAATTACTTGTTTACTTCTTAATATGTTATCTGTGGCCATAAATTGTAACTTTTCTTTTAATTTTCATGACAAACTTTCAGAGACTTTTTTCCTTTTTTTCTTCTTTTTTTTTAAATAACATGACTGTAAAAGCTTTTTTATACTAGAAAAGCTTAAAGTCCATGTTTGTGGATTGTATGTATACATATTCCTGGCATTGTGTAAACATTTTCTAGCAGCAGAGAATTTCTTTTAAACTAGACTTTTGTTTGAAGAACATGCAGCTATTCCTCTGGCTACAAAATTCATCATGTTAAACTACTAAAACAGAACTTAAATATTTATGCTACTTGTTCATTAAGTGCAAATAGTGACCCTTCTCAGCAGGTGTCTCTAGTGAGATTGTCCATATAAAAAACTGCTCCCTACTACAGTGAAATTCATAACAATAATGTGCGTGTTGATGAAAATGTTAACTGCTTCCAGTGAAAGAACAGCTGAATGAAAGGAAGTCATTTTCAGTGTATGTTTTTTTGGGAGCTTTTGAAATGATCAGAGTTAATGGCTTGAGTTCTTACTGTTTTATGTATCAGACAGTCCATTTGTTTTGTTCTGTTTGTTTTGTGAGTATTTACCCTATTAGAGAGTAAATATTTTGAATGGTTGTGTGTGAATCTCCTATGAATAATGACTGAAGACTTTTATATCTTAAGATTACAAATTGTCACTTGTATAACGTTTTGTTTTTTGCTACGGGTCGGGAACACCACAGTTATCTGTTGTATTAGAAGCAGTTGTGTACACTTCTTATAAAACCTCATGTTTTGATCTAAATTTGCATGAGATGGGTGTGTGTGGATTTCCCTTTAGCGATGTCTGTTTTCTTCGGATTTTACTTACAAGAGTTGAGTTAATAACTGACTGCTTTTACTTTTCAAAGGTACTGCAACAGCCACCTGCAGGTACTTGGCTTTATACCGAAAAAGGAGAGGAAGAAAAAGAATGATCCCATAGAGGAGGTAAAGGTCAGGCATCAGATGGATGCTATGGCCTTCAGTCTGACAGTGCCCACCCTGGCCTTGAAGATGCCCAATGGACTGGATGGGATGTCCCTCTCCCCTCCAGGGGCTAGGCTTCCTCTCCATTACCTGGAGGCAGAATTAGAAGACCCCTTTGCTTTCAACGAGGAAGATGATGACCTAAAGAAAGGGGCAACAGTGAGGAAAAAGTTGCAGAGCAAGTTGGCTCAAAACCGGCAGCGCCAGAGAGAGACAGAGATTTTAAAAGTTCGCCAAGAGCACTTTAGCCCCCTTCCTGCACCTTTGCAGCAGCAGCCTCTGCAGCAGCAGCACTCCCATCTGCCACCTTCATCAGCTTCGTTAAAGCCGACAGGGCTACCGCAGGGCGTAGTCTGCAAGTCACCTCAACCTCCGAACACCAGCCTACCAATGCAGGGAGTGGCACCCACCACACACACTATAGCACAAGCCCGGCAGTTGTCTAACAAGAGACCTCTGCCTCTCCTGCCACCCGCTAGGGCTCCTGTCACGGACCCTCCAAGGACTGATCGGGTCCTCATGAAAGCCACAGCCTTTTCTCCACACTCGTCCTGCATGAGCCGGCTACAGAGACTGGTGAAACTGTGCACTCGAAAACAGCAGCTGGACACTGACCTGTTTCCACATTTAGGTGGGTAGATAATAGATGCACTGCCTGCTTACTTTTTAACCTGAAACCAAAAAACAAAAGGGGAATGTCTTCCTAGCCTTGTCCTGCATTCATGTGTGGTCCGTACAAAATAACCCTGAACTAGGTAATCTCTTGGTGTTTTCTTTAGCCCTGTTCTCTACGAAGGGAATGCCTGTACCCATCGCGTATGGTTTATGGCATTTTGGTTATTTATTTTTCTTAATGTCCTATTAACCATTTGAGAAATCAAACTGAGGTGTAGAAAGCATTGCTTGGATGATACAGACATCGTACAGAAGGTTTGCAACTTGAGCAGTAAAGGTGGCACAGCTGTACCTATATGAGTGGACAAGGTTAGATGGAATGTAAATATGTGACAAGGGCACATTATAAAATCAGTGCAAGTAGAAGTTTGGAGATTTGGCCCATCATTCTGTGCAGATCCAAATTTCCAGTTGACTTGACTGGGAAAATTGGAACATAAGAGTATTTTTCTTGACTGGGCCTATTCTGGGCTCGTACAGAATGTGGATGAACAAAAGTAAAAGATTACTGCAGGAGGGCAGCACCGTTACAGAAGGTAGTCGGAGAGGTGGAGTCTTGTCCACATACCAGTGCAGGAATAGTCTCCTCCTTATTTATTATCTAGAAACCGTAATAATCAATTGCTGCTTATGAAAATGTAAGTAAATATAACAAACTTGCTGCTATGGCAGTAGTGCTCTCTAAAGCTTTAAAAAGGCAGCTTTGTGGCTTATTTGTCTGATTATGAATACAGACCTAGGTACATCTAGCTGTCCTTGTTATCTCCCTTACCCTCCAAAGTCACCTTACTTTTCTGCTTAGTTTTAGATTGTACTTTTCTAACAAGTAAAATACTGACAGGGAAAAGGGAAACAGGAGTCAGGGTGTGATATTAGAACAGGAAGGCCAGGTATGCTATGCTGCTTAAAAAAAAAAAAAAAAAGACTTCAAATAAATCTGGACGTTCTTCATATAACATCTTATTTAATTGCAAACATCTGTAATTTTTGCTATTTCAATTAACCTTTTTTTAATTTGCTGTTAAGATCTGCCCTTTGGCACTCATGGGATAGCTTGACTATTTGTTCAGAAGATAATTAGTATCCCATAGCATGTCTCCAAAGGACATTGTTCTTCAGAAAACCGCTTTGATGGTCCTACATATAATGCATGTCTTTTGAGGAATGGCAGCTCCAGAGGCATTTTTGAGTGTCACAGACCCCAATAGCTTAGAAAGTGACCTGCATTTTGAACAACTGTAGAAAGATCACTTTCTGTGTTTAATGTTTTACATTCTCAAGTGCTGTCGTGGTTTAATCTCAGCTGGCAACTGAGCACCACACAGCCGCTCACTCACTCTGCCCCCCCCCTCCCCGGTGGGATGGGGGAGAGAATCCAAAGAGTAAAAGTGAGAAAACTCATGGGTTGAGATAAGAACAGTTTAGCAATTGAAATAAAATAAAATAGTAATAATAATAACAATAATAATAAAAGACTTTATAAAGCAAATGATGCACGATGCAATTGCTCACCACCAACCGATGCCCAGCCAGTCCCCGAGCAGCGGCCCCCCCGGCCAGCTTCCCCCAGTTTATGTACTGAGCATGGCGTCACATGGTATGGAATGTCCCTTTGGCCGGTTTGGGTCAGCTGTCATGGCTGTGCCCCCTCCCAGCTTCTTGTGCACCTCCAGCCTTCTCAGTCGGTAGAGCATGGGAAGCTGACAAGTCCTTGACTAGTGTAAGCACTACTTAGCAACGACTAAAACATTGGTGTGTTATCAAGGTTATTCTCATACTAAATCCAAAACACAGCACTGTGCCAGCTACTAGGAAGAAAGTTAACTCTATCCCAGCCGAAACCAGGACAAGTAGTGAAGAGAATACATTTTCCTAAAAAAGAGGCGTTGTAAAAAAACCTGATTAGACCTATAAATATACAGTTATGCAGATGCATAACTGTATGTGTATGCAATTAGAACATTTTATATTTGGCAAAGTAACAAAATTCACATATTAATTATGTGAGAGTGGAAAATATATTTGTTATTTATTCATAATATGCCTTAATATTAAAGACTAGTTATGCTGGTTCAGAGAATTTCAGGATTTCTTTTTCATGATAGAGTAGCACTAGAGATAACTGCACAGAACCTTTAAAAAGATGCAGCCAGTTTTATGTGTACCTACATCAGAGCCATGTAATTGGATATTAATGTAACTGCAGTCTTCAGTGTGAGTATAGCTGAATTTGGATTAGATTTTATTCCTTCATTTCTGCAGTGCCCATTAGAAGCAAAACAGTGCAACCTCTGATTTTATTTTTAAACTTTGGGTAAATAATTTGTTACATGGTATCAATTGTGGACATCTTTATCCAATCATTAAGTTGTTTTTTCATTCCTTTATGGAAGGGGTGAGAGTGAAAAAACATTTAAGTTGAAAGTATAATTCTGGCTTTTTATCAAATGTCTTAAGATATCTTAATTTAGTTCGAATGTGTATCTTAAAAATAGGAACAAAGAATAGAATTTTCAGGATGCTGAAGTTCCTGAAAAATAGGGTTTCTGATATTTCTGGTTTATGTTGGAAGTGTTGCTTCTAAATGATGAAGGTGCTCCTGATGATTGTATTCCAAGTGTGTGTGTGTGTGTGTCTCTAACTCTGAAAGTAGGTGACCAAGTACTGATGCATCTGACGTCAGAATAATCTCAGATATAGACGTTTAGTTTATTTTTAGCAAAAATAAAGTGCTGCTTAACTATCCCAACTGCTGCTCCATTTTCAAGGAGTACACAAGAAAGTGAAAGAGTAATAATGCTGGCTTGTAAATGCAGCTACGGGATTTTATCCCACCTGCTGCAAGGAATTGGCAAGAATTCCACTGGATGTAGGAGAGAGAGAAGGAAAAACTGCAAAAGATGAAGCTCCAGATAAAATGTTCCACCTGAGAACTTACTGGACTCTGTTTCTGGCTGTCCTGTTCAATGATTGTGTTTAGCTCGACTAACTGAGGCTGCTGGTGTATACGATAAGTTGATCCTACTGCATCATCATTAAACGAAAGCATGCTGCTTAGTAAAAGTGCAGGAGTATTTGCATCTCTCTCTTTAGCTCTCTTTTCATGCTAATGTATGCATTTGGCAGGCAATTACAGAGACTGAGCAGAGGAACATCCTGTACAGCTGTGTATCTATCTCTGCCCATGCTGCTCTGTCTTATGGTTTTCCTATTCTCCCTGTGTTTTGGCACATAGCAGGGGTCAGAATATAAACAGAAATGAAAGTGGCCTATTTAGGTCATATAGTATTAAAAATTGCCAGGCAGTCAGTTCTTCGTGGCGTGGACTTCTCGCTTACCTTTTCTGTAAAGATTCCATGTGCTTGGTGTGAAAGCTTGTGATATTTTTCTGCAAGAAAGCTGGTGATATTTCTTCCACTGCTTATGGATAAAGAAGCCAACAAGGATTTGAAAAGGAAAACTCAATTTTGACAAAAATCAGTGCATGCTATTTGCACACTGTAGTGGAGCTGTTACTGTAACTTCTCCTGTGTAATTGACAATATTATATGACTTAATCAAACATAATTATGCTTGTGACTATACTACACATTCCTCTTCTGTGCCATAGATTGCTCAGAGACTTATATGAGGTGGATACACTTTTCATCCAGCTTTCACGTTTTCAATTCCTTTAGGGCTGGACTGGTCTGAAGACAGTGGAGAAGAGTTGGAGGATTCAGAGCAAACCTCCCCTTACCAGGTTGCGTGGTCTATCCGAGAAACCCTTGGCTATGAGAGACATGAGTGAGTATGATTCTTTAGTGTTCATGCTGGCCTTGATGGAATAAATCATGTAAATGTGAGCTTCACTTCAAGTGGAGTCAGTGGAACGTAAGCACTTGTTCGAGTGCTTTGCTGAAGCAAAGGATTGTTTAACTCATTTGTTTGTAAGAGCTATGAAACAGCTTGTAGCCTTCTGTCCCAGTTTCCACCTAACTTAGACACCTTTGTGCAATCTGCTATCAGAAGGATGCATCAGGAAAGAACTTAAGCTTATTTGCCTCAATTTAATTGAGTTTAGTGGGATTTATTAATGAACTTGTGTGCCTTGCTGAGTAGAGGTATTTCCTGAATTAGAACCAAATGAAGGGAGTTGCTATTGGTTTCTTGTCTTTCCTACTATTTGTGAATAACTTTGTTAGTAAACTTGCTGCATTTTACTCATTAATCCTTATGGTAATTGTGCAGGATGTTGTTTAAAGGGCATGGCATTTCTTTTCATAATTAAGTGTTGAACAAACCTTTGTCAAATAGTTGGGAGTATTGAAAGGAAGTGATGTGATTAAAGGGATAAGCAGAGCAAGTATTAGCTGCCGGTGCAGAAAGGCTTATGGTGTTCTCCATATACTGCTAAGTCATGAATCTGAATTTACAGCAGGATATGATAATATATGTCTATTAATGTAAATTTTAAGGTGTAAAGTTAAAGCAAAGCATCCCGAGCATAGTATTGTAACAAAACTGAAGCATGTTGATAACAAAAGGAAATAGGGGTCTCAGTAAAGTTTGATTGTAGTTTCTATAACGTGATTCTCTTTCACTATGCAACTGGACTTTTTGTACTACAACTGTCTCCCATTTGTTTAATTTTTAAATATCACAGAGTAATGATGTTAATGAAACATCATCATTATTTTGTTGTTACATGGAAATTCTGAAACTTACCAGAACTTCTTACCATCTCTAAAGATTGTCCACAAGGTGAACAACAAAGCTGTGTCTCTGTCATCAGGACAGACACCAGGATACTAAATACTGAGAGCCTTCAATGAATCAAAGCTTAATAGCAGTGTGTAGACTTTCCTTTTTTTTAAAGAAAGGGGTTTTTTTCTGTTATGAATGACCATTGTTTTTAGAGCATCAGCAGTCAGAGTGAGCTTTCACAAACATTAGTTTTAACTTAAAAGGCAACTTTTAAATAAACTGTTTTGGGAAAACATGAACAGACTTTCAGACTTTTAAATCATACATAATTTTCAAAGCAGATATATCTATTAAATAACTTCCCTTACACTCTTCTCTCTTTGACGTTTGATCTGGTTCTTCCATAGATCCCCTTTTTTTGTCAACTTATAAAGGTCATCTCTGTGTGTTTTGTCTTCTATTTGTCTTAACTTCCTTTGGATTCTTCCTACTGTTTTCACATACTGAGAGAAAATAATACCTTGTCCTGATATTTCCTGTTCCATTCTAGCATTTTATGCACTTCAATTAAACACTGTCTTAACTAAATCATGATGGATAAATTTTTGTATGGTACTGGCTGCTGTTGTACTTCCATCAGCCTGCCCAGTGTTAGCTCTTCAACAACTTTCCTGATTTTGTTTATGGATGAACATTGATACATTCACTTTAATTCCTATTCTGCAAGCTTCTGTAGAGGTTTTTATTACCTGAAATGTTTCACTTCGACACTTTTGCAATGTGGTCTGTCTGCTGCTGAAGATGAATTAGTTCAGACTATTTCTTGGGTGATTTGATTTGTCAAAATGACTCTGTCTTGCTAATCTGGCGGTGCAGCCTGGTGGCTCCTAACTCAGTCAGCCAATGAATTGTTATGACTCTGAATTTTGGAGGCTAATCCAGAAAACCAATGGAGATTGTTTCCCAAAACCTTTAGATTCTGAAATCACATAACTAAACCTATGGGTATTTAATTACTGTTTTTCATAGCAAAATTAAAGCTATTTTTTCTCTGTTTATTTGTGTCTGAGCTTGTGGTCCCTGTGTGAAAGGGATAACTCTCCACCAGCTAGCTGCATTCTGTCCTTTTCCATTTGACTCCGTGGAAGACAGTGGGAGGGATGCCTCTCGGAACAGATTAGTAAAAGAAAGCTAACAGTTAATTTCTGCATTACTTGGACAGCTTGTTCACCGCATTTCTGGTTTTGTGATTGTGGGGGGAATCCTCTAACTTTCTATTGAACTTCTTGTGTGATAGTCTAGCTGCTCTTAAACTCAAAAATTTACCAGATTGGTTTAAAATTAGTGTCTTAACAGTAATACATTTTTGACTTCACTTGCCTTCTGGCCTTTTAATCTGTAAAACTCATATTGTTGCAGTCATCTGTGGAAACACAGGTCAAATGTTTGCTTTTATTAATCTGTCCTTTAATTTTGAAAAATAGGGTTCCTGCGGTTGCAGGATTCCAGGATGCAGTGCTTCGAGGCAGGCACAAATGCCTGAGTTCAAATAGTAACACAGGAGTCAGGACCAGGTGCAGTGCGGGCAGGGCAGCTGGCAGGGAAGGCTGCTGGGATAGGAGGAATTCCTCGTGGGAGAAGCAGTTGGGAGGGAAAGCAGGGGCTGTTGTTCCCTGCTGCAGATTAGTGAAGCTTTCCCCCCAGATGATTCAATTACTGGGTATTGTAGCTTAGAAAGTACTGGAAAAAAATTACTTTAAAACAAAGTAGTTTTTCACTTCCTACGCTGAAATATAGATAAAGCGAGCGTTTCAAGTAGTGAGTTTGAAAAGGGAGTGTGGGGATTGGAATCCCTCCTCATACCAGCTCACTCAAAGGAGCAAATACCTACACTGTATTGTCAAAGTTGGATTTAATAACTCCCAATAACTAGAAGAACTAAAAGGAAGAAGGGAAGGTTCTTCAAATCCCTCCTTGCAGAGGGTTTTGAAGTACAGTTGCTAGTGTGTCTCAGAGTAGAGAGCATGTTCTCCTGATTCCCTGATGGTGCCCGACTGCTCGCGCTACCCTTTTGCTCTTCCTTTCTGCTGCTTCGTGTTGCCTTTGTTTACTTCATGAACACTCAGCAATAATTCCCCTAATGTTTACACATGACAATCTTAAAGGGAAGGGTTGGGAAGAAGCATTTTGGATTATCAAATGGTTTGCGTGCACTTTCAGAAATCTTTTAAAAAATGAAATGCCATACATTAAGTTGAACTTCAGAAGTTATATATGCAGCTTAAGAGAATAAACTAAATAGAAGTTGGTAAAATAGTTTATGAAAGGAAAACAATAAAAGTACTTTCGGTTTCAGTACTTGCCTGGTGAAAAAAAAAAAAGGAGGTGTTATTGTGATATTTTTAGGTTTCTTTGAACATATAAATATGTTTTGGTTAATCTTACTGGCCTGGAAACAAAATTCTGAATAGGCGTTTAGAAACTGTTAGCCTCACAATAAGCCCTTGTCCACTGCAGGCATGATTTCTTTCTACGTCTTGTATATATGTCTTCATCTACTTTTTTTAAACGATCTCATAAACTGCAATTCAAAATATTTTAACATACGATGACTTTTTTCTGTCTGTTTCAATGGGAGAGAAGTAAAAAGTCTCAAATATAGAGACATTTGCATTAAAAAAACAC
>NW_008824035.1:4293952-4320757 GCF_000699105.1 Pygoscelis adeliae
AAACACTTTTTTTCCCTAAGGAATATTTCTGTCTTTTCTTAAAGTTAATTTGTAACCATATCTAAAATTAAATCAGTATGTCTGCAACTTTGTTTTAAAAATCTTGGCCTAGAGCAGTAATGAAATATCTAAGGCCTTAGGCCTACCTATATCTAACTGATCCCATCCATGTATTCCTGTTTTCTATTAATACATTGGGAAAAGGAAAACCTATATTAAATAGCACACAATTAAATTTTTCTCAACAGGTTGTTTTTCCCAGTAGGCATTCTTTCCTAAGAGATCTTAAAAGTGTATTTTCTTTTCATCTTCAATGTGAAAATATTTTAAACTTTACAGATGTTAAATATTTTTAACAGGTTGTATTTTCTGCTAAGCATTTAATTGCAGAGATTAATTACTTGTAATTTATGCTTCTAGAAAATAATCTGTAATCTATTTTAACAAACAAATTACATAGTATGGTTGACTTTACATAAAACTTTATAAAAATGGGCATTTGTGTCAAGGCAGTGTTTGCTCCTGCAGAGTTTTTGTGGGCAGCCTTAGTGGAGATGGATGCAGTCTCTTAAAATGTAGCCTGCATGTGAATGGCTTAAGATTTTCCAGAAAGGAAAATAGGTCTTAGTCATATTGCCTTTCAGAGACAGCTATTCTGCCTGCGTTTCTGGATCTTACTTTATTTAGTAAGTATCATGGCTGGTATTTCTCATCTTTTCTATCATCAGCTAGTTGTGATCCGCTTTACTGTGTGCAGGTTTGGATGTCAGCTCATTTACTCTCGCTGGCCAAGCTCTGCAGTCTGAACCTTGGGAGCTTTTGATTTGCTTCATTTGTTTGGACTTGTTTTCTTCCCCCTGCCCTTCCTTTGTTTTACAGATAAGGAAAAACTTAAAGAAAAAACTGAACAAAGTCTGCTTTGCTTAGATTCAGTGCATGCTCTTTGTTGCTCCATGAACAAAAAAGTCATTCTGCAAACTGGTGCTTGTTGTGGAGGACTTCTGCGTAGCTTCATGGATCTTGTTGTTTTAACAAGTCCCAGTGATGATTTTACTATGTTTCATGATTTTTACTTCATTTAACTGAATGTGTTGACATGGTTTGATGGTCTTGTTGATATGTGCCTGGACATTCAGAATGCCAAGATAAATGGGAAAAGGCTTTCTTAAGCAAACAAAGAATTGGATCAGTCCTTCACCTGGTCATTGTTTAGCCCTGGTCTGATTTTTCCCTCAGTACTTTTGGAGTTAAATGTGAATTTCTTCTCCATGGCTGTATTGTAACTCAACTTTAACTGTGCAGCAAGGGGAAAGCAGTATCAACTGCTAGCTGTGTGAGTGTGTATTTTGGTATAGGAAGGAAAACACCACCTGGCAGAGTAAGAGCAATTGGAAAAGGTCAGCAGTTTTGGTTCTTGTTAGAATTTGACCATCTTCTCCAGCATGACCTTTCTTCACTAAATTTCCACTACATAGTTCCCCACCCTTGTCGTCTCCATTAATTGCACTTTGATTTAAGAGTTTGTCTCATTTGCTGAGACATTTACAGTAAATAAAGGTTAACAGTATAGATTTTTTTTTTTTAACAGCAGGCTCCAGATATTTAAATGTGTCAGACTTGATGATAAATTGATGTAATCTCTAATAATGACATACTAAGAAGGGTAAGTATCTTTAGAATTCAAAAGGGATCCTGCTCTTACCATTTCTCAAGCATGCCTGCCTGATTTCAGCCTTTGGACGCTTGTGGGGATAGAAGATGGATGCCAACTTAACAGTTCTATTCAAATGACAAATTAGCTTCCTTGAAAAAAAAAAATACTTAAGGCCCATTTGTTTTATTTTCCCTCCTTCAGGTCCGATGATGACAATGCAGATGACAGGAGTTCCAGGGTGACCAGACTTTGCACTTACTTTCAGCAGAAATACAAGCACCTCTGCCGCCTGGAGCGGGCAGAATCTCGTCAGAAGAAATGCCGGCATACACTCCGGAAAGCCTTGCTGCAGGCGGCCAGCAGAGAGCCGGAGCGTGCTGGGCAACTGATACAAGAACTCCGAAGAGCTACGTGTGCTCGTACCAGGTTAGACCTTCCCCTGTGCCTTCCCCTGTGACTGCAGTAACCCGGGGTCTGGACGGGGTGGAGATGGGCAAAGTATCCAGCAGCTGAACTGCTGAACTCTGAAGCTGGTAGGCATGCACAAGGCAGAAAAACCATGACACATAAATGCCTGTCAGTGGAGTAAAATAAACATGACATACAGTGTTTTCCATGAAGACAGGCATTCTCCAGCTTTGTGTTTTAAAATGTGGATTGTTTGTTCAGCAGTATCCGGGCCCAATTTCTTAAATGTCACGAAAGAAGTTAGTGGCCTGCTAAAGTTTATTCTTATTGATTAATCTGTGTATTTTGGCTGCCTTCAAATATCTGGTACTTTACTAAGCCCAGTTCTTTAGAAGGTGTGCAGTCTGGTCTGCAGTTCACTGCTTCAATTCAGATTTCGTTTTTCAGACAGCTTTTTTTGAAAAGTCTGTACCTCCTCTTAATTCTCTTCCCAGCAAATCAAACTTAATCTTGCGCTTTTTGTTAGATTTAACTCAATCTAACATTAAATGAAACTTGGCAACAAAATAAATATCTTCTAACAACTCTGAAGGTTACCTTCTGTGGGAATTCTTTCTAGATAATGTCAAAATCCCTCCAGCTCTCTGCATGCTGAGAGTTGGTTGATTCATATTTGTGCAGAAACAGTAAGTCTGAACCCTGGCGTTATGTCTGGGGTACCAGCAGCACCCTTTTGCTGTTGTGGTTTTGCTTTACAGGATGTGTGACTGTGAGGGGTAGGGGAGGCTAACATGAGAGGCAGACTGGAGCAGGATACTGAGAATATATTCTGGTTATGGGATGCTTTTGTTCCTGGTGGGCTGTTGTTCATGACAGTGGAGGGTTTATTGTTGGAGAGGTGGAGTGATGCTGAAGAGCTGCTCAGAGGTGTAATGTAGAGGTACATTACTAGTTTACAAAGTTATGTAAATGTCTCCAAACTTAAACTACAGCAAAACCTTGCCCAGAACTGGCAAGCTCTTGCTAGTTTTTTTCCCATTATTTTCGCCTTTTAT
The DNA here is from genome assembly GCF_000699105.1 of Pygoscelis adeliae. NCBI lineage: Eukaryota > Metazoa > Chordata > Aves > Sphenisciformes > Spheniscidae > Pygoscelis > Pygoscelis adeliae. The sequence continues at coordinate 4,297,070 of NW_008824035.1, forward strand.
TATGCAAGAAAGATTACGTTGTTTTGGGTAGACTGGCAAAGCCAGGTATGCCTGTCATCACTGCTCTGGTTAATTTAAGTAACCACAGAGTCTTTCAGTTACTAAATTTTTCACAGGAGTACTATTGCTAACTAAAACTTTGCTCAGTCAAAGTGCAGTCGATGACAGAAATGGCTGAAGAAAAACAGTCAGGCTACAGACAGCTTTTTGTCAACCTAGAAAACAACGTGTACAGAGGTGAAATTCAGCCCTGGAATCGCCAGCTTTATCTACATGAAGGTGACAAATGCCTTGAGAGCAGGCTAACACCGTGCGAGCTGTGTAACGCTTGCAGTACTCATCCACACTGCTGTCTGGTCGCCTGCTTGCAGCTCAGGCTCAAAGCATTGAGGCTGTGCTGAGGAAGTGCTCAGCTCCGGGCACCTGGTGGTGTATTGGACTGTAGCACGTTGATGAAGGAGAGCTTTTACCCATGTTGAGCACGCTCAGGCTCTGCCGCTCCAGAGCTCAGTCTAAGTTTGTCTGAGCACATGCTTGCATGTAAGCTCTGGGGATGCTCGGAATGTTTTGATTTATGAAAAGGCTTGGAAATGCACTTGACTGCCCATGTAGGCATACCCAATACATTGTATTCTAAAGATTGACCTCATTTGAAGGGTCACCTGTGTTGACACTCACCTACTGCTGTCCTTGGCTCTGTTGCAGGGTGTTGTAATATTTACATGGTAGTAGCACACAGCACCTCTCATTACAAATAAATGAATGTGAAATAAACAATAATCCTGTTACTGCAGTCACATCTCACCTGTCATTGACATCTATTCTGTATCCCTGTGTAGAGTCTGGTAGTAGTGTGCACCCATCTGGATCATGACACACACGCGTGTGTTACAATTTTTCATCCTACTGTGCCACATTCAGTGCAATAGGTGTGCTAAGTAACCACCTGAGACTGGGTTTTTGTCTCTAAACTCTTCTATGCTTTTTTTTCAGCACAAGCCAAGTGAGGCAGAGAGATGCAGAACCAACAACTTGTAGTGGGACTTTGAAGGGAGAACAGTGCACTAACAAGGCCCTTCCATTCACCAGGCATTGTTTTCAGCGTATCCTCTTAACTCTGTTTGGGAGTTGCATTCAGGCATGGAAACTGTTCTGTTTTAGGGGGTTTTGTTAGGTTTTTGCACTGACAAATATGTTTTCACAAAAAAATACCTATTTGTTAGTGTCTTATCAACTACTTTGCTCTTAATTTGTCTGTGTGATTTGTTTGTGTAGACAGTGAAGATAAGTAGTTTGCCACTGGTACCTATCGTAGTCACATTGTTTTACTTTGTAAGCTGTATTTAGTAGGTGCAAGAAGCCTTTACAAAAATGATCATCTTTCACTGATGACTTGGTACAAGCCACGTGGCTTTCAGCCTCATGGCTTTCATACAGTTCGTGGTAGGTAGACTAACTACCTGTGAAGGGTTTATGGGAGCAATTTTTTACACATAGTATAAAAAGATGGCTTACACTGACTAGAAAGATGGAAATCTGATACTTTGCGTTGTTTAAAGCAGCAGAATAGGAGGAGTCACAGAATCCAAATTCTAGATGAGGAAGAATTTCCAGTGCTGGGGATTTCAAGCAAAGCCTGAAAAGGATTTTAAGAGTCAATGCATGAAGGTCGCAGAAAGGAGGGAGCACATTAGATGTAAGGTTTGATTCTGAAGGCTATAAACAGACAGACTTCTGACCTGGAATACTTAAGAATTCTGCAGACTTTGTCTCTTTTGTTTTTAGCTGAAGAATTGTTGGTGCTTTTGTTGGAGTGACTCCTTTTGTTCGAGCTTTTGGTTTTGGTATTTTATGTAACTGGTGCTGATCTGTTCAGTTGCTATCAGACTGCAGTACCTTTTCAATTTTTTTGGTTTGCAGATGCCTTGTTTTTCTTGGTTGATTTTTGCAGGCCCCTTAAAAGTAGTCTGCAGAGCAGTTCAAAACCTCTCTATGAGAGAGCATCATGGTGTGCAGCTGTGTTTGGGATTTGCCTCATGATTCTGATTTTTTTGTTTTGGTTTTTTTTAGAGTTTAAGTGGTCTTGCTTGTTGGTGTGTGTAGAGCAGAGAAGTCAAGACTAGTGATTTTGCATTTGTGCCCATTTTTTCCCCTCTGCACTGTCTTCTCAATGAAACAGTCTCTTCTAAAATGAGCAGGCTCTTCGTTCTGACCCATCCGTCCAAGCCTGCCATCTGGACTGTTCTGCAGGTTTTCCATTTTCTTTGTCCTTTCTTTTGCGTTTTAACATTTTCTGAACATACATAGTGATGTTGAGGTCTGAGAACTGTTCAAGATGGAAGGAGTGCTTCTAATGTTTGAAAAAACACAATGAAATATCTGTTTGATTTGCTCTAAGTCTGGAAACACTTTCACTCCTGCAGGGGATTTTTCTGAAGGAAATCTCAGCAAGCTTACATTTGGATTTACTTGACCTTTCTTTCTGATTGCACATCTTTTTTTCAGAGGAACAGGAAGGATCTTGAAACTTCTTTGTCTGTGCTCTAAAGATAAATGCCAAGAATGTACCTTAAAAGATTGAATTAAGAAATACTCTTTCTTTAATGTTTCAGTATGGATTGTCATTAGTCTGTAAGGAAATAGTCCTGTTGACTACACTGTTCCAACTGCTACTATTGATCTATTGATTAAGACTCCAGGAAAAGGCTTCTTTTGCTAAGAACTCATTAGTGAAATGGCTGCTTCCATAAAACTATCTCAATATATAATAAAATCATTAGAGATTCTGCATGAATGCAGTTTTTCACTTTAAAAGTTGAATTTGAGCCTTACCTAGCTTTGAACTTGAATAACAAAGTTAAGGTACTCATTAAAAATAGCATCTATGGACAGGTAGAGTTGAAGGCTCTGATCTTCATCAGATTGATAAATCAAAGGGCGTTCCTCCATCGTTGCCTCGTGTGTTATTCCTGATGCAGAAATGCACAGATATCTTATTGAACCGTTCTCAGCAGCTCTTCTCAAGTTGCACAGCCAAGTTTGCGGATGGTCAACAGTGCTCTGTGCCAGTTTTTGACATTACACATCAGACACCTCTGTGCGAAGAACATGCCAAAAAAATGGTAAGTACAAAGCCAAAACTGTAATTATTTGTGTATTGGGATGATCAGGAGTTTTAGCCTCAGTCTTCCTATGAACTCTTGCTTGACAACTAGCAAGTTTATGAACTTAAGAGCTCGTTTCCTTTTATTTTTCTTAAGAGGGTAAAACATGCCAAACATTCCCAATTAGTATAAAGTGTGTTGTGAAAATCTTTTACGTACTTTTGAGGATATAATAAAGTGTGCATGAGAATATCCTTTACTGGAAGAAATTTGATTCCTCTCTTGAATCAAGAAATAGAAAATCATTGTGAGAGATCCTGTGGTCATTTTGTTTGGGCTCACTCCTGGCCCTTGGATCTGAATATAGTATGCGTGTGGTATGGTAGGAACACTGCATCTCAAACAGGCTCAGTACATGGGGCCCAAAATATTTTCTAGAGGAAGTCTAGACAGCAATTACAAGCATACAAATAATGGTTTTGCTGCTGTATTTACTTTTTGGTGACTATTAGAATTTATCTTTAAACTCCTTCAGGGATCTGTGCCTTCCAGAGGAAAAGCAGTGGCCTACTACAAGTTGAGAGAATGCAGAAATTAAGATGATGTCCTCTGCTCTCCTTTTATGACTCCCATCTTCCAGAACAAAACTTTTAGGATAATTCACAAACCCACTTCTGTCTTGCCCCTCCTTCAAGGCATAAGGCATAAAACTGTACCCCCCCCCCATTTTTTTTTTTTCTGTTGTTAGGTGGTTGTGGGTTTTCTGTTATTGTTTTTGTCCAGCCTCTCCAATAGTTGCAAATTATGAAGTTTTCTGGATTAAAATGTGAGGGTCTGCACTACGCAGATTTGTATGGGATTTTCCCGCTCTCCCAGGCAATCTTCAGTGTGTCTCTCAAGGTTTACTTCTGTAGCACGTACAATCCCAGTATGGTGGCAACTGAAAATTGATGATGGTTTGGTTTATTTTTTAATTGGCCAATGATTGCCGTTCCAAAGCAACGATGCCTTAGTTGTTTACCCACATCCTTACCCTAGCCCTACAGTATTAGTTCCGTTTTCTCAGTGCTGTCCCTCTCTTATGGCACTGGGCACTTGAGGATGCTGGCTTCAGCTACTGATCACTATCCCCATTATCGCCACCTCACAACAGTGTTCTGTCTTTAATACTTACAGGAATGCTGCCAAAGGTTACAGTTTTGCACTGATTTAGTTAGGGTTTGCTATGATGATTTTTAAAGTGACACTGCACAATCTCCTATTTATCATACCTCATAATTTGGTCTATGTGATTTTTGCCATTGGGATCAATGAGGAAGGAAACAGCTTAATTTTTGTAACCTTGCCTGGATGTAAGCTAGCAGTCTCTCTTGCATTACATATGAATGTCTGTGGAATGACCAGGGGGGAAAAAAAGCAAGGAAAGTAATACTTGTTCTTAATATACTCCCATTGCTATTGTTCTATTCCCAAAGGACAATTTCTTGAGAGGGGACAGCTCCCGTAAAGTTCAGCACCAGCAGCAGAGGAAACCCAGGAAAAAAACAAAGCCACCTGCACTTACCAAAAAACACAAGAAGAAGAGAAGGCGAGGCCCACGTCGGCCCCAGAAACCCATTCCTCCTGCAGTGCCCCAGGGGAACCTTACCATGCCTGCCAGTGTCTCACTGCCAGTAGAGATGCCCCACATAAGGTCAGTGGTAGCCCTGCCCCAGTTTGCTCACTGCTAGCTTGAACGTTGTCAATGAGCACTGTAGAAAGGTGTGATGTTGCTGTGCTGATCAGCATCTGGAGCGGGAATAGAAATTGCATCTCCATGTTATTGTTGGAAAAAACCTTAGAGTGGGTCATTTTAGATTTGAGCAATTATTGAATTTGATGGATAAAATATCTTGCTCCTGATGCCCATCTTATGTATTTAATCAATAGGCTAAGTGTAAGCTTCCTAGAGAAACTTTCTAAAAGCATTTTTTTCCTAGATGATGGGGAGGAAAAAAAAAAAAGCTGTGGGGAAACACCCATTATAGATGGATATGCATTCATAGTTGCTGTTTGGAGGAATCAGAGTTGAATACGGTGGACTAACGGTACTTTCTGTCCAGGAGCCCCTCCACACCAGAGCTGAGTGCCGATGAGCTGCCTGATGATATCGCCAACGAAATCACAGACATTCCACATGACTTGGAATTGAATCAGGAGGACTTCTCAGATGTCCTGCCGCGGCTGCCCGATGACTTGCAAGATTTTGATTTCTTTGAAGGTACCATTTTATTTTATGCTAACGTGAACCCAGTCAGTGAGCTGAAGAAGAGAGTGTTTCTAAAATGCATTTTGAGGGGTTGCTTGCTTTCCTACAGAGGTAATAACTTCTAGAGAAGGAAGTGTGCATTTGCTCTATTGTTTGTTTGTAAGCTCTGAAGTAAAGTAGTCTTTAAGAAGACTGGTGTGTGTAGTTCTCTGCTTGCTCTTAGAATTACAGCTCTGAAAATCCTAATTGGTTTAGTATTTTAATAATTCATTTTATGTTTTTACTGCCTGTCAGTGCTGCAGTTTAATCAAGAGTATTCTCAGTAATGGCACCTTTCTGCCATCGAGTGGGGCTGGAATCACAGTTAATGTTGGCTTTTGATAAAAGGAGAAGAGAGTGAGAATAAAATCTTTAAATACATTTTTGAAACTAGCTTTTGATCAGAAATGTGCCTGAATTTCTGGATTCTGAAGCTCAGTACCTATCACAGATAACAAAGAAATTAGAACAGCCCAGAGTTGGGGTATGTGATTTCTTTGGTCATTTTCTGATATGACATGACATCAGACTGTGTTCGAGTTGAAATTAACCTAAATTATACTGACTGTGTAAATTTTAGGTCCAGGCTGTAATGTGGTAAGTAGAAGGGAGTTTGTGGACTACTTGTGTTGCTGCAGCACTGAAGAAAATCTTATTTAAGCATTTTTACTTTAAGTCTAGTGAGTTCGGGAGGCATCTTGTATTGTAGTATGTGGAAGAGGAGGGCGGAGAGAAGGAATTCCATTGATGAGGAAGGTGTAATTTCTTGTTTTTCTTACCTTGCTTACTGAGTGAACACTGGTGAAGGAAATGTTTTGTGTACCACAAGCCATTCTAGAAGGTTATACACTGCAGCTCTGTACTGAACTGTCTGTACATCTGCATCCTTAGAGTGCTGGTGCTGGGCTCACCTGAGAAGAGCATGCTAACTTCTGGTGTCCCTGTTTCTGCAGGTAAAAATGGAGATCTCCTTCCGACCACAGAAGAGGCTGAAGAACTGGAACGGGCCCTGCAGGCTGTAACTTCTCTTGAGTGCCTGAGTACCATTGGAGTACTTACACAGACAGATGGTGTGCCAGTTCAGGAGCTGTCAGATAGAGGGATAGGGGTGTTCTCTACAGGTGCTGGAGCTCCAGGAATGCAGTCCTTGAGTCGAGAGGTTAACACGGATCTGGGGGAGCTGTTGAATGGGCGTATAGTACATGATAATTTCTCCGGTCTGGAGCTGGATGAGAACTTGCTCCGTTCTGCTACCTTGTCCAACCCACCTACGCCCCTGGCAGGGCAGATCCAGGGGCAATTCTCAGCCCCAGCCAACGTCAGCCTTACTTCTGCCACTCTCATAAGCCAGAGTGGCCTTGGGGAGAGAGCCTTCCCAGGACAGTTTCATGGACTTCATGATGGCAGCCATGCCTCCCAGAGGCCCCACCCTGCCCAGCTGCTGAGCAAGGCAGATGACCTGATCACCTCACGACAGCAATACAGCAGTGACCATTCACACTCCTCACCCCATGGAAGCCATTATGATAGTGAGCATGTGCCGTCTCCCTACAGTGACCATATCACATCCCCTCACACCACATCCTTTTCTGGTGATAACTTGGCAGCTACCTTCTCAGCAGAGATGCCCATGATGGCACAGCACTTGCTCCCAACTCAGCTGGATGTGCCACTTAGCGGGGTGGTCAACCCCAGAACTCACTGGGGAAATCTTCCTGTCAATCTTGGGGACCCCTCTCCGTTTAGTAACCTTCTTGGTGCAGATGGACACCTCCTGTCCACCTCCCTGTCCACACCACCTACCACCTCGCACTCAGAGACCACACAGCCTGCCTTCGCCACCGTGACCCCCAACAGCTCCAGTGTGCTTCCGGGGTTACCGCAGACCAGTTTTAGTGGCATGGGTCCTGCCTCTGCTGAACTCATGGCCTCCACCTCCCCTAAACAACAGCTCCCTCAGTTCAGCGCGGCCTTCGGGCACCAGCTGAGCTCCCACAGTGGCATCCCCAAGGACCTGCAGCCCAGCCACAGCTCCATAGCTCCTCCCACGGGCTTCGCAGTGACCGGTGCCACCGCTACCAGTACCAATAACGCATCCGCGCCCTTCACCACCTCCAACTGAGCTTGTCTGCCTGGCTCTGTGCAGGTAGATGGGGGACCTGTGTTTTCTATCTTCCCTTTTTTCCTTTTTCTTTATTTTTTCTGTCCTCCCTTCCCTTTTTTTTTTAAGAGGGGGTTGAGAAGAAAACCCCTGCTTCAGTACTGACCAGGGTTAGCCCTCTGTGAACCTTGCTGTAGCGTTCACATGTGCTTGTTACGCACCGGTGCTCATTTATTGCAGGCAGGTTCACTGTTCCCCAATAATTCCTTAAGGATACAGCACAGTTACTGGATGTAATTGATCTTAGCAGTAAGACCTAGAAATGGGAAGATACCTCAGAGTACTGATGCATGTTACTGTTTCCTAGGGTTCAGATCAGTGCTTGCCATCTGACTAACATCTGGTAGAAAGTTTTCCAGCGGGCAGAATTCTCTTGATTTTTTTTTTTTTTTAATTTACTTTTTTTCCAAAGGTAGCATCTGGCATGGAAAATTTGGCTGCACGCATTGATTTGAGAATGGTGCACTGAAGTCCTAAATCAAGATCATGGCTCAAGGATGAGTTTGGCAGTTTCTTAAAATAGTCTCTTGACCTCCTCTGTGTGCGTGTGTGTGTTTGGTGTGCAGGGAGCAGCAGTTTCTTTTCTTCTTTTGGTGAAGAAGTGGGAGTTGTCCCCTTCCAGAACTGGTCACTGTTCTTACTGCATGCTGATTTTTGGTTTTTTATTATGATGATTTTTAATTCATTGAGCAGCAAGGGGATCAGTTGACTGGTTGCCCAGAATCTGAAGGCTAATACAAAGTTAGCCCAGGGAAAAAAAGAAAGAAAAACCAGAAGGATTGAAATAGATCATGGATTAGTGAAGATTCCTGTGCAGAAATTCCCTCCCTTGCTGAATTACTGTGGCCTTGTAGCATTGATGATTTGCCTTTTCAAGTGTGGCTTTGTCCAGAACTCCTTGTCTGACAGGCTGACAGGTATTTCCCAGCTGAAACTGGAAGAATTTGGTTGGTATTCTGCCCATCCACACAAGTCTAGGTCAGACCCTTTGGTAAGTTTCAAATGGATGCATTTCTCAAATTACGTCTAGCTACTGAGACTTCCTTGGATATTTCCTTTACCCCCCCCCCCGGGGCCCTTATAGTTTTTTTGACACTTGGAGGGTTTGATGCTCTGTATGGGAAGCTGAATGTACGTAAGGAACTAGCAGGTACCTATCAGCAGTCATGGCTAACCAAAAGAGAAATCACTAAAGCAAAATAGGTAAGATTTCTTTCTGTCTGCAGGGCAGTTTTGCTTTTACTGTCCACCTGTTAAAGATAGTATTCAGACTCTTTGGTAGTAATTTCAGTTCTTAAAGAAAGGAGTCCACTAGCTTTTAGATTTTTTATTTTATTTTATGTTTTTTAATCCAAGAGATAACAGCAGCAGAAATTCTGAGGTGTTTACTTGCATCTCTTTATCAGGAAGAGAAAAAAGGAATTTGCTTGTGACTTTATAGGGCTCAAACTTGCTACTGTACTCTGACTTTGACTGTAAAAGTAGCTCCTACTTAATATAACAAGTCTTTACTCTTCTTGGTTTGTTTCTGAGATGCAGACAAGAGAGAATAGAAAATCCACATTTCAGTCTCTTACTGTAGAAGGCAGATTTCATTCTACCTTACAGTAAAATGTCCTACCTGCATGTATTCTAGTCTAATTCAGGAAATTAAGAGATACCAAGCACATACAATAGGGAGGCCTAACAAATTGTTTGAGCAAAGGATCGTTGAACGAAGTTTAGTTGCTATAGAAATTCATTTTGTTAGCAGTCAGGCCCACACCAAAATCTCTGACCCAAACCTCTCCTTCCATCTTGCTAAGGAACAGAATTTAAACAGGGTAGGTCTTGTGTCTTCTTACTATTGTAGCAATCATACTATCCTTCTTTTCTTGAAAGATTTGTTCTCCTTAAATATAAAGGAGTATGGATGATGCATATGTCCTTTTCTGAAATTGCAAGTGTATGTGGGTGGAGGAAACAAAAATGATTTTCATGCTTCTGTTGTTATGAAGTCCTTATTTCATACTTGGTAAAATAGATCTTAATAATATAAGCCGAATATTTTTAAGTGGTGATTTAAATATGTTTGTAACATTTAAATGTTTTTAAATCATGTAAAAAGTTGAATTGAAGCCTATGAAATCCTGCTTGTGATTGTCCTGCTGATTGAGGAATGCCCAGTGGTATTGTGAAATGAGGCAAATCTGACAAGGCATTTATTTATTTTTGTATTATGTTCCCCATACTTTGTTGAGGAGACAACTGTTTGATTTGCAAATGATTTTCGTTGTGTCCATATGCCTTCTTCAATGTGTTTGGATGACTGGCTGAAAAAGAGTGGAGAACTAGTATACCAAATGGTTAATTCTTTAATCTGCTTGTGTATTCATGTCATTTTAGAGGATGTTAATTTCTATAAGTTGGTTTCAGGACTTTGGTCTTGAAATCATTCTCGTGCCCATCAAACTCTTCAATGAAGCTGCAGCTTGTGCAGAGTATATTTGCCCCACATCGTATTTCTCTTTCTTAGCAAATGCTGGGGGGGGGGAGGGGAGGAGAGGAACTGAGAGCCAAGTTCTGCTTGCTCATTTTGGTATAAATTACGGAGGAGCTCTTTGGTCTAAGGTCACTGTGAGTTTGTACTGGTCTAACTCAGAACAGAACCCAGCTCCTAATCTGAGCATTGATTTAGACAGGGAATTTCAAAAGCTGTCAAAGCTATGCAGGTCCATAGTTCCCATTTGAAATCAATGGCCGTTATGTACCTGCATTCCTTTAAAGCAGCCTAGGATATCAACTCTCTTCCCCTGCGTAGACTCCAATTATTTTATATCCCTTGATGACTCTTCCCTGAAAAGTGACTACATAACATTTTTCAATGAGCAAACTAAGTTTGCAATAAAGCTGCACTTTTAAAAATAAACTTCGGTTTGTATACGTTTGAAATAGGAATCCCTCTGTCCTGTCTGACACAGAGTTCTGAAATGGGCCACCACTCTTGCCTTTTCCTGGTTCACCTCTCATTTTTTCACTGCCGCCGATTTCATGGTTACAGCCTACCAAGCAGTTACGGGTCTTGATCTTAGCTTTACAAGGTGAATAATTCCAGATGGGCTTCTACACCCACACAACCTGTTGACTTCAGTGAATCAGTGTCTTACTGTTGGATGTGAGAGATCCAATCTGAGAGGTATGTGCAGTCAGAGATGTTTCACACCTCATCCTCTGGGAAATACTGCAGGTCTGGTTAAGGTAGTCCTCGAGGATGTTATTTATGTAGTTCCCGAGTAGAATCCATGCTCTCGCAGAGGTTTTTGAGTATCATCTCCTCGTATAGCAATTAGCACTCTAATCACCCTTTCACCAAAGAGCCAGTTAGCAATTTCAGTCCATTGATTTGAGATGGTCGATACCTGTCATGCCCTTTACGTGTTAACAAATGGAATAAAGCTAGTTGAACCTAAAAGTTAATTTCTTTACATAATATTTGAGTTTTAAAGAATTGAAAAAAAATTAGACTTGGAATAAAATACCAGTAACATCATTTTTGGTAATAACAGCACCTCAATTAGTCTTTGTACAAAAGTACTTAACACAACGTGAACTTTGACAGCGTACAGAGGCTCATCAGGAACAGCCTCATGCTGGCCTGGTGTATAAGGCAATTCTGTAAGACACGGTTTGACGTTTCATTTCACTTAGGAAGACTTTACGCCAACTTTGAGGGGAGCCATATGCACTTAGATACCTCAAAGTTGATTTGTTCTTTGGCCTTGTAATTACTATGGTACAAGAAGATGTATGTGTGATGCAAGAAGATGGAAAAGATGCATCATTTTGTCTCCTCCTGCCTTCCCGTTCCTCCAGGTTCTTGCTTAGTTCCCTTCTCATTAGTAGCATGCTTCTCTCTATGGTTGGGCATAAAGGCTTTAAATTGATAATGCTGAGAGGTAGCACAGCGGCAGGTCTGCCTCAGACATTGTGGAGAAGACGGCAACAGCTAGATTTCCCACTTCATTCAGCAGGTTAGTGAAATGAGGATTTGCAGTTCTCATTTGGAAAGCATTAGAAGGCCCCAAGAGGCTTATCACCTGCTAGGCAAAAATCAGAGATGGTATTGGAAGTACAAACATAAGGAAAAAAATGTCCAAGGAGAGTCATCCATAATAGCAAAGAGAAGCCAAGGGAAGTGGCTTTTTTTTTTTTTTTTTTTTTTTTTAAGAGGGAGATGGGTATTAGTTGAAAAATCGGGAAGTTCTGTTGTGAGCTGTCAGGCACAGTGTGATGCCACTGGCTTCAGGAGCGTGGCCAAGGCAAAGGGCCTAGGATTGAACCTGCAAATCAGTAGCCAAATTCAATTTGAAGCTTCATTTTGCTGTAACCACATCTAAATACAGTCTGGGATTGAATCTGCTTGCCAGTAGAGTCTCACGAAGGGGTACAGTAAACAGTGGACAGGTATCTTCCCTGAGAAGCTGGCCCTGGTGGTTACATACATGTGTTGTTAGTCTGCTTCTGAACTCCAGCTCCTCCCTGAGCTCCTGCAGCATCGTGGCTGCTGCGTTTCCTTGTAGGCATTCGCAGGGCTCCAGGGGTATTTCTTCCTGTTGTTGTGCTGCAGTGAGCTGAATCCACTGGTGAATTCTCCAACAGTGTGAGCCTTTGGGCAGGGAGGAGGGAAGAATTTTTAGAAGAGCCAGCTACCTGCAGTTGAATCTTTCAAGACTTGTAGGGCGCAGGGACGGTGGCAGGAGGTGCTTTCAGCAGACAAACAATAGAAAACTTACTGGCGGTGATCTTCTGCAGTGAGGCGTTTGTGTGGGTGTCTGGACAGCTTCCCTGGTGGGATGTTTCCTTTTGCTTTTGTATTTTTACCATTACATGTGAAGGAGTCTCCTGTGTGGGCCTGTTGCAAGGTCCGGCAGTGGTGGAAATATTAACTGAAGGAATAGTTTTGGGCTAATGTGCTGACCAGATCTTTAAGCCTTTCTGATCCTCTGGTTACAAGGTCCTTCTGATCTCTTGGGTAGCATTTCATGATGGGGTGTTGTGGGCTGCTTCTAGTACCTCCTTTATTTCCTTCCTTTTTACATTCTGCATCATTCTTTTATTCTCCCATTCTCAGATACTTCTCCAATGTAAGTAATGCCAACCAGTAAGTCTTCTGTGGTCCTGAGCGAATCTGACTGTAAAACGAAAAGGAAGAGAGATTCCTGCAATTCATAACATACATTTTGGATGCTAGAACGACAGTGCAATAATCAAAGTATTTCTCAGATCAGTGAGTAAGATGATGTTTCACAGCACACTAATATGTCATGAACTAGATGCTGAGGGTACAACATTGATCATGAGAGTGCACATGCTAGCAGTGAATGTGCAGGCATTTTTAGCAAGAGTTTACCTTCTCAGAGGTTCCTCTTAATGGGAAGTGCATCAGTAGAAAGTCACAAAGAAAAATTTAAATTATTCTTTTTAATACCTGTGAGCCCAAATAAAAGTAAGGAGGGTTGGTGGAAAAATCTACATTTGTGTTTACTAAACTTAAACTTGGACTTTAGGAGAGGTCTGGTCATGAGAGACCTTAGCTCTATCAGGTAAAGTTTTGGTTTTGTCTTTGAAACTAGACAAAAACACTGTTGTTGGGAAAGAAAAGTTTGGTGGAGGAGAAGAAGTTACAAAAGATGTGTCTTAGAACAATTTTCTCACTCATGTCTTCAGCCATCTTTAAAAAAAAAACCAAGAGTGACTGTTTTGGGAGCTTTTCCCTTTGCTGTTCTGCTACTTCTCATGGTTGTTGGGTTCTTTTCTTTCCCCTGTTTTATTCTGCTTTGACGTACTCCTTCTCTGGCTACTATGGAATAAGGTAGCGGAAACATGAAAGGAGAAAGTGGGCTTGGCTGTAGATTGACAGCAATAGTTGGAGAAGGCTTTCTTTTTCTGTCTCCTTGAAGTAAGTGTTGGCACCTTTTCAGTCTACTCTGGCTCATAGAATTCAGTTTGGAAGTGAACAGGATGAAACTTGGGCTTAAAACTGTACTTGATGTAGAAAAATGCATTCTTCCTACTCCTTCCCCTTGCTAGTCCCCCAAACACACACACAGTGAGATGTCCAGAGTACCAGCGTATCGACCGCATATGCGTATTGAACTTGGTCCAGTAATGCTAATGTTTTACCTGCTTTCTGTCGTTGTCAGCCGGTGCCCACGAAGGTGAACTCTGGATAGGTAACGTTCCCAGATATCCTCTGGAAAACTTTAACTTTGGCGCAGATCGCTCTGACGTAGCTAACTGCGATGGCGTTGGCTTCTACCTTGGAGTGGACTGATTTACCCTGAAATGACTCTCTAACCTGCGTCTTAAACGGTGTAGTTGGTTCCAGTGCAAATAGATTCATTCTGAAGTGATGGACAGTTCGATTCTCATGCAAAATAGCTACATCCTACCAGAAGGGGTTGAACCAGTTTCTCTGAACAGTGATGACCTTCACTGTACAGTTTTGGGTATGTCTCAGGGATTCCTTGTGGAAATAAGGGCAGTTAACAAAAAAAAAATAGTAAATAGTTTTAAAAGTAAATAATAATTTAAGGTAGAGCGTCACCTAAGTGAGAGCGCAAGAAGGAGAAATCTTTGTTCAATTTTGTAGTCCACGGTGTCTGGCTTAGGGACTCTTTTCTCTTCTCGGGGCTCTCATCTCAAGTTCAACATACAGAATCTTTTTCATCACGCTCAGCTTTAAACTTTTTATTTAAAGATACCCTTCCCCAATGAGCTTTCAGAATACTTATTGTAGATTTTAAGAGAAATGGTATATTAATTTATGCTATTAACATCACCTCATAAATTATAAGTTTTATACTAAAGCTGTATTGAGTGTAATGAATTATGTTGCATATGTGTTTTTAATAGCTATAAAATTATATACAAGCTTTTTTGGAAAAACAAACTAGTGAAGCACCTTTTTACACTGGATCTTTGCCGTGTCAAGGTGTACAGCTATTCTTTGCTACCTTGCAGATATCTATATCTATATATAGATATATATATATAAAAATAAAATGGTATCCTGTATCAACAAAGCATAGAACTCTTTTTAACCCTTATATTACTGTTCCTATAACTCTCTTTAAATTTTCTTTTGAGTGTTACATTCTGCAATAATTTATCTGTGGTTTGTACCTATGATTAGAAATTTAGTTACAGGGTAAATAGATCAAATTAAAAAAATCCAACTACTGTAGCTGGAAGTTGTGAACCAAGTTTGTAAGACCTTTTCTTTTTTTTTAATGTATTTATTTCCAGTTAGCTCTGTGAGTTGGAATTTGAAAAGTCAGAATATTAGGAATCTACAGTGTCTTATTCAGGAATTTTTCCCCTCCTTTCCTCACAAAGGAATTCCCACTGTGACTTATAAATAGAATTAGACTGCTTGTGTGCATGTATGTATTATATATACACACAAAAAATATGCATTGGGGGGGATGTATGTGCGATACGAATGTGTATATTGTATGTAGGTCATAGTTTTGTAAAGAGAAAAGTAGTCGAGAGGTGATGGAATGTATTGTAGAAATGTGATTATTTAGTAGGGGGTTGTTATGTCCTCACTGTTGTATAAATAACTGAAACTCTCTACTACATAATCTTCTGTTATAAGGCTAACTCTGATATCATGTCAATTTTACTGTTTTTTAAATGAGTTGCATTGAGCCCTGTTTAAAATGCCATGAAAATACCAAGCTCCCAAAGACAGCCTTTAAATAAAACAAATGGGGGAGGAGGAGGGACGGGAGAAATGTGTGATTTTTTTTCAGGAGAAATTGAAATGGGAAGGTCTGCATTCGGTGGGATGGGGAGGCATGGGAATTGCTGTATCTTTGCAAATTAATGCCTGAATCTCCTATGGTCTGACTTGGAAAATGTTGTCAATCAGTGTACTTGTGTTTTCAAACTAGGTTGTAAGGGGTGATCTCCATTCTGTAAAAGGATCTTGTCTTCAAAGTAGACTCTTTTCTTTCCTGGGGGTCTTGGTGTGTATTAATTTTGCCCCAAAATTGCTGTTGTGGGATTGCGGAACAAAATACAATTTCAATCCAGGGAGTTTCACTTGTGCTGTGAAATTCTGAATTTAATTATGGGCACTTAACTTTTTTTTCATAATTGGAGAAGGAAGATTTCTTTATGGGAGTTCTCACTTGAAACTGTGAGAAGTCGGAAACATTCTTACAGATTGGCTTACTCTTCATACTGTTCTATTTAAGCTGGAGAAAGTAACCTAATTGTTATTTATTCATACAGTATCACTTTTAATGATGATGATCCTGGTGACTTTAAAAATCTGTTTAGAAAAACAGAGCTTCCAGTATTGCACAGACATTTGAATTTTTTGAAGACTTTTTTTAAGCAGATGCAAATCAAATCTTAATTTTAAATTTTTTTTTTTTTATATCCCCCTCCCTATCAGTATGTTGATACCCCCCAGGCATCCCTCCCCCTTTCCCCCTCTCCGCAATTCGTTTCTGGCACATACGCATACAAGTGAAAGGGCAGGGAGGTGGAAGTTGTCAGAGGCCTTTCCTTCTGATTATTTGGTGGTAATGGGAGTTAGCAGCATAAATCTTTATGCCTTTATGGGAAAGAATAGACCCATTTTTGTGTATACCTGTACAGAGAGATATATCTGTATATGAGATGTTGGTAGCACTTTGCTGAATGTGGACTTGCCCTCATGATGTACAATAAATACGTATGAATGCAATCAATCCAAATCTATATATACATGCATACAGATGTATAGATGGAATATACGTTGTATCACACACATGTACATTAGTTGTAACATGAGTAAGTGTGTGAGCTAAAGAGAGAGACTATCCACATAACATATGTGTAACAGGTAAGCACTTGTGCCAAACAAGGTTGTTTTAATTCTTCTGAGGGATCTGGATGACATCAGTGACGGAGCTGAGCTTGGTCACCACTGATTTGTGTTACCTCAGCCCTCTCAGTGGAGTTTCCTTGGTACGTTTCTGCTTTTGTTTATTCTATATTAATACTCGTTGAGGCCTCTTGCAATGCCAACCTCTTCTGCTTCTCTGCTCCATTGCCTCCATTCCAGCTCCTCCTTGTCCCCGCATCTCTACAGTTCCTCCTGCTAGCAGCAATCAGCTTTGATGGCCCAATCCAGCTCTGCTTATGCTTTAGGGGAATTCTCCTGGTGACTGTAGTGGCAGCTGAATTGGGCCCTGAGCACTTGCTTGAACTTACGCAGAATTTCCCAGCTATTCAATTGTGCTTGAGTATGACTGCGATTGATTTGCAGATGAACACAAACTTTTCTTGGAACCTGATGCAAAGCTTCCTAGCATACTAAAAGGTTAACCCAGCATCGTATTTTAGAGGTAAATACTCAAAATGAGAAAAATGCACTCACCAAAAATTATCTTCAATTTTCAGCCCCAGGGAGAAAAAGGGAGTTTGGTTTGTGTTTCCCATAATGCAGGCAGTAAGCAGAAGGCAGCCCTGTGCTCTGTTCTGAGCAGTGGGGTTGTCATCAAACATATCAAGAGAAACGCACCTTGTTACATTTTACCATTAAACAGATTTTAAATGAGCCGCAGAGTTGACCATTAACGTGCTAGCACTTTGCATCTAATTGTGTATTGAATGATCTTGCTTATGCAAGTAAATTGTGGTTTGAAGTATTTTATTTTCTGTTTTCTGGCTAAATGGAGCTTCTATGTCCTTTTAGCAGAAAGCAGCTGTCAGAAACCTCCTCAGTCACATTTAAGCACTGTTGAAACTCCTGGCTAACTTAGGCTTCAGTTTCAATGGAGAATGCTGCTCCAATTCTGTCATCGAGCCATGCTGCATTCCACGTTTTCAGTATGGATATGGCATGATTTTTCTTGGCCACAATTCAGCCATAGAATTTTGTCTTCCTTGCATTTCTATTAGAAAAAGGTAACTGGTGTACTGTTCCATCTGAGCTTTCATGCAATCATACACGATGATTTCTATAATACATATGTTCCGGCGTGTGTATGGGTATGTCTGTGTACTGTGTGTGTATAATACATATTTATATGCACACATATATTACTCTATTTTGGTTTATGTATGTGGAGAACATACCTGTTTGTTCTCTCCTGATATATACTCATGCATACGTATATTAAATATGTATATAGAGTGTAGATGTCCTGCATACACATGTGTATATGTTATGAACCTTGGTTGGCAATTTTTTCCCCCACTTTTTGCAAATTGCTGTCCCTTATGACGTATTTTGACTGAAGCTGCATTATATAGAAGAAATGGAGAAATGTGTTATCAAAGTTTTATTTTGAAAAGGAGACTCTTAATTATCTAAAGCCATTTGTAATTGTCTTTTGAATTTTTCTAGAAGGGTTCTAGAAGGGTATTTTAAAAAAGAAAAAAAAAAAAGAGAAAACAAAAAACCAAAAGCAAGCAGACAAGCCCTTACTCCCACCGTCACTTAGATGGACATAAGAAAGAAATGGAAACACAAGTTTCTAAGTATTTATTTCCTTCAGGGGTTTCTGAGGCATACTATAATCGCATTCTGCTCCATCCCCCCTTTTGTCCAATTATAATTAATGATTCATGGTTTCTTTTACACAGCTTTTTCCCTCATTACTTTACTTTCGTAAATCATTGTTCACCTCCTACATTCAAGAGTACTGGTATCACTAAGGAGATTTCATGTCCTGTCCTTTTCAGGAGAAATACCACTGCATCACTGTAGTGTTACATTTTAACATACTTTGTGGAGGATGGATGTTTTTATTGAAGATGTCTGTAACAAGTCTTTAACTTATTTAATGTGAGAAGCCTTCATTGGAATCTGTCGTTTATTTCCAATGAGTTTCTGCAACTGTTTTTTCACCAACATATTAAGTAGTTCCCTTCTTATTTGATGCCTGAGGTTTTAGGGTTTGGGTTTATTGTTGTGGGTTTGGGTTTTGGTTTTTTTTCCCTCCAATTCCCTAAAATGTTTATCTGCACATGGAGCAAAACAGATGTCAGAATCTCAACCGATATCCTTTTTGCAGTTAAGGGAAAATATCTTTATCCTAGATTTAATAAAAGAGAAGGTGGCAAATGGACAATCCAAAGTGCTTAGAGGTAATGCTCTCTCTTTTTAAGGCTGTCTCAGAGAAGTTTGTGTTTGGTGTCATTTTAAAGGTAGCTTGATCACGCTTTGATATCAGAAACAGCCTTGTAACAAAGAGCCTCATACAGTTGTTTGGCCACTAGAGTTTAAAATGTAAACAAGTTGCAGTGGGAAAGCAAAGGTGAGGCAGTGTATTTTGAACCAGTGAATTGTAGCTTGCAAACGTACCTGATTTTGAAGTAACTGCATGGTAGCAAGGATTAGCAGTCTCTTACACCCCTTCCTTCTTCCCTCTCATCCCCGACACATGTGTTCAGCATACCGTACATTGGGAAAAATAAACAACTTACTCCAGCAAAGCTAAATCCACTTAATGACTGCTTAAAGGGAACATACAAACTTGCATTGCTGCATCCCGTCTCATGGTATTAGCTGGAAGACTAGCTAATACGCACAAAAAGCCCAGTTCAGGTTGCTTCTGCGGATGTGTCACTTTCTGAGAGTGTGGTGCATGGGGATGCCCGAGAAGAAGGGTCCCTTCCTACAGGGTCCCCAGCAGCGATAGCAACTCACACTACTGCTTCTAGTGCTGGAGGCTCACGGACAGCATTCCAGGGGCGGGTAGGAAAGCTTGCGTTTGTACTTCCCCTTTAAATAGGAAAGGTTGGCTCACATGTTCCTCATTCTTCTCAATGAATGTACTGTATTACCATTTAAAAAAAAAAAATCAATGAAATTATAATAGATTGGTCTCCTTTTGTTATCTGGTCCTTGTTTAATTTGTTTAAGGGTTTTTGTATACAAAAGTTTACATTTTTATGTATATTTTTCTTGTGTAAAAACTGATGTAATATGTGTATAAAACACTGTATGTATTATCTGTATATAGTGTGACAAAATGATTTTCTTTCTTTCTTTTGGATGTATTAATAAATCTTGCTGTGAAGTAGCCGTGTTTACTATGATGAAACCCTCTTCTCCAAGCCATTTTGCTAAGTCTGACATGTATGAATATGGCCCAGGCTGAAATCTAATCCATAAAGTGATTTCTTTTTTCTTTTAAAACATATCCTAAGTACAGTTATTAAACTGTCCTTTGCTTAGATAGCTGTAGAGTCTGATTCTGCTCTTGCTTATTCTCCATTGCTTTCTAATGACATTAGCTAATTAGTTTTGCAAACAAACTGGGGTCTTCAATCTCAGTCCTGATTCTAATTACAGAGCTTTCTAGCTTTGTATTACTGGCCTGGAGACCAGACCCTCTTCATCTTGTTTTCTGGTTTGAGTTTGCAGAACTGTACTTGAAATAGAATTTAAGGGACATAGAATAGAATTTTGTCTTGTATGTTGTTATGTTTTCTGAGATTTAAAAAATACATACCTGCTTCATCACCGAAACTGGTAAGTTGGAGTTTGGCGTTATTCTCATGTGGATGAAAAATGATGGTTGCTGAGGTGCTGTGGGATCCCGGTCAGCTCTCGGGCAGGATTACAAGGCCAGGGCATGCCTGTGGTGACTACCTGGGTTGGTAAGATGCTGGGAATCGCTACTGCCTTTTTTGGACACAGACAGCTGCGCACTGGGGAAAAGCTGCCATTCCTGCCACTCTGCTGCGACTGGTGCAAACTAGACTGCCTTGGCTGGCATTAACCCCTTTCAGGGTTTGCTCTCTGAGAGCAGCTTTTCCACAGTAGCTTGAAGGATGTCCACTGTTTAGACAGCACTATGACTTGGACACTTTGCAGTAAGTAGATTGTTGCTGCATCTTCCTCTCAGCATTTGTTTTCTGAAGTCTTCCCCTTTGCTTTCTGACATGAGAGTATGTGCCACAGCTGTGTTTGCTTTGCTAGTCTCCACCTCCAACATGTTTGAGGTTGTGACTTGCAACGTAAAAGCAGTCGTGTCCTAGGTGAGACCATCTTTCAGGTTCTGTTTTTCATAAGCAGTCTCACTTAATGTTGCCCTGATCATCGGAATAACTATCATCAGAGATTGATGAGAAGGGGATTCAGTAATTTGACTTTTCTTTTTAATGAACAGTGGCTCAGCCATTCCAGACAGTGTAATTAGAGCTGCGTTTCAGTGCCTGATTGTAATTCAGGCCGAGGGATAAGCGGTGACAAAGAATGATGTAGTCTTCCATGCTAACACACGCTGCAAAGGTTTCGGGGCAAAGGATGGAACTGGTTTGTGCTTTAATATCTTGCCTTCCTGGGAGATGGGAGTACACTGAAAGTGCTGCATCCAGACATTTGTCAAGACAGAGCGATGACAGAAAAGATGAGATGCTTAAAGTAGACAAAAGGAGAGTCCAGCGGCGTAAGTTCAATCCAATGTGGCTGGAGAAAATCTACCTCAAGCTTGTCCATTCTCGAGAATTTTCAAGGTTATGGTCCTGAGGCATTTGGGCACTATATGGGTAATAGTGACGCGGCAGTTCTCGGCTGTTACCGATGCAATTCTGGCTGTGCATGTGGATGTCGCAAAGTTGGTCCTAGAACGTGCTCCTGTCTCAAGTAGCACTTGAAGTCAAAATGGTGAGAGGTGGAAGAATTGATTGTTATGGAGAAAACAGTTGTTAAAAATCTGCTTTTAACAAAACAGCATAAGTAAGTTGCTATTTGGTGTAAGATTTGAGGCCACGGTGAGGAGTAAGAAGGTGAAAGTTAGGAAAACGTGGGCTCTTCCCTGGGAATGACTCCCTGACAGAAACAGAGTTGCCTGGTCTGGTCCCAAGCTGGGTGTTCTCCAGCGTGGGCTTGATGAGAGATGGGCTGAGAGTCCTCTGCTGACTGAGACAGAGACCAACTGAATCACCTGGGGCTTTTTTCCAGCATTTCCATGAACGACAAAGAAATGCTGCTCTTAGAAAATGATTGCATGGCGCTCAGCCTGTAACTTTACAAAAACAACCAGTCATTGTTCTCGTGCCACATTTCAAAACACAAATAGCTTTTGTTTGAAGTATCAATTCAGGAAGAATGTGGTACATCTTTCTTTGTATTTTGACAGTCCTCTCGAGCTCCAACAGTAGCCTTTTAATAGTTGGCAATTATTTTCTCAGGAAAGCTCATTTAGTTTCTACTTGAAAAGCAGGTGACATTTTGTTACAAGAACAAGTGTTGCTCCCGTATTTGATGAAGCAACTGGAAGAAGAAACCTTTATTAAATTTGGGAGCTGGCCTCCTGCAGAAGTGAAGACAACCTCTCTCTCCCTGCATAGTCATGGGCAATTGTCCATGGGGGGGCCATCTTCCACACTCCACCGTGGAGCCTACACCCCAAGCGCAAGGCTGGCACTCTGCAGCTGTCAGGTCTGAACTGGAGATACAAGATGCTTGTTTTAAGGGGCTAAGAGGTGTTGCTGTGTTTACTGGCATAAGGTTCAGCCCAGGAATAGCTGCCTTGTTTTACTGCTATTGCTAATTTATGACTTGGGGAAGGTGCCAATGAAGAGTCTTGGTACCAATGAATCTAGTAAGAAAATTGAGGTGGTGTGCTAAAAATGTCCCTGAAAGCAAAGGAGCTTTCATATTCAGATGTATTCTTGTGCTTCTATAGGGGAACAGTGGTACAAACTTCCTATGCCCACTTCCAAGAACTCCTTTGACAGATGTCCTTAGGACCAAGAGGCTTGCGTGTCCTGTTCACCCCTCACATCTCCCTTGCAATGGCTGACATAGCCACCAGTGTGGAGGGGAGTCCTGTAACGTGAACTCAGTCTGGCTCTGCTGCCTGTTTCTGCTCAGCTTGTGCACCAGCTTCAGGTTCTTGATTGTTAAAATTTAAAATTTAAAGCCTTTGCTTTCATGCTGTGCAACTCTTGGTGGAAGAAACCCCCTGTAACCAGCCTCAGCTGTCCCAGGGGGCTCTTGCGAATCTGATCTGCAGGGTCCTTTGTGCTGTGGTGCCTACCAGAAAGCTGACACTGGTTAGGCTGCTGATACAGATGTAAATGCTGTCATGCTGATCAATATTTTCTCACAGCTCCTTTGTGTTCTGCAAGCCCACGGTTCCTGGGAGGGTGTCATGGACTCCAGCCACTTCCTGCTTCCCCACTGCAGAGTGTTGGATGCAATGGCCTTCCCAGCAGGAGAGAGTGCTTTGGTGAGAGGGAGGGGACAGGGTCTTCTGAGCCGCAGACTGGTGCTGTGAGCCCTCACTGTGACCCCAAGGAGGGCAGTAAGGCTTGCGAGGAGCACAGCTGGCATCTGATGTGGCACCCTCCCCTGGCTCTATAGTCCTTCGTCGGAGCATCTGGTAAAACAGAGTATGGCTCATGCTAAAAAGAATTTCACAGATGAAAAAAAATCTTGATTTCTCTTGGTTTCTAAGTGTGTTGGAGCATTCCTCTTCAGGCTGTGGCTTTCTTGCACTGAGGCTTTGCATGTGCTGAGAGCAGCAGTGCGCATGAAGAAATGCCTTGGGCCCAAACTCCAGCTGAAGGGGTAGCATCAACTTTGCCTCACCCAGCTGGTGCCAAAGCATCGGCAAGAATAAAGAGCCTGATTAATGTCAGATTTGGGCCAGTACTCTGCCAAAGTTTGATTTTGAGCTGTGAGTCTCAGTTACAGTACTGCCAATGTGGCAGTACTGTACCAGAGTTGGTTCGTGTTTGTGCCAGTGGAATTTGTGCAGAACTGGACCCTGGAAGTGTTCACGAATATTTCCCAAAGTGACTATTGTCACCATTTCTACACGGGACACGTGGTACCCAGTTACAGCTTCCCTGTGTCTCTCCATGGCCAGCTTGGTGGTGCTGGTCCCTTCCAGTGCTGGGAGAGCTGGCTGAGTCCAGGGACCTTGAAGCTGTTATCAGTTTTGGGCAGGTCTTCAAAATAATGCCTTTGTCAGATTTTATTTTCCATTTGCTAATGAAAAATGTTCTTTGCCATCACCCCATTAGGATGAACCCAACTGGGATGGGCAGAGAGGTTTGAGGGGTGATTCTTTAAGTGCCTAGAAGCATACAAATGGGTTAAATCCAAGACACATGAGGTGTCTGGGGTTCTT
>NW_008824035.1:4320805-4328881 GCF_000699105.1 Pygoscelis adeliae
TTCCTGCTGCCTGAATCAAAAGATATGTATTAGCATCAGTAGAGGATATCTCCCTAAGTGTGTAGTCTTCTATAATTTGTGCTCTCAGCAATTTGCATGCATTTGCTACGGCTGCTTTAGTAAAGAGCTTTTCCAGTCCAGCTGAGTGTTCAAAGTCAGTAAAGCCACTTGACTTATATCTGAGAGCACTTTGTTGTTGGGGGTTTTTTTGCCCCAACCAGTTTAATGTCTTGTTTAATCCTGCAGAATTTAATTTTTCTGTTAACCAGCATTTGCTCAGTGGAGCCAGCCAGTTTCCTCTGTTATTAATCTCATTTTTTCTGCTCTCCCTTGGGTCCTACTGTTTAATATAGCTGTTGTTTTTTTTTTTTTCTCCTCTTTTTTTGCCCAGTGTTTTGCCCATTCTGTACAATGTTTTTGTCTTGTCTTCTCCATCTCCTTTCCCCTCAGACTGCAACTAAAATTGTTGCTGAAGAGATTCTGGTAAGCAAAATTAGATTCCTAGAACTCAGAATTGTTCCTTGTCAGACCTTATCTTCTTCACTCAGCTCCTTTATCTCCACCAGCTCTGCCCAGGTGCAAGGCCTTGCTTGGCAGAGCTACTCCTAATACCCCTAATTAAGAAATTAGAATCAGTCAACGTCTCGTACAAATAAATATCTTGTCTGAGGTAGGCCCTTTCAAAGATGATGGAGATGAGGATCTTGACAAATAATCTCTCTTAGAAAAATTCAGCAAAGTTGCTGCGATATTTTGCATGCCTTGCAAAGCTGGCTGCCTGTAGCAAATTTCCTGTGATGACACGCCAAAAAGGTGATGCCTTTATCAGACACTGTTTCCCATTAAAAATGCTTAAAAAGCTAGTGGTCCTGCTCGTATCGGTTCCCGGTTTGCTGTGGTGTCGGCTGCTTTCACACAGCCCTGTGCTATGGGGAGCAGAGCGTTTCACAAAGACCATGCTGTGTCACTGTGAGTATTTCCCTGCTTTTGGGCAGACTTTGCCCACAGGCAGCACTGCGGCCATCTGCCTTTGCCCGGTGACAGAGACTGGGGCTGGTGGGTGGCAGCTTAACTCTTACTCTGTTAATTGAATACTTGCAGGCACTCTTTTCCTTAATTTCCCCCCAGTAACATGGGATATTTATCTGCAAGCTTTCTACCTGTCTCTTCCTGCTTCTTCCTGGATGTTATGACTGGTACTCTTAACCAATGCCAGAATCTGTATCTGGCTGCTCTAAGCTGAGCCTGTAAGAGACAAACAAAGCATGGATCTTCTAGTGGCTCTAAATATAATCTAAACTGTACAGAAAATGATGGAGGATACTGCAGAAAAGAGCAAGTTACTCGATGTGACTGAATCTGTTCAGCATCAGTGGGTGGCACAAAAAGACACTGTCCTTATCTTTCAGTTCTGGTGTCTGGATGCATTTTGGAAGCTCATCTCACAGGCTCTCCATTGTCCCATGCACCTCACAGTCCCCGTGGCACCTGGCAGCACAGCTGGCTTCACCATCACCTTGCATACTCTTCGCTCCACATCTTCCTCCTTGTCTACGTGCTGCCCAGTGGCTGTCTTCTCTGGGGAACGGGGGAACACCCTGCAGATTTTGCTGTCTTACACCTCAACCTGCTCCAGTGGATCCAACCAAGCTCTTGCTAGCAGCTCTCTCTGGTCTGCTTTTGTCTCTTGTCCAAAGCTCCATTTGCAGTCCGTGGAGCTATGACAGACAGTATTTTTCATCCTCTTGCTGCCTTATCAACCCCTCGAGCCCACGTTGCTCACCCTGTCCTATATGGGCAGCCATCCAGGTGTGAGACTCCCTGGCTGGAAAACTGGTGGTTTTTAAACATCATGTCCCCGCCATGTTACTCTCTGGTCCTGTAATTGAAACGCAGCCTGTGGTGCATAATTCTTAAATACATCAAAACTATAAAGGAAAATCCTCTTTTTACTTTGGTCATCTCTAACGCCATAAAAATAAATCCACTGATTCATATAATTCATAATTTAGCCTTGTTTTCCCTCTGCCTCCTGTTTCTCTACCAGTTGTTTGGGACTTGATTTGGTTGATGGAAGGGATACACCGATGAGAGCAAACGGCTTCAACCTCTTGCACTCAGAGTATTCAGTTTTACGGCTTTCCCAGTGCTATAAAACCAACACATCCTATTTTATTTTTCATTTTGGACATCATTCTGTTTATTTTTCTTGCAAGGTTTTATACCAAGATAAGCATTCTCAGAGGTTTTTGTTTACTCTGGGAAAATGGCTTCGCAAAGGAAAGTATTATTGTGCAAGGCTTGCATTATGAAATTGGTTTATGGCTGTAATTTTTATGTGAAAGATGCCAGACTGTTAACAATTGAGAATTAAGTTTTCTACTTCTGTTTTCAAACAGGTAATTTGCTAATTATTTCTTTAAGGATTGTTACTTGCTATTGGCCTATCTGAGTCCATGTCATACTTATAATAATCCTGCTGTCATGATCTATGCAGGAGAGAAACACTGTTCCTGGGGTAGAAGTGGAGAAGGAAGGCAGAGGCGAGAGGAGGGCAGTGGTCCGAGAGCTGCCCTGCTCCCCTCTGCAGTCACCCCGGCTGCCTCGCTGGTGGATGCGTACAGCATGCAGTGCTCAGCAGAGACCCATTTTCTCACAGGACGTAAGTCAGCATTAATGCTGTTAACCACAAAGGTCTGTTTGCCCCAGCTGCAGAGCAGGACCCGGGTGGATGCCTGCCGGGTTGCTCTCCAGGTGAAAGCAGCCTGCTTGCGCCCACACAGATGTGCAATGATGGAAGAGCATCATCATTGCAGATTCACATATGGGTAAGGCAGGACTGTAGTATATTCTTGCTTGAGATTCAGGCTATTTTCTGCGACCCAAGACCGGGACCTCAAAGCCATGTTTTTGAATCGTTTTAACTTCACGGCTGTAGTCTGTGTTGAGTTTCAGACAGCACCACAACACAACAGCTGCCTGTCAAACTCACGCCCTGATGGTGAGACCTCTCTGTTGGATCAGAAAGCTTCAAATCAAAAGGTTTGAATTTTCTTTTTTCTTCACCGATCAAAACTTCCTGGCAATGTGACACAGCTCACCTTTTTAGTCCCCCCAGGTCTGAACTACATCCAAATGGAGCCATGTCCTCCAAACCAGCACTGGTGTCGACACTCACCCCAACCTGTGCCAGGCTGGCAGGTCTGTTTGAAGGGACCTTGGTCAGAAGTGGGGTCCCCAGCAAGTGCGTGAGAACTGCTGAATGTGGTGTCAGGCCCTGGGAAGGAGCAAGCAGCGAGAACCCAGGCAGACGGCCAAGGGCAGGGCAAAGGTGCTGCAGCTTGCCACAGAGGGAGGCTTGACCTACCTGGTCCATCAGCTTCAGTTTTGCATTCCTGGTTTTATTTCATTGCCCAAACTCTGCAAGGAGCAGCAGGCCGTTATAAGAGGTTTTTGTAATATAAGTATTGCCTGAGTTTTTAATAATCAACCCAAAGTCATTCCTGACCTGCGCCAGGTTTATTCCAGCGTGGCCATGCCAGGGCTGCCGGCGAGCGCCCAGCAGAAACAACAGCGACAGCACGTGAGCTGCGGGGCTGGGGCTGTGCAGGAGCTGTGCATGGGATGCTGAGGAGCAGGACAAGGCCCTCAGTTCCAATTGTTCTTTTCAAACTCAGAAATTACATCCTGCAATATGTGGTATAATCTGTGCAGAGGCTCACATGTGCAGAACCGATGCTCCCCAAGCTGCATGAGATAAGGAAAAGCGTGGGGAAGTGGAATATCTTTATTACTTTTTTCAAGGGGAGATTTTCTTTCACTTTTCATTTCCTCTTGCGTTTCCTTTCTGTATTTGTGCTTTAACATTAGGTTTGATTCTGTCTTGATAACATTCAAGTGAAGGCTTACATGTTTCATCAGGATTGTCTCTTTTGTTTTCAGGGCTGAAAGTCCCAAACAATATGAAGCAGTCACAGCCATGTACACATCTGGAGTCCTTTCATCCACTCCAAACAGCCACTTTCCTTTATTCTTATTCACCCTCATTACTTAATTTCCTAAAGAGGCTGCAGCTCATTAATGTCTGAGTGACGTATGTCAAAATGTCTCGCTAGGCTCTTCCACTATGTGATAATTCAGCATATCCTGTTTCCAGAGCTGAGCAAATACATTTCCTTCACTTTAGTTCATTACTCTTTAGGAAATTGCTTTTCTTCAATTATCCTGACAACCTGGATTTTGACAGCTCCAGACTTGCTGGGTGAAACTCCTGCAGTCTCTGCAAACACTTTTTCCTTGAGACTTCTCTGTCTGTCATCTATCATGTCCTTCCTAGAGAGGACCTTTTATTTGGGACTTTTCTTACCTCTGCTGATGGAGGCTGGGTGTCAGGACACAATTTACAATGCTGATCCTGAAGGTTTACAAAAAACTGGTTTACCGTCCCCTCTCTGACAAGGTAATGCATTGCTTTGCAGGCTCATGGAGATCTCCATAGGTGAACTTGTATTACCCATTCCTGTGCTAATGTAACTTTTATGGCCAAGTTTTATAAAAAGAGCCATCACTTGCATTGTCTGGAACAGGATCTTAAAGAAAGCATTAGCAAAGATAAGCTACAGGGAACACTCCTCAGCACTTTCTAATCCAAGAGCCCCTTAACCTATCCGGAGGAAAACCCACAGATTATCTTGCAGAGAGCTGTCACGAGAGCTTTCACTTACGACCAAACACAGATGAGCCCAAACTTTGGTCCGAATACTGCTCTCCTTCCTCCTCTGCGCTATTGCCTGTGCATGTAGGAAGATGGGCTCCGCCTTTCCCACACTTCGCGGTCCCTGAGCCCCCTCCCCAGCGGCAGCTGGGGGAGCCGGCACGGCCCTCGCTCTGCTGGTTTGCTCAGTTACTCCAGCAACTTCTCGCTGGTCCCTTCCCAGCACTTTGTGGTGTGCTCTGACTTTGTCTTAGGAGGCTCAGGTCCAGAGGGAGGGTTGGCCCCATGCTGAGACACCTGGTTATCTCATGGCTAAACCAGAAATGTCCTGTGCTCCTACACATGCTTCTTGATGCTGTAGGCTGCTAATAGCACCTTCCCTACCTCTCAGGGACATCTTGAAGAGAAAGTATGTGACTGTGAAGAGTTCCCATGCCATGCGAGGGAGGAGGCAGCACAGATGGAAATCTAGACCAGTTCATAAGCAAAAAACACTATACCAACACGAGGAACTATTTATACTTAATGGGAATCTTGCGTTTGAATCCTAGACCTTAGTAAGCCCATTTTTTCTTCAAAACTGCTTCACTTCACCCACACAAGGGTCATGACTGCAAACGACCCCACCTCTCCCAGGGGCTGTCCCAACCCAGTCAGTTGTCTGTCTGCTGCAGAAATCCTATTTGCAAGTGGAGTGATTCTCCTTGTTTTCAGTTTCCATCAGCTCTAGGTGACAAGTTGGAGAATGGCAGTCCATGGCTCCCCCCAGCCTCTCTGGGGAAGTAAAAGGCTCCCGGCTCTTCCCTTTCACCATACCCAACCGAGAATTACATGTTTTATGGCAAAGTTTCCCCTTTAACCAGCCCTCCACTGGCAACACTGGGTAAGATGCGTTTAATCGCTGGAGACCT
Organism: Pygoscelis adeliae; assembly: GCF_000699105.1. NCBI lineage: Eukaryota > Metazoa > Chordata > Aves > Sphenisciformes > Spheniscidae > Pygoscelis > Pygoscelis adeliae. The sequence goes on from NW_008824035.1 coordinate 4,326,431, forward strand.
GCAGACACACGTTGATGTTACTCCCTTCCTAACCGCTGCTCGGAACATGTATCTCATTTTCAGGTGTAATGAACCTCTCTAAGCTTCTCCTTGTCTCATCTTCGACACTGAACAGTTTTTGGCAGTTTCCCATTACAGTCTGTTGGGAAAGAGGCTTTGCTAATGAGCATACCACTTGATGATTCTTTTTTTTCTCTTTTGTGATGAAAAAGCTCCTGTTGGGTATTCATCACCTGGGCTCTCCTTCAGGAGAGAAGATGGACTGGCCAGTGGCAGCTTCAGCTTTAACGGGCTCTCAGGTAAGTGGGTCTCGTGGTCCTTTTTAGGGACACGGCAACTGTGCCTGCTCGGCTCCACAAGCGGCACCAGCTGCTCTGTCCTGCTGGTGTGGCTCTGCTGCAAGCTTCACCAGCTTGCCTGAGTTTGGTCCTGGGTTTCATAGCTGTTTTGTCGCTGCTTTTAAGGCAGCCTCAAGCCCACAGGTGTGCTCTCCTGTTGACAACTCTTTCACCTGCAGTTAAAAGCAGACACCAAACTGTGGGGAAAATTAATGGCACCTGCAAATTATGTTTGCTTAAATACTGAGCTGCTTCATTTGCAAGTACAATCAGGTATTTTGGCATCTGAGGCCTGTGCCCTCATGCATCTGCATATCTTAAGCATGTAAACAGCTGGAATTTGCTCTGCTGACCTGCTCGTGTTGGCAGGCAGGCACGCTGGTGTGGCTGTGCACGCGCTCCTCTGCACGTCCAGCGTTGTGCACGTGATGTTGGTGATCCCTGACCAAAAAAAGCAGCTCCTGCTCTTCCTCTGTCATCCAGTGGCTTTGGGAATGGCTCTCTGTGGCTCCCTTCAGCACATCTGATTTTTGCTGAGGACCCAAGACTCACCTTGGACCTTGTACCCTAGTCCAGCTGAGATCCTGCACCACAGCCAGAAGGTGAGATTTAGGTCTGGGAGACCCCCCTGGCCCTTGTTGTGGTCAGCACAGCCTTGGCCACTTCTGTAGAGGACCCACATGCCCTCAGCTAGGGGCAGTTTTCTGGAGCCCATCAGGCCCTCTAGATTACCTCAGCTCTGCAGAAGTGCGCATGTTGTGCAAGCAGTTAAATCAAGCAGGGATGCATTACTCTTCCTCTCTCTATTGTTTCCCCCCAACTAATCTCAAGTCATTTTGAAAGCTCTTATTTTGATCTCGCTGTATACAGCAAACATAACAGTTCCAAACCCTCACCCCAGCAGCACGTGGTAACGTGATTGCTGCACTTGCCGTCAGCGTGCACAGCTTTCTGCCATGCCCTGGGGCTTGGGGCAGTGCACAGAGCTGGCTCATGGTGATCCCAGGCTGGTGAGGGGCTCAGACGGCTCCAACACCCTCACAGCCCATCCAGTGGGACCTCATGCCTGGGAATACGGGCGGAGGTTGCTCCCCAGCCCCACACACCCTTCAGAGATGGGCAGCGACAACAGCCACTTCCTTGGGGAGCAGGGAGAGGAGAGCTTCAGCGGTGGGACGGGGAGGGGTGTTGCATCGCTGGCTGAGGCAGCAGCTTGGTGCAGCCATGCCCGTGGCAGCCCCGAGCACTCACCAATGGGGTTGCGGGGGTGAGGGCCCACGGGGATTTCCTGGAGAAATGGAAACGCTGTTCTGTGAATCTGAAATAAGGTTTTAGGCACCTCATCTGCCAGGTTGCTTTGCGGGTGGCTGGAAAGTCAAAGGCTCATGGCACCATTCTGTCCTCCCGGCTCTCTGCTGCCCCACTAAGAGCTGGAAGCCCCAGGACACATCTGTCCCCAGGGCTCAGCGCAGGGGCCAGCAGGGTGCGGGACCGACATTGCCTCTTCAGCATTACGAACACTACATGGCAAATCCTAATTTTAATTCTAACATTTGTTTGCTAGTGCAGCTGCTCGACCCCCAGGCACCCCTGCCCTCCATCCCATAGGGGTATGGTCGAAGGGCTGCCTGCGCTTCTTCCTGGAGCTGAGGCTGGTGATGTTTCCTGGTCCCTGTGAGGCAGTTTTGGTGCCTGGTGGTGAGCATAGCAGCCCTGTGCTTGGCCGGGGGATCGTAGCTGCCCTCCTTCTCTTGCCCCGTCTTCCTCACATCTCAGAAAGGGCTGAGGCTGCCGTCTCCCCCGTGGTCCAGCTGTGGGCAGCGCTGTGCGAGGCCAGCATTCACAGCCTTACGGCCTGGCCCTTGCCGGGATAAGGGGGAAACACGTTTCTGAAGCTGAATTGCTGAGAAAATGCTGGGCTGAGTGCACAGGTGGGATGGGCAGAGCAAGCTGCCATGGAGGCGGCTGCCCTGCAGGACAGACAGACAATATGAAATCATTAGCCAGGCAAGCGAGCCATCATCAAACAGAGCAGAATTACCTGCAAATGCAAAAAATCAAAGCGTGTCAGGGAAAGTGGGAACACAGAAGGGATAAAGAGCTCAGCATTAGT
>NW_008824035.1:4328910-4331836 GCF_000699105.1 Pygoscelis adeliae
ATAACTTGCTGGGGCTTTGATTTCTGGTGAATGCCTACAATGTGAGTGATTTGTTCGCTGCTGGCGGAAGATTTTGTTGGGGGTGAGGAGACCAGGGGGAGCAGCCCACGCTCGTCGGCTCTCTGCAGATAAGGAACCGTTTGATGTTGTGGCACCTCTGCCATCAGAGCGGGGAGAGCTGATGGGCTGCTCTGCATGGGCACTTCAGTCCAGACGGAAGCACACAAGGTCCTTTATTACCGTTTCTTATTATTATTGTAATTGTTGTTATTATTATTACTATTATTTGTTATTACGGACACCTGCCAAGACACACAGGCCATTTTTTCTGCCTTCCTAAATGACAGCACCTATTTTGTTAGCAGTGAACCAGGGGTACGTATCTGGGGAAGCCACAGCCTACCCTGCCTGCGTGCCAATGTGGGGATGTTGAGAGGGGGCTCCTCGGCATTAACTGGGCCAGGTGTGTGTGGGTGTGGGTGCATATCCGTAAGACAGACTGTCATTTCTTAATCTTCTTGCTCTTTCCTCTACACTGCCATGCTCAGACCCGGCAAAATCCAGTTCCAGTACGTGGAGAAATGTGTTTCTCTGTACCCTTTTGGATGCCCAAGCCGTGGTGCCTCGCAGGGCTGCAGGCTGGATGTGTTTGTGTCATGTTTCTGATACATCTGTGGAAAGTCAGACATAAAAAACTTTAAAGTGGTGATGTTCTCAGGTGCAGAAAAACTGACTAAGGCCATTTGGCATCCTCTGCACGGGACTCCTGTCCTGGAGCTTCAAAGGCAGTTCAGGAATCAGGTGCCCAGTGCTCTTCACAGGGAGGGTCAATGCACATTCACATCCACACCCCAGACCACACAGACAAGGGTAACTGGGGTCAGGCCCCCTTAAAAGCCAGGCAAGACATTGCAGTGACTTAGCTGGCACAGGGTTGAGCCTCAGGCCAGGATAGATGCATAGGTGGAAGGATCCATGATACAGCCTCCATAAAACAAGGTCAGAGACAACGCTGCTGCGGCAGGCAGGCAGGCAGCCAGGGTGCAGGCAGTAGCACCATTGGCGAAGCTCTTGCAGACCCTGATTTACACTTGCTGCTGTCTCTGCTGGCACAAAGGTGCATGGAGGAGGTGGGTGATGTCTGGCTTCAGTTGATTCACAAGGTGGAAGCAGGCAGCCATGGTCTCCGCAGCGCCTGAGGTCTGTGTGCGCCCTGCTAGCTTGGCCATCAGCCCTCCCTGGGCCTTTCCAGGTGCAGGCACGGCATGTGGCATTGGCTCTGAAACACACCGCACACAGTGGCAGGAGCACTGCGAAACCGCAGGAAAGTCTGGGTCGCTGATGAGGCTGTTAGCACTCTTTCAGTCGTCTTAACGAATGAGTCCTTATGAGAAGACTCTGACTTAATCTCAGCTCAACTGGAAAAATGCCGATGACTGGAAATGTCATCAGCTGCCTGTGGGCCAGGCTGGCCCTGAGCTGATAAGGAGCAACGCAGAATAAAAATGTCAACACAAAACTGGAGAAACACAGAGACTGGTTGCATCTCTTCTGCAGGAAGTGGGGTCTCTCTGCTGCCAGCCCTTCCAACAGCTAGACTTTCCCTCAAGTGTCAGCAAGAAACTCTGCTCTCTCTTAGAAAGGAGAAAAGTGGCTGATCTCATGGCTGCAGAGAAAAACCAAAGCTCTTGCCCCATAGACTCAAACAAAGAGAGTAAGTAAACCCAACTTTTGTTGCTTTCTTTAACTTTTTAAGGTAAATCTTGTGGTGTTCTGGCTTAGAACCTTGTTTTCTTGAAGCTCTGGTAGGTGGCGGGGGAAGGAGACCCAATCAGAAGAAGACCCACCTCCCTCATTGGCCACCTGGACCGTGGGCTTGGAGCACCACCTGGGCACTAGGTTTGAGCAGCAGCTTCTCTCGCCCCTTTGGGGTAAATGCAAAGTGTGCACTCAGGACCCCATAGGAACACCAGATACCGCGGCCCTTGGGCAAGGAGTTATGCCAGAAGTAACTATCTAATGTTCCCTCTCTGGAGGGGACTCCATGGGGAACGGGGTGCAAAGCTCAAACCTTGCAATTTCCAGAACAGAAGAGTGAAAATGTCACCTGGGCCTTGAATCTGTCTGTGTCCCTTCTCCACGTTTACAGAGAAAATAAAATCTAAAGAAGTTTAGGGAACTTGCACAGCCAGCAGATTATAAGTAACCTATGAACTCATGAAAGCAACCTGTGAACATTTCCATCTGTGTTTTAGTGAAGAATCTTTGAAAGAAAGATAGGAGCCGGGGAGAAGAGAGGCAGAGAGTGATTTACAAAGGCTGCAGCTGGCATCAGTGCTGGCTTTATGTCACTAAAGCACCCAGGTTTAGGATGGAGACGTTCCTCACCCTGCTGGATTCCTTGGCCAAACTCCAACCAAGGGATTTGCTCGCTCTGCCCAAGGCAGAGGATCCAGCCGGGTTGGTCTCCTCATACTTTATCACACCAGCCCTAACGTCAGCTCTGCCCTGCGAGGCCCCGTGGGGTGCATTGTGCATCGTGCACGTGTGCCCAGCAGGTAGCGTGATGTTGTTTGTGGGCGGTCTTTTAGAAGAAGCTATTCCTTCTCTGGCCGGGCATGCGGGGACACTCCATTGGCAGCTCGAACAAATCTCCCTGATGGAGTTTCCCGCAGCTCCCTTTCTGACAGTGTGGGCTATATTTACGGGATCATCTTAAAGATTAACCCCCCCTCCCCCAACGCTCTGCCGCGTTCCGGTCTCATCTCCACAGACAGCGGCCCTGGGGGCAGCCGAGTGGTGGCTCCTGATTCACAGCGGTGCCGGGGAGAGCTGGATGAGGGCTGGCAGATCCTGGCAGCAGAATGTCCTATTGCCACCGGCGGCGCTTTGCGAGGGGGTGACGGCCGCCGCCCGCCCCCTCGTG
>NW_008824035.1:4332358-4334277 GCF_000699105.1 Pygoscelis adeliae
TCCCTCCTCTGAGGGGCTAAAAATGGAAGTGTGGGGTTCGGGTGGCAGCCACCAAGGAGTGGGCAGAAAACGGCTGGTGGGACAGCAGACAGCAGAGGGAAATGACGCGGTGGTGAAGGTTAGGGTGAAAAACGTCATCCTCGCTGTCGGCCGCCGCCACGTGTCTTTGAAGCGCTATGGCAGAGATGAGTTTTAAGGAGAGATGTCAAGGCGCACAGAGAGGTGGCCTTGCAGGCATTGAACTCCTGATGTGTGGATGTAGGAGAAAACAGAAAAGCTTTGCTAGAACTCTTGTTTTTTGAATGGATAATTTAATCAGTGACATTAAGTCCTCCCAATTATTTCTTGCCATGAGTACTGCCTATTTATTAATTTACTTCATATAATTCCATCAAGCAGTTGTCACACAGCAAGTAAACAAAAGCACGCCAGAGTTTTGATGGGACTGCAGGAAAGTAATCGAAGAGGTTAATTATCGCTGTTAATTACTTGCTTTGCAGACTCGGTTGCGCACAGCACCACCTGGTGCCCTCCGTGCTTGGAAAGCCAGGGCGATGGGGCTGGGGTAAGGGCAGCAGCAGAGGCAGAGGGCAGGGAAGCCCTGCCATTGGCAGGACACTCATGGAGGGACCAACGGTTGGGTGTCAGTATGTCCAGGCTGGGACAAGGAGGTTTTGTGGAGGCCTCTGGACACCAGTGGTGTGACCAGGAGCGCGTTTCCTTACCTACCAGAGTGATTTGCTTAATCAGCCCTGACTTCCTGCTTAATCAGCCGGGTCCTCTGGCAGGGCAGTGGGGCCGGAGGGGCTGCGAGGGGCTGCCCTGGGAAAGAAAAAGGTTCAGAGGCTGGAAAACTTTCCCTGGAGGGAGCCATGAAGGAAGTTTAAACTAATTTAGCATAACAAAAGAAAGGTTAAGAGGTGACTGGATCATCATCTCTAAGTACTTATTTAGGAATGAGACTTCTGGGAGCAGAAGGCTGTTTAATTTGGAGGAGAAAGGCATAACAACATACAATGCCTGAAAGATGAAGACAGGCAAAAAAAGGGGCGTCTCCCTTGTTAATGCTTAAGGTTATCTACTAATGTACTCGGAGATGGTAGAGTTTCCATCCTTCAATATCTTTAAATCCAGATTGAAGATCTTTCTAAAGGACGTGCTTGGGGTCAGACAGAAATTATGGACTTGTGATTCTGTGGCCTGTGTCTTGCAGGAGTTCATATTAAATGATTTTTATCTGATCCTTTGGCCTTAAGATCTATACATCTCCTTGCAATAGCTAACAGCTGCTGCAAACCTGCTAAATCCGTCTGGGAGTTTGTAGATGATCATGACGTGATACGCTTTGTGTCTGCCTCACCCCAAAACATGGTCCTGATGTACATCCGGGACCACTGTGCCATTGCGGACAGCAGGGCACCCCTTAAGCCCCCCTTTTCCCTCAAATGGATTTCAGTGGTGCAGCACTTTCCCCATGCTAGTTTTCTGTCCAGGGATGGCTGAAGACTTGCTGCTGCACAATTTGGTGAAAGCATGTTCTATAGACAGATAGGAGCAGCCTCATGCTCACAAGCCCTGGTCCTCATGGGGGACTGCAACCACCCCACCATCTGTTGGAGGGACAACACGGCAGGGCATAAGCAATCCAGGAGGTTCCTGGAATGCATCAACAATAACTTCCTTCTCCAAGTGGTAGAGGAGCCAATGAGGAGAGGTGCTATGCTGGACCTTGTTCTCACCAACAGGGAGGGGCTGGTGGGGAATGTGAAGCTCAAGGGCAGCCTGGGCTGCAGTGGCCACAGAATGGTGGAGTTCAAGATCCTTAGGGCACCGAGGAGGAGGGCGCACAGCAAGCTCACTGCCCTGGACTTCAGGAGAGCAGACTTTGGCCTCTTCAGGGATCTGCTTGGTAGAGTGCC
>NW_008824035.1:4334719-4366082 GCF_000699105.1 Pygoscelis adeliae
CAGCCCAGAAGGCCAACCCTATCCTGGGCTGCATCCAAAGAAGCGTGGCCAGCAGGTCGAGGGAGGGGATTCTGCCCCTCTCCTCTGCTCTGGGGAGACCCCACCTGGAGTACTGCGTCCAGCTCTGGAGCCCTCAGCAGAAGAAAGACACAGACCTGTTGGAGCGGGTCCAGAAGAGGGCCACGAAAATGATCAGGGGGATGGAACACCTCTCCTATGAAGAAAGGCTGGTAGAGTTGGGGTTGTTCAGCCTAGAGAAGAGAAGGCTTTGGGGAGACCTTATTGCAGCCTATCAGTACTTAAAGGGGGCTTATAAAAAAGGTGGGGGCAAACTTTTTAGCAGGGCCTGTTGCGACAGGACAAGGGGCTTTAAACTAAAGCGGGGGAGAAATAGACTAGATATAAGGAAGACATTTTTCACACTGAGGGTGGTGAGGCACTGGCACAGGTTGCCCAGGGAGGTGGTGGATGCCCCATCCCTGGAAACATTCCAGGTCAGGTTGGACGGGGCTCTGAGCAACCTGATCTAGTTGAAGATGTCCCTGCCCATGGCAGGGGGGCTGGACTAGATGACCTTCAGAGGTCCCTTCCGACCCAAACTATTCTATGATTCTATGATTCCATGTTTTGTGGTCTGGGCTCTGCTGTTTGCCGAGGACTACTGAGGTATATGGCATCATCTGCAGAGGCCATATGGCTTTATTTCTGCTGAGCTCTGGCTACTCTGAAAAGTGACTGTCACTGAAATAGTGAGAACCAATACCTGCTTTTACAGAAAACTTTACAGTTTGGGAGAAGGAGTCCTCTCTTGCCCTCAAGAAATGTTCAGGTTTCTGTTGGCCAAGTCCAAATTTGTCTGATGGGGGCACAAACGTAAAGCTCTTGGCTGCCAAATCCTCCTGATTTAAGGCTGCTGCATAGTTTGAATTTCTTCTCCTCGGAGTCCTTGAGTTGCTCAGCTGAGCGTTGTTTTAATGCTGGGCTTTGAATTTGCTATTCCTCCCTTGAATTGCTATGCTCTGTTGCCCAACCATGCGGTAGTTCCTCAGCTGATGTAAATCAGTTTAGCTCTGCTGCCTTCGCTCCTCTGTCACATACCCAGGCTCACGCCATCTCCCCCACAGCCTGGCGCCCTGAGGCAGCCACCACAGCAACCTTGCTTGCCCCCACGGGCCCTGCATAGGAAGGTGAGGTTTAGCTGGAGATGCCAATTAAAGCCCAGTCTTCTGGGGCAGAGCTTTGGTGGAGCGGTGCTCTTGTCATCTCGGTCCTGGGCTCTCGTATCTCCCACCCTTTGGAACAGGCAGGTGAAACATTGCTGTCTGTCAGCCCTGTCAGTGCTGGCAGTGTGGAGGATTCATTCACCCTGGTGAACGTGGCCACAAGGAATATGTAAGAAGGCAGCATCCCTGCACTAGGTCCTTGACTTCAGCAGGCTTCCTGGTAGATTCAGACTTCCAGCATGACTCAGGGTATTGCAGTGTATCCTTAAGATAACATCTTTTGCTTGCCAACATGTAGGCTGGCTGCCAAAGGTGGGGGAGGAGATCTGTTGTGAGTCTTCTGTATGTGCTCATAGTAAATAGATAGATGCCAAATTGATTGCACTTGCCTTTCTATTTCTCCACCAGGAATTGAAGGAAGGGAAGAAGTAGTCCCCTGTGGTCTGCCCCAAACCACTGCCCCACACCACTTGGTTCCTTGGGTGCCTGCAGCCGCCCGCCGCTGCTGCAGCCAGCACGCACTCCCAAAACAACGGCGTCGGGATCCAGTTTTTGCAGCGGGGTTTGGGATCCCTGACCTGCTGACCAGGATGCTCTCCCACTCCGTGTATCTGAACATACTGCTGGGTGAGAGAGGTGCTGGTGTCCCTTGTTATGGGTGAAGGGAACCGTGACACAGCAAGGCAAAGTGACACGGGGGTGCCGCTGGCCGGGGTCAGAGCTGCCTGTGGCAGGGGCACCCTGCCTGGGTCAGCCCTCGTCCTGCAGAGCTGAGCAGCGTCCTGGGACAGCTCAGCCCCACCTCATGCCCTTGGTCCTTGCCTACTTGCAAAACCCCAGGACACAGCATCAGTTTTTGATCTACTGCCTCGTTGCCAAGCCATTAACTTTTCCAGTTTAAATGCTTAATACAATGGCCTTATTTTGAAGACTACCAGCTGAGCTGCCTCTGCTTAGGACTATCATTTCCAACTGTTCTCTGGCAAGATGCTTTCTCAAATGATTTAAAAAAAAATAATCAAAGTTGTAACCACATCTGTGGCTGCCTTTATCTCTGGGAGCAGGGAAAATTAGCTCGGAGGCCGTGAGGTGCTTTCTGAAATGGAAGTCTTCTCCTGCAGACGGCACAGCTCCTGGCGGTGGAAAGACCAGCGGCTAATGTGGCTCTCGCTGAAATGTCTGGCACTGGTGTTCTGCAGCTGAGTGAAAAGAGCAGCCTAAAAGCCACCTGATTTAGGCTGTTATCCTAAATCAGCTGTGGGTTCTCTTTATGCACACCATCCAGCTGTGCTGATACATTGGCAGGCCGACCCCGGGAGGAGATCTATAGTGTTAGTGAGTGGTTTTATTTAAATGCTTCTCTTTTTTTATTAGTTCTTCCTAGGCTGCAATATCGGTCCTCTACCCTTTCCTAGCACAGCTGGCAGAGGAGGAAGCAACATAAATTTTTGCCTCAGTGGAAGAGAACGGCAAAGGTACAGAGCACATCTGGAGCCGTCTCCTGCGCATTGGTCCTGAATTAGCGGGCCAAATTGTCCGCTGGTGTAAAAAAACCCACGTCAATGGCATACCAATGAGGTTACACCGGTTTACTGCAGCTGAGGCTCTGTCCCCATCATCTCTAGGAAAAGTTGATTAGGTCCAGTGGATTGCTGACTTCTTTTATGAAGAAGCTGTAAAAAGTTCTTTTCTTCTGCTAGTGCTTCTCTCCAGGGAGTTGTTGGCAGAGAGAGGCGAGTCTCTCAGCAATAATACATTTCAAAGTTATTATGCCAGCAGAAAAGAAACACAAGGATTTGAATCTGGTAATATATATATTTTTTATGACAGGCCAGAACACTGAAGGGACACCCCACCCACACCCCCCACACCCCCCCTGCCACGCAGACCTCCCCATGTCTGCAGGGCACCTGGTTTGCTGCGCTGCAGGATGGCGGCGGCTGCAACCAGGACCGTGTTTCAGGGCTAATCCTGGGGGGAGGTGATAAGTGCGGCTCTTGGTTTTGGCAGCTCCGGCCCGCCAGCTGGGAGGGATGGAGATTTAGACGGAGTCTATCCGGCCTCCGGGCATGTCCCTTCTTCTGGCTGTGGACAGACGGGGTCACCTTCTCCCTCCACCCCATTGCTGTAACAAACCTACTGGTCGCGGTGACGCATTCGGGTAGCGAACAGTAGAGCCGAGCCCGAACCTTTAGCTGCTGTGGTAATAATAGTGCTTTCACATAGGAAATGAGTGAATTGTCAGCCGAGACCTCCTCTTTTTGTAATGATTAACCCTCTGCTAATGATTTGATATAATATTGGGCGACATTGAGTGCTGCGATATTGATGTTTAATGTGGTCCAAAGCAAGGGCTCAGGAAGCAATAAAGATTTACTCCAGCTAATGTGCGAGGTCTGGGTTGTCCCTGGGCCCCGTGCTAGCCGATAGCCTGATGCGTTTGCCGTGGCGTGGCAGCCTCACCTAACAGAAGCTGAATTTCTGGCTAATAATTTAATGAAGGCTTCGCTGTATTTCCAATTACTGGAAAAAGCCATGATTCTTTTTTGCTACATGTTATAAAATCAGCCCTCCGTACTCCACGGAGCCAGCGGAGAGCACCTCATCCCTCTCTTTGAGCTCCTCATCAGTCCCGCGGCAAAGCCTGCCTGCCCCGCAGTGACATGCTGAGGCTGCACTGCCCATGGGGCCGGGAGCCGGCTCCCAAGTGGAGAAGGGTAGCAGAGGTAGAGCACCGCACCAGGGCACCTACCCAGCCCCAGGACCCTCCTTGCCCCATGCACGGCTGAGGTAGATGGAGCTGGCGCAGTCTGGTGCCACAAATAAGGTGGCGTGGGAGGAAAACTTGGAAGGACAAATTACTGCAAGTATTGATTCCCCTGGCTGCTTGCAGAGGGATTTTATTTAGCAACGCTGCCAATGACATTATGTGCAGGATCTTGTCCATGGCTGGCTCGGTGGCATTAAGAGAATTACTTTGGCCTAATGAATAGGAATAAGAATATTTCAACCTCCTCCCTGGAAAGTAATGGTGGATCATCAAGTGTGCAGCCAAGTTCAGGACTAGTCACTTGCCAAGTGAATGCAAATGACAGGTTGTTTTATTTAATGGAGACCATGGTATGTTGGCCAAAACTGTTGTCTCTTTTCTCTGTTGATTGGTTCCCCCACCCTTCTAAATCAGACTTTGTCTCTCTCCTGACTGGCTTTTGTTTTCAAGCAGAAGAGATTTTTGCTGGCTCTTGCACTGAAATCTGTAGATTGCACCAAAACTTCTCAATCAGCTGTATTTTATGCTGTGCTATGGGAGAAGGTCACCACCAGCCTGCAGTGGAGCCGGAGCTCCCTGTCTTCTTCCAGCTTGGAGCCGGTGAGATGCTCCATCGATGTCACTGCTGCCCCATCCCACAAAGACCAAGAGGACATTGTGGAGCTCCACACCCTGGCATCGGGCCCTTTGCTGGCACGGTGGCGTGGGAGCACCTGGGCTGCGATGCAGTTGAGTTTGGACAAACCACTCGCTCTTGCAGCGCACCAACACCTCTGCTGTTCAGCTGCCATTCAGCCGGGCGCCCGCCAGCTGCTCCGCTCCAAAGCCCATCCCTTCTCCTCCAGCACAGCCCATGGAAGTGCCGCTTCCTTGAGCCACTGCTGTTAGCCAGAGGCTAGCAGAGCCACTGCTGTGAGCCACAGCCCAAATGCCAGGCAGGTACATTGGGCTGCAGGGTCCGGGCGGTGCAAAATCAGGTCTGAACCTCCAGCCCAGCACAGGGTGCAGCAAACCGAGGCCAGGGATGTTGGGGGGAGAGGGGTCCCATCCAGTCAAGGCCTTAATTTATGCTACACTTACACTGACTTATTAAACTCTTTGAACACAGGCCGTGCTTCACCACGGCTCACAAACTAGATCAGCGTGAGACAAAATACTTACCATCACGGGTATTACCATCAACCATTCAGATGGGCCATGGCGTTTTGCTTCATACAACAGTGATGATTTGTAACAGTCATGGCTGAGGGTGGTTTTTTCCCCTGGTCTTTTGTAAAAAACAGAAAGTGTTTGCAAAGTAAACTCTGACATTTCAGCTACAGACCAGTCACCTTTCAAATGAAATGGCTGTGACTGCTCACCAGCGGTTAATCCTTGCATGGTGATTTTTGCTTAAAGAGCTGGAGGGAGGTGGGGGTTTTGTTTATTTGTTCAGAATCAGGGTTCTTTCCTAATTAATTTTTTAATTGACAGGGAGAACAGGTTTCTGCTTTGTTTCGCCTAGTGTTTTGATGTACAAGCAGAGATGTGCGGGATGTGTGTTTGCAAAAGAGGCTGACGGGAAAAATCAAAACTGATTTGTTACATTTGCAGAGAAAGAGGCTCCATATCCACAAAACAGAGCAGGGAGTGACTGAAGGCCTCAGACACCAGCATTTTAGAGCTGAAATTGTGGCTGTAAGCTGGTGACCAAAGTCCTGTTGACCTTGCAGAAGCCATGATTTCATGCCAGGTGTCTATCACGTCCTGGTCCCCCCTCCTAGTCCCAGTCTCTGACCTGCCCCGGGCAATGTAACCCAGCACAGCTCTGGGCCCTTCTTCTGCAGGATAAGCCCAAGGGCTTCTCCTGCTCCAAGGGTGGGCAGAGCAGGGGCTGCTGGGCAGTTTGGGAATGAGCTGTGCTGGGAGAGATGCTAGACAGGTCTCCGACCATTTGCAAACAAGCTGCAAAATCATGCTGACAATAGGCCTGCAAAGCCGCCTTTTGGCTGGAACCACGCCTGGAAAATATATTTCCCAAGCGGGGACTTCAGCAGTTACGAATCTCTGACTGATGTGGTCGAAGGACATGGCAAACACATGACCTGTTACCATAATCCACCCGGCTGGATCCTGCTAATGTGCTTGTTTAACCCTCTCTGACACCACCCAGAAGCTTCTGCCTCCGAGTACCGCCAGTGTCAGCCCTTCCTGGCACAAAACCCCCCACCCTGCAGGCACGGGCAGATGGGAGCTCCCTGGAGGAGAGCTGGCTCAGCTGCTGGGAAAGCAGCAGTGGAGAGCATGGGAACGGGTGAGGAGCTGGCTGCGCCGCTCCCACGGAGAGCCCGAGAGTGACTGCTCAGGGCGAAGGCTCACGAGGGCGGTCGCAACGATGCTCCTTGGGGTGGGACGGGCGATTGTCACCTCTTTCCTGACATGTGACTGCTTCTGAAGGCTGTCAGTCCCCCTGGCTCTTTTTCTGCTGCCTAATCCTTTGTTTGCAGCCTTTGTCCTTCATGGCAAACCACTGCCAGGGTGGGTGGGCTGTGGTGTGGGGTCTGTGCTGGGATGGATGGAGGTCCTGCTTGGGCTCCACAACCAAAACCTGTGCTTTCTGGGCATAGCAGCATGGCTTTGGGAACCATCAAGGGCATGGGCACGGCAGCATGGCTTTGGGGACCCTCAAGGGCATGGGCACCACGTGGGGAGCTCCCTGTCCCACCCTGTTGCTTGCTGAGGACATTCACCTTCATGGGCAGGCAGCAGCAGTGAGCTGCCATAGTCCTTCAGGAGGTGTCCTAACTTGTCTCTAACGGGTTTCTAACAGCACCGACCTCCTGGACTGATTGTCATCCACAGCAACACCATGGCTGGGCCTGAAGTTGGTGCTGGCTGAGGTGCTTTGGCTGGGGTGCACAGAGGTGGAGCTGGGTGCTCTCGCCTCTCCAAAGAGCTATGGTGCTGTGTCCTGACATTGGCATGAGCCGGCACTGTGCTTGGTGAGTTCAGAGGATGTTTTTACACAATTGGGGCTGGGAAGGATTGAAGAGGTTTTCTTTTTCTTGCACTTTTTAAACAATAAATAATGGCAAAATCCATCTCCTGCCTTTTTTAAAAACAGCTCCTTTTCCTGATGGATAGATAGATATAATGAGATTCTCAAAGTCGTAAATTTGCTGCGACTTTATTACCTGCATCTGTTGGAGATGATGTGAAGAGAACTTCATACAGAGAGGACTCTTGAAAGGTTACAAAGGGAACCAGCGGTCTTCAGAAAATCTTGATCTAGAGAAAACAGCCAAGAAAACTCGCACAGAAAAAAGCACTTGAGCTGGATGAATAGGTGTCAGGGCTGAATGCGAGCGATACCGGCAGCAGGGAACCTTGCCATGAAAGCAAGCCGAAGCCACTGGGTAGCTCTGCTGCAGGAGCCGGCCTGTGGCTGCCATGCACAGACCTCACCCCCAGCACCAGGCGTGCAAGGGGCTGGCCGGCACCCCTGCCCTCGCACACCCAAAGCCCCTGTGCTGGCGAGGGGGGGGCGTCCACAAACAGTGGCAGTGTTAAAGCAAAAAGCAGACCTCAAATGCACTGCTGCTTTTTTATTTGCCCTCTGGTGAATGTGCCACCATTTCAGCCTCTGCCCCGAGACAGGGAGACTGGTGAGAGGCAGCCCCAGGGCTCAGACCCTGCTCCGGGCTTCTGGGTCCGCCACAGTGGACAGCCCCATGGGTGGGGTGATGGCACATCATGGCCTCGCCACATCCCCACGCTGCCACACCTTCCCTCTGGGCTCTCACAAGGTGGGTGGCTCTCACCCAGTGGGTGCGTGACATGGGAATGGGGAGGGTGCAGGACATGGGCACAGAAAATAACTATTTTTTTAAGCTAGTCAGTAGATGAGTGGGGATCTGACCAGCTCACAGGTGAGCTGGTGGCAGCTCTGTGCTTGGTGCGGAGCCCTGGCCCAGGGACTGGCAAAACCCTGGAAAGATCCCAGTGACTCCTGAGCAGGGTGACCGTTTCTCAGCTGGGACAGGTACCTGCTCGATGTGGCTGTGGCCAAGCAAGCAGCAGGTAAATGAGGAAGTCCCAGCCCGTGCCTCGCCCCGGGGCCAGTCCCAGTGCCGTCAGGGGGCTGCAATTGCCAGACAGGGGCCTGTGATTGCCAGATGTGGTGAAAATGGGCTGGAGATGGTGCTGGAAAGTGCAGCCTGCTCCCGGAGCACAACAAGCTGTCGTGCAAGGTCATAGCTGCAGTGTGATGCTATGATGTCTTCATGGTGTCATAATGCAAGCTGGCAGTTATTTTAGTGGCAGAGAGTGAGGCTTAAACCTTCCTCTCCCGGTTGCAAGGGGGAAGATAAAAGGAGGAGCTTTGCTTGCTGGCTTTCCTGCCCGAAGTAGCCTCTGCTCTCACTGACACCTCACCCTTGCTGAGCCAGGGAGGCGATCCAGAAAGCAGAGCTGGAAGTGGGGAGAGAGCAGACGACATCTTTAAGCTGTGATCGTTGAAGAATATTAACCGATCTCAGGCTTTGTGACTGCCAAAAAGTGATGCTTGAGCAACGTGGCGCCAGGAATCCTGAAGTCACTTTTGTAGCCTTGGAAAATGCAGCTGCTTTGGGATTTCAGCCCAAGACGGCTGTTATTATCCACTGTGCAGAATGAAGCTTCTGTTGGGAGCTTTTACAAAGGCCATCAGTCTTCCCAAATAGTGGTTGTTTTTATCACCTGGCAGTAATGATACTCTCTGGTCCCTTTAATATCTGAGCGTGTTCCCAAAGTGAGACTGGGAAACTCATTTAGGGCTTGCCCCCTCTGAGGGAAATGGCTTACAATTTTCTGCCAGGTAGCCCTTACCGTTGTGAGAATGGGCACGGCTCACCTAATAAAAACCTCGCTGACAGACACGACCTCCTGGAGGTTTATCTAAGTCATTTGTTGTGGAGCAGAGCAACATATATCACAGCTGAAATACGCGCCAAGCAGCAATCCTAATGCATGCGGTGTCTCTGCTGTAACTGATTCGCAGGCAGGACAAATACCTGGCGGAGAGTGCGAGGGATTCTGTGTACTCTCCCGGCTAAACCGATATAATGGTGTGTGAAATGGTATTGCTGAAGCCCGTGGCTAAAATCCAGCTTGTGGGCTGGCTGGCTGTAAAATTGCATTGCCCAAAATATGCCTGTCCCTGCATGCGTTGGCTGCGGCACCTGGGCTCCAGTTCAGAAGGAAACGCATTAAAAACTGGATCAAAAGTGATGACTTGCCAATAATGTGTGTGCAGCATCGCGTGTGCATCGACTTCCATTTTTTGGCCAATGCTGAGATTTATTGTTCCTCCAGGTAAAGGTTGAATGAGGAAAGGCCTTGTCCAGTTGCTTGTTTTGGTTGGTAAATGCAGTGGGTGCCCAGGGTGGGAGGCACTGCCGCCTGTCGTCTGGGACCTGTGTGTCCTGACCCCCCCCCAGCTCCCAGAGATGGGGTGAGTGACGGAACTGACGCCACTTAAAACCACAGGGAGTTGTAAATTTTAGGGAGGGCTAAAGTCGACAGGGACAGCTCGTTGTGGCACCATGGTTCCTCTCCCACCCTGAGTGTAAAGCACAGGGTGGCTCTGGGCACACCCAAGTCCCTCGCACTAGGAAATAGCCCTAAATTTTGTCGCTCATCTGGCATCTCATATGTGCAGGTGGGGACAGCTGCGGTACTGCCTCCCCATTGCTCAGTGACAGGTCGTGGGGCACAAAGGTGCCCGGAGAGGTGTGAAACCTCACCGGACACCCCTAAGCAGCCTCCTCAAAAATATGGGCTGGCTGGGGGAGCGGGCAGCGGGGAAAGGCTGCCGCCTCCCAACAAGCTGCTTAATTTCATCGGCTGCACAGGGCTGCTTTGCCACATGTCCCCCTGCATGGGATCAGGCGGTATTAGAGACTTGATCCTTGGGATGTGCTGGGGGAAATGTCTTATGGTGTGAAACTGGAGGAGCTCAGCCTGTTTAGCTTATTAAAAAGAAGATCAAGAGGTGACTTAATTGTGCTGTGTGAAGTACCTTCACGGGGAGAGAAAGGCAGGTATTAAAGGGCTGTTTAATCTAGAGGAGAAAGGCATCGCACGAGCCCGCGCCTGGAAGCTGAAGCCAGACAAATTCAAATTGGGAATCAAACAGACCTTTTAGAAAGTGAGTGTTAATAAAGATTAAACTACCCAGGAGAGCGGCGCATTCCCTCGCCTTTGATATATTTAGACCCAGACAGGATGCATTTCTGTGCCATACAGTTTAGCCAAGCAGGAGCTATCGGGCTCGGTACAGGAGTAATTGGATGCCAGACTCGGCCCTGCGTCAGGGAGAGGTCAGGCAAGATGATCTAAATGGTCTCTGCTGGCTGTCAGTCCTCCCGCGCCCAGCGGCTGTGATTTGTGTGCCTGCGGCGAGCCAGCTGACAGGGACGCGGCTCTACCAAGAAAAATTGGTGGGGAAATGCAAGGAACGTGGCACTGTGTCAGCAGGGACAAGAAGAAGACAGGCAAAGACTGACAGGTGTGTGGGGAGAGTCAAAACATTAGAAAGTAAAGGCTTTTAGCCAGAAAATGGCTTTTTATAAAAAAAACAGATGAACTCTGTGGACATTAGCAGACATGTAAATTTTTTGTACATAGCCACCCCTAATTTTTCTCACAATTCCTTAAAAATAAAACCACCTCTCAAGTTTTATATTGACCAGAAAATCAAGGTTTTAGTAGGAAAACCTCATTTGGGGAAAGAAAAAGACAAACCATATCCCAATTTCATGTAAGAAGGGTACAGTGAAACAATACCTGAAAACCTCAGTGAGACCCAGGAACCACTGCTCACTTGGCAGTGCTGAAGTACGTTGTGAACTTACTTTCCTCTTCATTTTTATGAGCCACTCCTGAGGGCTGGCAGGTGAGTATGGCTGCAGAGAGGAGCTGCCTTGCTTTGCCCCTTGTAGTTTTTAATAATGCTGTGATTCGGCAGAGCTCGTCTCCCACTCTGTGCCCAGAGTCACTGCCCCAGCCCTGCAGGACAATGTGCTGGGAGCAGGATTTTGAGATGCAGCACAAAAGCATGGAGGGACATGCCGAGCCTTAGACGCACCCGGGCTGAGCGACAGGCTCCTTCAGCAAAGGATGGAGCCTGTGGAGGGCTCTTGCTGAGAAGTTGTTGTTCAAGGTGCTTTTCATAATATTTAAAAAATGTGTTTGCTTCCTCTTGCAAATGTTCAAACATCTTTAAAGTGTCTGTGGTGCCAAGCTGCTTCTCGCCCCATTTTAAGAGAAAATAAGCTTTCTTTAAGGAAAAGGAACCACAAAAAGCACAGCAAGCCCAAAGTGAACAACGAGCAGACCGAAACTAAATTAACACCAGCAAGATTTCAGCTGCCCCTCCAATATATTGTGTCTCACGGCAAAGGGTCCTGGAAAAGATGGGAGAACAGATTGTTTTAGCACATCTTCACAGTGTCTCTGCGGCACAGATGAAGCTCAGGCTGGGTCCCCTTCCCCTTGCCAAGCCTGCAGTGGGGACTCTCAGCCCCCAAAAGTGGACAGTCAGAGGCACGGGCTCGGCAGTGCCGTAAGCACCTGTGGGTCCAGCGCCGTGTGGGGATGCGATTTGGGATGCTGCAGCCAGCCAGTTTGGGGAAGCATCACCTGCAAAACCAGAGCATGAGCCCAAAAAAGGAGCCTGGCAGTGAGAAGGAGGCAAGGGACAGGGAAGGAGAGCCTGGCCCTTCTCCACTGCCATAAAGGCGGAGGCGAGAGCACGGGACTGCTAGCCATCGGCCATGGTGTCACAGCTCCGTGTGGATTACGTTGGCCAGCTTCAGTGATGGAAATAGGCAGCTAACAGTGAGTTCCTCTTTGTAACAGATAACAGTCAAAACAGCTTGAAAACTATTCATAATGAGAGCTCTGAGAACAGCCAATGCTACACACACACAGAGCGAATACTGTCATTAAGCGCTCTTTGGATGACAGTCCCAGCAGTTCATTATCCCCCATCACTGCTTGGGGAGGGTGGAGGAGGAGAGAGAGCGGTGAGGTTTTTTTTTAAATAATGCTTTTTTTTTCTAAATTAATCTCCACTGTAAAGCAGAGCAACAAAGGAGCAGTATAAAGGCGGCATCCTGCCTCGCCAGTGCCCTCTGAGGCTGGAGCACGGGGCTCTTGCAAGAATCAGTCAGGAAAATCGGGCATGGCCTGGTAGGGGAAGGGGGTGGCTTCATGGCGAGCAGGGCTGCAGCCTACCTCTGCAGGGCCGAGGGCCCTCTGCAGAGCGAGGTTACACAGGATTGCGCCTGGCACAGGGATCCGCTGCCGTGGATGTGAGTTAAAGGTAGGGCTGCACGGCTGCAGGGTCTGCAGTGGTGGCGCGGGGAAGGGAAAGGCCAGGCTGCGGGCTAGACACGTATGTGCGAGTCTGGCACAGCTAACAGCAGCCCATGCACCTGTGCAGCAATTTGGCACACTCGCTCTGCGTGGCTGCCGCGGCACAGCATGGCATGGCACAGCACGCAGGATGCCTCTGGGCAGGCAGTCTGCTCTGCTCTGCTCCCACACCCCACGTCTGCGTCCCAATGAGTTCACCCTGCATTGAGCCAGGTGTGCAGGAGGGCCAGCAGCATGTCAAAAACCCGCTCAGGGGGACCATGATGTTCCTCCTGCCGCCATGTGTCCCCCTGTGGCACGGAGCCGGCTGGGGGCACCTGTCTGACCCATTTGCCACATGTGCAGTCCATCGCCGGGGTGCCTGCAGAGCCTCACTGGCTGCGATGGCACTTGGTAGTGCCTGGGCTTTTATACTGCTGCAGGCGGTCCGTAGCCACTTGACATAGGGCACTTGGAAAGGGGCCAGGTCTCCGGCTCTTCCCTTCCCTTTTCTTGCACGGGTATTTTTCATTGAGCCTGCAGCTCATGCTGCCACAGCTAATCACACCCATCCCTGCCGGCTGCGGAGGGAGAGCCCGTACAGGGTTCCAGCCCTTGCGGCACATCCCCGGCAAAGGCTTTGCTGCTCAGAGCCACCAAAACACAATTCCAGCCTTGATTTTATTTAATTTATTTTGTTAGTGTATTGTATTTATTTCCATGCTTTCCTTCTTTTTTTTAAAGATATGTTTTCTGGGTGTATATTTTTCCTCTGGAAATGCAAACAGAAGTTTACTTTTAAGACCCTGGCTAACATTTCTGACCCACATTAGGCAGTGGCTCCAGCACACATCAGCTCCAGCCCCACCACCCATTCACAGTGAATGATGGACCAAGTGCCGGGAGCCTCCTTCTCCATGCGAGGATGCCCGTGAGCAGGTTGCAGCTTCCTCACGTGGATGCAGGTGGGTGTCCCGGGCTGTGCCTCCGTAGTCCCTGCACGCGTGTAGGGCCCCCTCCACATGGGGACTGCAGGGCAGGGGGGCAGCCAGGAGGAGCGGGTCCTCCCAGCTCTTGTCCTGCAGTGGATCAAATCCCATAGTTACCTGTGCTCAGGGAGGAGGCACAGGATACCGAGCCTGGTGTGGGTGCAGGGTTGGCAGCACTATCCGCGTTTGCAGACCGAGCCAAAGTGTATCCTGCCTAGGCTAGATGGGGGCATCAAGAGACGGTGTTTTACAATTAGCCACCCATTTGAAAAATAAGTTTGTCAGGGACAGCGTTATGGTGCAGCTTGGGACACCTGACCAGAGGTTTTTAGGATGTGAAAATCCCCGTATGCCCAGAGGAGGCCTCTGTACCCTGCTTGCCCGGTCGGAGGAGCCCGGCACCCTGCCTCTGCCATCCAAATTTTTCAGGGCATCCCTTGGGCATCAGGAGGAATGCAGACGGGGCTTGTTAAAACTTGTGCAAATATTTTCCTAGCCTGCCAAGTTGCCAGGGCAGCTGCAATGAGTCACTGTGGCTGCACCGTCGCTCCGTGCCTGCGCTTCATCAGCATTATCTCCCCTTCATCTCCAGTATCTGGGGGAATCATCATCACTTATTCCTGAGTCAGGACGCTGAATCTCTTCAATTCCAGCAACATCGCTGCATTCACAACCTTGTCATTACCCCGAGGCTGATAACCTCAGGCAGAGGTGTTAATTTTTTAAGTCATTGAGCAATGTCCTGTTTGTGACACCGTGGATATCCAGAAATATACTGCAGCCCTTTCCCATCCTCCCAAATCATCTGCCAAACCCTCCACCGTTTGACCCAGCCTCACCGTCCTGCTTAGCCCTTGACAGAGCAGTTTAAAGCAGCTCGGCTGCAGGTCACGTTACAGCCCCCTCCTCACGTGCCACGGTCTGGCATCGCTGCGCAGCAGGGCCTGCCAGGGACTCCAGATTGCCATTTTAATAGTTTTATCATGACACCCAAAGCATTACACCAGCTCGTTCCCAAGCGTGGCACTGCTCTGTTTTAATGAGCTTTGGAGATTGCATCGGCAGCGTGGACCCGGCTGTGTGACGGCGGTCAGCAGGGCTAATTAATCTGATGTGCGCTCAGAGCCCCATGCCCGCCTGCGGCCCTAGCTGCGGCAACGCCGGTAGCACGGCTGGGCTGTGGCTGAGCTGTGAAACTGCCTTAGAAAGTGTGCTTAAAGGGGCCTGTTCTTACCCAGCTCTCCCCCTTAAATTGAGGCTAACACTGTTTCTAATCTCAAAGTCTAACTTCTTCCTTTGAAAAAAAAAAAAAAGAGGTTATTTTTGAAACAGTGTCCACGTGGGACTCTGTGACTCACTCCGTAATGCTGCTGGGCCCAGATGAGGATGCTCCTTGCTGGTACTTGTGTCTGCATCTGGCCTCCGCAGAGCTGGCGAGGCCAAGGCTGGGGTTCCCCATCCCAGGGAGATGGTCTAATGTGCTTTGCATCCCTCCCCCCCCAAACCCCCGGGGCACACAGCCCCATGGGGGTACCTGTGGGAAGGGTTAACAGCACTGCTGCCTTTGCCTTTGGCCACTTCAGCATGTTTCCCAACCCTTTTGTGTGTGTTGCTGCTGAAGCTGGAAGGAGCTGCTTCGGCGGCACTGAGGTATTTGTGTATTTGAAGTTCAGAAAAGCAAGAGTTGCAGAGATGGTTTTTCCTCTCCAAGAGGAAGTCGGGGCCGGGGCTGGGCCTTTCTTCTTCCTCCTTCCCCCTAAACCAAAACAAAACCAAGTTTTTAGCTGCTTCAGCAGTTAATCACTGCCCATGTGTCAGAAAGAGCCATGGAAAACCCCCTTTGCTCCATAAGACCGAGCAGACACATCCGTCGTTCTCCTCGTCACAGCTGTCCTGCCGTGTGTTTGCAGGGAACTGACACCTTCCAGGCACTGGGATTTTCTTGCAGTGACAGCAACGGGCAGCGGTGACAGGGCAGCCTGCGGCAGAAGGCAGCACGGTTCCCCTGCCTGTCTCCATCCTCATCCCCGTCCAAGCCATAAGGGATGGGTGGCCCCAGCGTGGTGCTTGGCTTGGCCTTGGCACAGGGCAGGAGGTGTTTGGGCAGGGGCCCCCGTACCCAGGGAAGCCCCCCAGCAGAGGGCTGGGCTCCCATCACTCCCCCTGCGCGGGTGCAGGAGAGGCATGCGGTGGGGATGGGTGCGTGTGAGCCCGTGGCTCCCGGTCACCCTGGCTGAAACAGCACATGTCACCCATAGGAAGCGCCAGGCCTGGTTTTCTACGTGTTTGCAGGATGTGTCCTCATCCAGCAAAATAAATAAATTGATAAAGAAGAAATGCTGGGCGAGACATGGTGGCAGGGTGCCAGTCCCAGCCCAGCCAATTCATTTGCAGTTCTCATTAATTTGGGCTGACCTTTGCTCACATTTCCACCATGAGCACGTTCAAAACAAGGCAGACATTTAACTTTGTTTTGGGCAATGTTACTCTAATGTGGCTTTTTTCTGCATAGCTCTCTCTTTTATGGTAATCAAATGTACTGCCAACTTTTCTCTTGCTATGTACACCAGCGAAGGGAACCAGATGCTTCGTGTTTTCCTCCAAAATGTATCTGAATGTTGTTTTTTGTTTAGTGTTTCGGAGGGAGGGCTGGCTTACAGACAGCATTTCGTAAATCCAGCCCTCGCTGCACCCTGTTTCCCAACTTACGGCGGGTCCTGGCTGTGGCTCCCGGCTGGATTTGCAGTCTCTCCTCAGCACAGTGTGGCAGCAGCCCCCGAGGCGCTGCAGGGCTGATCGCCAGCTGTCCCAATCTCAGCAGGGCACAAGCTGCCACCAGGGGAGACCCCACGGGAGGGGTCCCCGGTGACGTGGGGCGAAAGGTATGGGGCTGGGCAGGTCCACCCTACTGACTTCGTGCACCACAGAGCATCTGCAGCCTGGCCACGTTGTGCAACCGGCCACGGCTCTCGGGGGAAGCTCTGGGGTCAGCCGAGAGCCACGTCTCAGGGGAGCCGATCCCCAGTTCAGGAGTGGGTTGTGCCGCTCATGAGGAGCAGCATGTGTGGATTTGCCTGGCGATGCTGCTCTGCCTCTGGAAATGGAGGGGGTTTTGCTCCAGCACGCCTGAGGATGCCGGGGTTGTATGGGGCTCCCTGTGCCCACCCCTCCTTGCCGGGCGGTTTAAAGCTGGTGCTCTGCGTGGTAGGGGCTGCTCCTCCTTGTGTGTCCACACAGGGTCTAAGTTGTTGAAGCCCACCCAATGAACTGTTGCTGTGTAAGGAAAACAAGTGGTCTCAGGCAAGATTGTCAAACATACCTGTGCCACTGGGGCACTTCTGGCCATTTTTAATAATTTCTCTCCTCTACCTCCATCTGTACTTCTGCTATTTTTATAATCGCTTCTCTGCTTTCAACTCCTTATCTTCTTTAGCTTTCCCTCTCCTTTTCACTCTTTATGCCCTAAAATCTTTTCATTGCCTTTTTTTTTAAAATTTTTGGGTCTGATTGGGCTTTATTTCTTCTCCTCTGCCAGATTTATGTGAGTTGTCAAGTCCAGCAACCGTTTGTCTCTGCCTGATGACAGACTTGCCTTCCCCCCCCCCATCAGATTCATGGCTGTTCTTTAAGGCCCTTTAATATTTTAATGCTCCAACTATAAATTTCATTTTCCTTAAGCTTCAATCCTTCTGTGGGCCTTCCCGCGGCTGGGTCGGCAGCTGCCCCCCCCCCCCCCACTCCCCCGCGTGATTTGCGGGGTGTTGTTGCGGCGTGTCGCAGGCAGCGTTTGGGGTGGCTTTGCTCCATGCATGGGAGCGGAGGGCAGGGGAGGGGAGCGTAGCAGGCATTCGCTTTTCCTTAAGCTCAGACGATTCTTCAAAACTTGACAGGAATTGACTTTTTTTTTGCTTCCAAGCTGTGATTTGTTGTGGGCTTGTTGTGCTTTTTATTAAAAAGCTCTCGTGAAGTGCTTAAAAAGGTTGGCTTTACGGAGCCCCAGCTTCCTTCTTTAATAAATGCAGCCTTGGCTTACAGTTTTTCCCTCTGATGTGTCAGCTGGGGGACTCGCTCTCCATCTCAAATGCACCCAGACTGCTTAAATCATCCTTATTTCTCTTGGAGGGAGAGAGACTTTTTGCTCTCCAAAACTTTTCACACCCTAAGTTAATAAAACTTCTTTACTGGAAGGGATGGATGTGACACTGTGCTGAGGATTTCATGGCCGAGTGCTGGATTATTGCTGCGGTGTAAAGGGCTCCCCAGCTCTGGTAAGCACATTGAATGTCTTCTTAAAATATGAGGTTGACATTCGTTTGGCAACGGCTGTCCCTGGAGGCTGCTGAAAAAGCTCCTCACCTTTGCTGGTGTGGCAGAGCAGGACACCTCTGGGAAGTGCTTCCCAAGGGACAGAACAGCCCAAGGCTGCCTCTGTGTTGTCCAACACAGCCCATTGGCAAGGTGGTGGGGCGAGAGAAGAGCTGCCCCGTGCCTCTGCTGAAGGCCACTCTGCTTGGGAGTGTGCTTCAAGGGCTGCAAAGCAGGCTGGGCTTGAGGCCAGGGCAGAGTTACTCTCTGTATAAACGCAAGAGACCAGGGGGGCAAAAATAGTGCTAGAAATTTTGATGGCATTTGTGAAGAAGTCAGTCAACTCCATTATTAAGCATGAGATTGGCAGCTGATCCGAAGGGTGACAAAGCAGCCCTGCACCATGCCAGGAGGGACCTGATAGGAAATTATCAGCAACATCTGGGACAGCTATTTCCTCCGGGTTTGTAAACATTTAACCAAGGAAATGTTAGCAAAGTCTTTTGCAGCAAACAGTCCTGAGCCACCAGCCCACGCTGGCTCATCCCACAGCCCTCCATGCTCCACAGCAGCACAAGGAAGCAGGGCTATATTTCTTCCCTTGATTGGCACCTGGGCCAAGGCAGGGGTAGAGCTGCTGAGTGTTTAATTCAGTGCTTTCCATTTCAGATATTAGTGGTGCAACTGAGTTATGATGCAGGAGCCTAGAGAGGAGTCATTCCCTCTCAACGCATTAAGGATTAGTTATTTTCCTATTAAACTGCTTTAGTCATGGTGAATTTGTTGCCTTAAATGGGTCATTGTGTGTAACAGGCATTGATAGGAAAGCCTAATCCTACCTGATCAGTGCGAGTGACAATATGGACCTATTGAATTCAATGCAAATTTTGCTATGAATGTGTATGGACCAAAACTTGGGGTCCCCTCCATATTTACAGCCACAGGGCTCTGCTGAGCACCCACCGGAGCAGCCAAAGTAAGGCTGAGAGGACACGGCGTGGGCACAGCAGCAGTGGCACTGGCTGCAGTGGGGTCCCCAGCGCTCAGCTCACCAGGAGTCAGGGCTTGGGGGTTCATCATCGCCTCTCACATTCGGGTGGGTTTAGCCCATCTGGGGTGTAAAGTTGGGAGGTGTGAACTATGTCAGTGTAGCTACAGTAAAGGCTGGGCTCAAACTGCCCCAGGGAGGGGCAGTGGGGAGTTGCCTGGTGGAGAGAAGGTGCCTTTATGGGTGCCCGTCGTCATGGTCTAAGCATAGGGAGCCTGGCAGATGCAGAGATGTAAAGGCAATGTGCTGCAACAGGCAGGCTCCCCATGGTCCCCGTGGGGCGTGGATGTGAGCACCAGCCCCTGTCCTGCTTGCCAAAGTCACTGTCCACAGGAAAGCTGGCACCAGGTTTTGCAAAATCCCCTGGGATGGTTGGTGATAGCGCTAGGCTCCGGGAGACAGAGGAGCTCTTCAGAGAGCGACAGAGGAGAGAGAGGCGACGGGAGGCTCCACTTGCACCTGCCTGCAATTAATTAATTACGAATCCACTCATTAGCTCAGCCCCATGGCTCCCCCTCACTGCCAAGCCCCCAGCTGTCCAGAGAGCAAGTCATTATTTGAAAAGATTTCCCATTAACCCAAAAGCAAAGGAATATTTCAAAGAAGAAGGGGTGAGAGAGACAGTGAGGGTGCGTGCACGATTGCAATCAACTTTCAAGGATGTGCTGGAGCGGCTGGATCCCCATCTTGGAGCAGGCTGAGAATGGTGAAATCGATTCTATTAGCCCGCTCAGCTGCTGATTACTCTTGTGCCACGTGAAGCGCCTCCGCAGCCCCCCCACACTCCAGCCTCCGCTGGTGGCAGGTACCCACGTGTGCATGGCAAATGCACGCAGGGCCCTCCCCTCCCCGGGTCCCACCACACCCTGCCGGCCACAGAGCAGCCCACCCAAATGCAATCCCAGCTTCTGCTAAAAATCCCAAAGGATTTAAATTTCCTGAAGTGGGTGCCTGCCTCCCCTTTGTGCCCAGGTGGCAGCTGCAGCCCAGCTATCAGGCTTTTAACCCAGCCGGTGCACACATCTGCTTTGCTGCCTGTTTTTCTATTACCTGCTTTCTGCTCCTCGCTTTAGCGGAGGCACCTCTTTAACCGCAGTGATTTACAGGCGGTGTTCCAGCAGGACAAATCTGACACTGATTGAGTCGCTTATCTGCCGTCTCCGTCCTGCTCGCTGACAGCCTCTCCCCCAGGTATCAATCTGCACATCAGTTCTTTATTCCTGGGTGAGGGAAGAGCTGTCAAGGTTGCAGCTACGCTGTCATCTTCATCTAAGCTGCCAGCTGCCCTTCATCGCTTAAAGACCCTCTTTAACACACGTGTGCTTTGGGAGGGGGCCACTGCATTGGAGGTAAGGAGACGGCAGCAAAATTTCATTTGCTCTGGAGGTGCCCAGGGCTTGATGGATTGGCTCCCTCGTTTGTCAGGGCGCCCGCAAATAAACAAGTTTCCATGCTGTAGGTTCCGCCCCACAGCTTCTCCAGCCGGCTCCCTGCAGCCCCGCGCTGGCTCCCAGCCGGCCGATGGTGGAGAGCAGCAGGGTGCTGGCACCTCTGCGAGATGCGAGGCTCACCCCGGGCCAGGGTGAGCAGGGTGGCAGGACAGGGTGGAGAGTGGGTGGAGAAGACAAGTGTGTGGGGGCAGGCTTGGCTTTGGGGTTTGCCACGAGTCCCTGCTGCCCGATGCTTCTTGTGACACCCAAGGATGGGGCTGAAGCCAAACTACAGAGGACTTTCCTGGTCGAGGCACTGCCCGCCATCACAGGGTCGTGGGACCAGGACAGGGGCATGCTGGCACCTGTACTCTGGCGAGGTGGCCGAGCTGGGACAGTCTGGACCCCTGTGCACCCCTGAAGCTGGCTGGAAGGAGGCAGAGAGGGCGCAGGTTGCTCCCTGCACGGTGCCTGTGCTGCCGCGCTCTGAGTCACCCCCTGCCCCTCGTGCAGCCAGGGTGTCCCCACGGTGTCCCCACCCCCAACCCTCATCCCCCCAGCTGGCCATTACCATGCTACATGGTTGCACTGCAAAGCCTTGACTGCACCTCGGCTCAGCACCGAGCCGTCTTAGTCCTAAATGATGTTTTTCTTAGCCTAAACCCACACTCCTCTCTGGGATCGCTGGCAGCGCTGGGCAGCGGCGCAGAGTGGCAGGAAGAGAGCGCTTTTGGCTTTGTGCTCAGGTGCTGCTTTTGCGCCAGAGCAGCTTCCAGCCATCCCTGGCTTTTGGAGGAGAGGCCGTGTCCGAGTGGGAGGACACGTGCGTGCGCAGGGTCTGCGTTACAGCCCCGCGTCACCTCGGGGTGACAGGCAGCCCGAGGTGACCTCCCCAGGGGGACAGGCAGCGCGCAGCGAAGGAGGGCGGTGTGCATGGCCCCACGTGCCTCCAGCCGTGCCTCGGTTTTCCTGGGGGTTTCTGGCTGCCCGTAGCCCTCTCAGTTCGGTTTTCTTCTTGTTGTTCCATCATAAATAAAAAAGCCACTGCAACATAATCTCTACCATAATGTTTATTAAATAGTAATTTTAAAAGGTTTTTATACAAATCATATAAACACAGTTTGATATTTTTTTTTGTTGATTTTTTGTTTGTTTTTTTTTTTTTACACCGAAGAATCACAGTAAAAGCTCTTTAAGTCCATAAGTCCTGGCTCAGCCAGTGAACAGTCAAATACCTTGAACTGCAAACCTTGGAGAAGTTCCGTTTCTGCATATAATTTCTTAATGGTTTAATTCCCATGCTCACCCCTGGCATCTTCACACAAAATGAAATCACGCAGCACTACAGCCTGCCCGGTTGCAACATTTCCTCGCCATGGGAAGGGTGTGGAGGCAACAGCCCATTTCAGCAATGGCATTAATACCAATTTCTTTTTTTTTTTTCTTCTGAATTTCACAGAGGGAATTGCGATCAGCAAACCTAATCTATTTGCAGAGGAGGATGCGATGAATTGAATGCACGGATGACATTTTTTTTTTTCCCTGTTGAAGTTACAATCAAACACAGTTTTCTGTAGAACAGTAAAGCACCCAGCAGAGGTAAGTGAGGTATCGGCTTTGCAGCATTATTGGCCTGCTCCCGCCCGGCAAGCACATGCGTGTGGGCCCTGCCCCGTCTGGAAGGGGCAAGTGGGACACGCAGGGCGGACGCTTTGCTGGGCCCATGCCAAGTTAGTGCCAAGATCAGCAGTACTCTCCTGCCCCAGATCAAGAGATATATTAACACGAGTCAGTCCCACGGAATAAGTCACATACACGATACATACAGAGAATTCACGTGCGTGTGCAAACACACTATTTCTGAATATATGTATATACGAACTCCTCTCTCTGTACGCCTACTAGACACCATAACATCACCTTTTTAATTATATATTTTCACCTATTGTTTGCCTAAGTCGACTTTTCTACTGTATGGTCCTTTTCCTTTCATCCTTCCCCTCACCTGTGATTTGAAGGGGATAAAATCATCGAGCAGCAGCAATCCAGCTTTGAAATGGTCTGGTACATTTCCTCTTACTGCCTCTGTTTCTTTTGTACAGTAAAAGAACACCCCTGGGGAATTTGTCCACGAAGAATGCCAAAAGAAATAAGGTGATTCGAAAGGAGAATCTGAGATACATTTACTGCCGTTTCTGTTGGGTGCACAGTGTGAATTAAAAAAATGAAGGCCTTTGTGTGTGCGCATCTCTGAGTGTGCGTGTATGAACTGTGGATGTTTTGATGACACAGCTGCTGGTATCTGCTTCCCCAGTAACACGTGTCTTTCTTACAGTGGAGAAGTCTCTTTCTTTTCCTACAAATTTGCTGTCTGGTGGAGCTTTTCACAAAACACTGGACAAATGTTCCTATTCCCACCGCACCGAGGAGCAGCTGTGGCACTGTCCGTGCTCATCTCCTCTCCAGCTGTTGCTCGTCTCCCTGAACACCTGGCCTCCTGCAGGAAGTGTTTGCAGGGGCTGTGCAAACTGAACTTCACAGCACATCACACCTTCGGCGCTCTGCGGTTAGTGAGGAAAAAAAATCCATCCCCAACCCAAACTATTTGCTAGGCAAAATGTAAAATCAGGACATGTCAGGTATTTCCAAAGAGCCCCTGGAAAAGCAAACACAACGTGCTGGAAAGGTTTCTCACTTATATATGTGCAAGCTGACAGGGGCGATCCGTCTGCACTGAGTTGGAAATGAAGGCATTGGTTTGGGGCCCAGCATTTGAACTCTTTTTCCCCATTAAATTGTTTTCATAACACTCCTCTCCCACGGCACAGTGGTAAGTGGAGAGCTATCAGCTGCCAGACAATGTAGCCAGACCACTTGAGAGTAGAAGGACCAGACTTCTTCAGCCGGGCTCTACCTGGTAGAGAGTGGTGAAGAAGAGTGTTTTGCTGGGGAAGGATGAAGGCCTCACTTCTTGTTTGATACAGCACTGATCATCAGATGGAGGAAAAATACTTCTTCTAAGGCACTTGTTCAAAGTAAAACAAAACACAGCTCATAAATAAAACTTCGGGTTTTTGCTGCTGGTCAGGAGCAGCACAGCTTTGCTCCAAAAGGGATACGACAGCAGCCGTTTGGTCAACCGGTGCTGACAGTGCCAGCTTGCACCCCCCAGCTCCAGGGAGAGGGGGAGCACCGCAAAGGCGAGGGGGGCCAGTGGGCACCACGGCCGGGCTCCTGGGGCTGTGGGCATGGCTCCAGCCTCCTTCCCTGTTCATTTTCCCTCCCTGGCACTTTGGAGAGGCCTCAGCGCTGTGCAAGTCAAACCCCGAGTGAAGCCCCCTTCCCAAAGCCGTCGCCTGAGCGCCGGGAGCCTGACAGGCTCTATCTTTTGTTTGCTGCAATTTTCTCATTATAGCAAAAAAAAGAAAAAAAAGAAAAAGGGCAGGATCAAGTGGGGTGGGAGATTCAAAGAAAGGCCTTCCTGATGAAGGCCTCAGCTGTTGCAATCCAAGATCTGGATTTAATAAATGGCTCTTATTCACAAATCACTTTAAGGCTCTTCAGCTTCTCTCAAAGAGGTGCTTCTACACACAGGGTTTCCTTTCTAGTTTATTTCTTAACGACTTCAGAAAGCACTGTTGTTACCATCGACACCAGAGCCAGTATCCCACCTTTCCTCCCTACCAGGAGAAGGAAAGTTGAAGGTAACAACATGCTTCCATTTTCAGGACTTGGAACTGCAGCTTCCTGGACTTAGTGTGAAGTGCACAAATCCCTACAGCCAAAAAGGTATCTGGACAGGGTCTAAAATTGACAGGGTCTGTGTGTGTGTGTTATTTCTAAAGACAGGGTGGCTGAAGAAATCCCTCAGCCTTCTCAGCAACTCACCAGAGAAAGGAGGTGGGCAATAACGATCAACATTTAGTTTCTCACATCCAAAAGGCAAACCAATCTCCCTCGCCACGTCCCAGCCACTCACATCAGCAGAAAATGAAGATGAACCAACAATCAAGGGTCTCGGTCCCCCCTCGCCCAGCACAGTCCGGTTTGCGGGAACGCCTGCTCAGTCCTGGCAGAGCGTGACCGGACGGTGGGAGCTGGCAGCAGGAGCAGCGCCTCCCCTCGCTCCTCCTGCGCCCCTTGTTCCCCATTATGGCATTCATTTCCAATAGAAAACAGCAAAAAATGTAAGCCCCCGCCAGCCCACCTCACTGGGCGCCAACACCGAGGGTGATCCCCAGGGCACCCATCAGGCCTCTGAGCAGCACTTCTGGTGGTTCATCTTGACCTTGTGCTTGATGCCATCATAGAGCTCGAAGTTGTAGTTCTCCAGTGTGGTGGAGCTCCGTGAGGACAGCCCGGCGTATGAGCACGTGCAGTAGAGGAGCAGACCGGCACAGATGGCCCCGAGGAGGACGCCAAGGGAGCTCATTGCTATGATGGTCACCAGGATGGGATCTAGGGTGTAGAGCCAGCTTTTTTCTTTGTCCAGCTTTGGGGTTCCTGGAGAGTTAGTAGAGAATAGTGTGTCGTTCCTATCCGATCCAAAGTAATCTGCAGTGGAATGGGCACTTATTATCCAGGGATCACTTCCCCCCCCACACCTTTATGCATTTCTTACTTGGAGTTGTGATGGCCTTATAAGAGTATAAGCTCCCCCATAGGTATATCTCAGCAGTATTGTCTAACCCAGGTTTAGAAGTAATGCAAAGCACCAAACTACCAAGAAAGTTAGGTGCCCTAATTCACTTTTACAGGCTATGTAAATAGCATGCTAGCATTTTACACCCACTGAAACTTTGGCCCTTCAAGTGCCATTGGGTTCAAAACTATGGAAACAATCTTTCACAGCTCCCAGACTTAATTTTCTCCATTTACAAGTCAAAATGCCACGCAAGCAGCAATTAATGCTTGAAAGATCAGTTCCACTTGTCCTAACACAAATACAATATATTGACTTTGCAAGGTTGCCCTCTGTTGAAAAAGGAAAACAAGAAAAGAAAACTAATGTCTTTGTCCAGGCACTGAGCCACCACTTGAGTGTACGTTCTCAAGTGTGTTCTAGCTCGTAACCCCCCCATTAAAGCTGAGGTTTGTGAGTAATTGTAGCATCTGATACTGAAACACAAGCTCCCCCAGAAAAACTGCCCGTGTGGCATTTGGGTACCAACCTGGATCATCGTTGTCTTCAAAGTCTTGCTCAGAGATCGGAAAGTCATCCTCCATTCTTGGGAAGTTCACTAGAAGAACAAAATGGGAAGCACTGTTTAAAGAGGCTTTTGGTCACTGGATTGAGACCGGCCAGAAGAAAGCAATAGTTGAACTACTGAAAGGCTCTTCCTCATGGAAGGAGAGAGAACTCTTCCTCTTCTTCCTTTGGCCAAAGTCAATGAAGACTCTTGCATGCTCGAGAGAACAGGATCTGCCCACTACATCACATTTCATGACCACCAAATGACCAGCTTTTAAGAAGAAAAGAGAGCGAGCGAAAAAGAAAGAAACCAGATAACTTGAATAGCACTAAAATATTGTCATTGGTGCCTGCGTAATGGCCATAATTCACTATTAACATGCTCATGGGTATTATCCTTACAACTTTGAATAGGATCTTAGTGCCTATCATTACTTGCCACTAATGCTAGATCCATTTAGCACGCTCTACTTTTCATCTTTTCCCATACATCTTACTGGACACAGAGCTTCAATGACCCAGTTTCTCTTTGGGTTTCAGATAAATTCATAGTAATTTGAGGAAGTCATGTATCATCATTATATGTTTTAATGTAAAAGCTGGTTGAAATGCGGAGAGCAGCAAATGGGTGTCCATATCTAGGTATTTATGTTAACATTTCTCTGATCCAAATTCCTTTTAGTGGTGACATTTCTTTTTATTGTTCAGCACAGATCAAGCACTGGTAACCAAATGCACATGCTGTAATCTGAGCAGAAGAAAGTTATTTTCCTGTACAGTCTTCCTAGCATTATCTCTATGTATAGTTACCACGTTTTCAGTTTTTCCAAAAGAAAATGCCCTTTCATTTTGATCTGCTTAGTTTTTTCAAAGCTGACTGTAACTTGGGGTGCTCAACTGAGAAGGCACCTCAAAATGATCACGAATGCAGAAAATCAGGGACTACTAGAAAGCAGTAGAAGTCACACTTTTGAAATAGTTTTGGTTGAAAACCAAGGCTACCTCACATCTTGCGCAAGAACGGCAAGAAGTTTTAAGAGAGTACTTAAAACCAACCAAAGCCAAAGAATGTAACTTGTGCCTAAAAAGCCACATGCAAAGAAATTATTCAATACCTTATAAAAGAATACTTGTGCATATTTACACTGAGATTTAGGACTGGAAAAGGCCTCCTGAATTGTCAAATCTATTTTTTTACTATCCCAGGCAATGGTATCAGGCAATCCCCACCAGCAACATTTTGAGGTTCATTTCCAGAGCAGGTGGCTCTGCTGAATGCCACGCCGCCCCAACACCACCTCACACCTGACTGCAGTGATCCTCCGTGCTGGTACTGATGATACCTTCCCAAATACCCATTCTTTGGGCAGAATTGTCTTTTGCCCTCCGCACTCACAGGATTAAAGGATTTCTTTGAATTTTCAAGCGAACCTGGCAACTGGAACACACAAAACCCAACACTTGCCCCTCCTAATGATGAGCTCTGCATCTAGTGAGCCAGGTAATTAAGCCGACTCAAGGCTGCTGGTAGCTTGTTGAAGAAACATAGGTGCACACCATCTTCTGTAAATCCCAGTGAGTTCACATGATTTCTCAACACTTCCAGAACGACAGGCCCAGATGGCAACATCTTAGGGCTGGGAGAACTGCCTGAGGGCCTCTTGCAAACATTTAGAGCCGAACATGCGGAAAAGTAACTTGCAAAGCAGTTCACACATGGAGATGTCTGCTTTGCTAGTCTTCCGTCAGAAGACAAGCAGTGAAATTTGCCATCCATGTCACCCACACAACCCAACAGAAACTGTAGGTTGCTCGAAGATGAGCGAAGGTGGAAATTGGACCATGGTCTGCCCAAGGAGCCCATGTGCAGGGAAAGGCCGTTGGAAATCTTTTGCCTTTCCATATTGTAGCTCCTCTAAATTTCGTGTGAGAACAAGCTAGCAGTTTGGTGCTCTTTTATTTCCCAGGGTAGCCTTGAGGGAAAAGCCAGAAAAAACAAAGTACCGGTTAATCAACACTTTTGAAAGAACACCAGTTCTTACAGCCTGAAAGGAAGGAGCGCTGGGAAAACTTGAAAAGAGAGAACGTTTATACAAAAAGCCCAGCCCAAAATCCATTTACTCTTCTAGCGATTTTCTCAATTCCCCATGCTAATATGACTCCAAGTCCTGCTTAAACGAGATCTTCCTCCTCGCCATTCTCCTTCCTCCTCAGGCCCTTATTCTTCTGCTCCCCACACACCATTTCATTGCTATCAGATTGCATGTTGTCACGCAGGGCTCTATGTTGGCTTTGGAAAAATACAACTCGATGTTTCTTTTCCCATACTGGGGTTTCTCGAGTCATTAACAAAATCAGCTCTGGCTGCGTGGCTGTCTGCGGGAATTGAGCTGGTGGTCTCAGTTCAGTTCCTAGTGGAGATGGCTTCCCATCACAGAAACTAGCCTGCTATTTGTCATCAGCTAGGCTCCTTTGTGACAAATCTGAGCAATATTGTCACAAGTGGAGCAGGCCATGGAAAGTGACCCCCTTGGAAAGTGGTCCCCAGAAAAGCCCTGCCCCCAAGCTGCTGGGCAGAATGGGAGAAACACGCATTGCCCTGTGCTGTGGAGAGCTGCTGCCTTAAAGAGCAGCTTTCAGGCACAATTTACTTTGCATTTTAAAAGGAAAAAAAATATACTGGAGAAGGATAGACAAGAAAGTTAGGGGGAACTGTATTTAAACAGGATGAGCACTTTCTCCTAAGTGAAAGGCCCTTTTTAAAGCGTGTGTGCTGAATGATGGCTGTGAGCACCTAGATGGTCATGTCCAAAAGATGATGTTAGTGATGCTGTTGGAAATGGCTAGATGCCAAGAAAAGGCTGTTATCTGTTGGATCTGAGAGCACTGCCAGCTAAAAGGCTAATTTATGGGGCCTGAAAAAAGAAAGATGAGATTCTAATCAAAGACAAGGAGCAACTTAAGTACTATGTTCGTATGAACTCACATGGAGGGAGAGCAGGAGAGAATTAGTATTTGCAGCGATTAAGGAGCTTTAATGTACATCTGTTTTAAAATAGCAGCAGGGGCAGGAGAGATTGGAATAGCGTGGGGGTTACTGGAAGCGGGCATGACGTGCTTGATATGCCTCGCCAGGGCAGACAGGGGAGGCACAAGAGCAGGCGAGGTTCTCTGGTGTCCCACCACAGATATACACGTGCCTCTTGCAGGAAAGCTCTCCAAACCTGCCCAAGGCAGCTCACCTCTGCAAAGCTGAGGTCAGAGCATCATATGGACTGGCACGTACTTCCTGCCACCACACACGCTCAATGCCAGCCTGCCTGCACAGGCCTACCAGCAGTGCCCACCACCTCATGCAGAGACCTTTGCACCAAGCCAAGAGCTATTGCTTTGGAGAGGACACCCAGTCCCGATTGCTGAGCCTAGACACATTCCTCCAAGGCAAATGACCACCATCGAGAAAAAAATTGCTGTTTCTTTCTAGACTGACTTTGTCTGGTTTAAGTCTGGGCACTGAGTGCTGCCTCCTGCCAGGTCCCTCCATCCCAGGGCAGAGCTCTGGCTATCACCATGGATCTCTCTACACACAGGGATTTGCAGACGGTGGCCATGGTGCCTCTCAGGCTCTTTCTAGGTGAACAAAATGAGCCTCTCAGCAGGAGGTGCTTTTCCCAAACGATATATCAAATTTGCAGCAATTTCCAGCCCTTTTTGTTGCTTGCCTGCAGCCTCTCTGGCACAGTGGAGCCTGGCCTGGAAACTGCCCAGGATGCGCTCCCGCCACCCCTGTGCTCCTGCTCCCCACTTCCCGCAGGGGTCTGCGGGCTCTGGGGCCGAAGGGGATGCACGAGGTGATGGTGGCTTGTGGGCTTTGCTACCTACCATCTTTCACTCCCCAGTAACATCTGTGGCTGTGCCTCCTGGTACAAAACAGCTGTAGCCAACTGCCCTCTGGTCCTTTCCACAGCGGGGAAACAACCGTGTGCTGCTCACTTCCCCCAAAAGAGCAAGTGCTCCCCCCTCTCTTCTGCTGCCACAACAGCCATCTCAGCCAGTGCTAACCTGTCCGGCAAGGGGAGCGTTAGAGGTGCACAGCTGCTCTGCTG
Source organism: Pygoscelis adeliae (assembly GCF_000699105.1). Lineage (NCBI taxonomy): Eukaryota > Metazoa > Chordata > Aves > Sphenisciformes > Spheniscidae > Pygoscelis > Pygoscelis adeliae. The sequence continues at coordinate 4,364,158 of NW_008824035.1, forward strand.
CCAAACAGCGCCCATGAGGGCCTGAAACGTTAAATCCAGCTAAGCCCAGGAAAATGGGGTCAGAAATTACTGCTCCCCAGCCTTGGCAGAGAGAGGCAGAGCTCCAGCTCCGCTCTGATCCTCACTTTTCTCCCTTTGCTCATTCCCAGCCCTTTTCTCTCTGTAGCAATAGTGTGACTCCAACACACATCATTTTGTTTTGACATAGCAGAGCAGCCGCTGTGGCCTCGCCTTGACACCGCTCCGTTTGGCGGCGGCGGCGCAGCACTGCTCCTCCGGCTGGGAGCTCCAGGGGCTGGGGGGCGGGGGGGTGACACCTCCCACCCTCGGTGAATGGGGAAGTGCTTCTCAAAGCAGCAGCACAGGCACCAGGCTGAAACACTCCCTCCAAATTCCCCATCACTCTATTTCCAGCCGAAAATCCGCCTCACTTCTCTCTTCCCCACTCCTCCACAAACACAGAACGATTTTAGTTTACAAAAGGGCTAAATCCCTGCCAAATTTCAAATTAAAACAGTGCTTTGGCTACAGCTGAGCATGAAAGAAAGCAAACAAGCAGCCTCTCCCCTGGCCCGGCCGCCCTCCGCAGCACGGGAACTCCCGGACCTTATCCTCAGATTGCCTCGGGGCTGCCCCGGCGGCGGGGCGATCTTCAAACCAGGTGGCACCGAGGAGCCTCTTGCATTCCTTGGGCTTCCCGTATGCAGAGAAGATGGGGAAGCACAGCTGGGCAGGTGAAGACCCTCACCGAAAGCAGAGATGTGAAGCTGGGCTGGGTGCTTGGTGCGAAGGTGAACGCAAGCAAGCAGCTATTTCCAGCCCCAGTGCTGCCCTCCGACGTGTGGCACCCTGCCCTCGCTGCATGCACAGCAGATGGCCAAGGCGGCTGCCCCAATCAGGGACCCTGCCAAACCCTCCCCATAGCAGACACGTCCCCCGTTGCAGCCCGACCCTTTCCCTCTCGTTGGCACTGGCACAAGGCCAGGGAAAAAGCGCCGGCGGCGTGCATGCATATGGCATTACAGTGGCATTATACAGCGTGGTTTTCCTCTCCCCCTCTCTTAGCACTGGACTACCTGGGTAAGGAGCTGCCGTTCGGGCTCGGCGCTCCACGCCAGAGCTCACCGTTTCTAAACCAAGCAGCTCCTCAGTACAAGGGCAGCACTGCCAGCCCACTGCTGCCGTGCAAGGGCTCGGAGCCTGGGGAGAAGCCGGCAGCTCTGCAGCATCCTGATATGTTTATCACCCTCCCCGTTGTTGCTGTTTGTTTTTACAGCGGCAATGGCTAACGACACTATTCCTCAAACTGGCAGTCACGCCTGCAATCGCTGCTAAGAGCCGCCAAAGCCCCTGATGGAGGAGCTGTGGCGGAAAGCCAAGAGGCTGTCCAAGCTTGCCTCGGGGCCCTTGCCTGGTGTCTGCGTGCCAAGCTCTGCTGCCCTGGCATGGGGTAAGCTGGGGCCAGCCCCGATAGAATCAGCAGGTTTTCACAGGGGGCAAAAATCCCAACACAGCCCCGTGCATGATCCCGTTTCTACCTCATTCCCTTGCATTCCCAGCAGAGGCACTGTAACCCATCCCTGCCCAGGAAAAAGCCAACCTCGCCCTTACAGCCTGGGAGAAAGCAGCCCTGGGTTCCCCGCGCCAAGTGTCATCTTGCAGGCACTTGCCCTGGCAGGAGGCTGACCTGGCTGTGCGTCCAGTCTCTGGGCTGGGTGAATGAGCACTGCGCTTTGCAGCCTGCTCCTGAGCGATCATCCATCTGGGGCCCGCTGACATCGCCTGGGCGAGGCACAGCACAGCCCTTCCCTACAGAGCCCTTTGCTTTGCCAGGCCATCGGTCCCTCTTTCACACCCCCGTTTGCCACCGGCTTTGCCCCATCGCTTACAGAGAGTGCCCGTGGGCCTTCTCCCACCAGCCGCGC
>NW_008824035.1:4366099-4367451 GCF_000699105.1 Pygoscelis adeliae
CAGGAACTGCAGAGATAAAAAGACCGACACCATTACCCCACATACAACTAGGGTAGCCACGTCCAGACCTGCCCCGTGGCATGCCGGAGACATCAGGCTTCCACCCCTAATGCCACTCCCTGAAATATGGAGCCCCTACTGCTACCCCAGAAACTTTACCCGTTTTTTTTTTAAAGTAGATTCTTAAACGCCTGAAGTTACCTGCAGAGGAAGTTGCATCAAAATCACACTAAGTTGTATTTATTTTCTTAAACAAAGCGTGCTAATTTTCGCTGCTTTCTTCCCTATGATGTGCGGCAGCCTGAGCAGCACCCAACTCTCCGGTCAATCTGGCTGCAGCGCACATATGGAATAATTAAACCCCGAACGATTCCTCCCTTTTCGTCTGTTTACTTAACAGAATTTTTTTCTTCCTCATTGGGAAGCCATCAGCCAGTCTCTCCCTCCCTGTTTTTCGCATGTGCATATTTGTTTTGAATTTTGCTTGGACAGTCACTGAAGTGTACAAAATGCAAATTACAAGTGTATGGGCTTTGCTGTACAATTTAAAGAAAAAAAAAAAGTGGCATGGGTCCTCAGCTTTGCTTGTGTTTGAACAGCCAAAGTGAGGGATCACATTTGAATTATTTTTTTGTCGATGGCCTGAATTCCTGGTAAAGCCAGGAAGTTTCATTGCAGAGCTGAGCTGTATGCCAGGATAAAGAGTATGATAGAAGGAAAATAAATGCAGAAGGGAAAGAAAAACCTCTCAAACTGGCAACAAAATATATTTCACATGAAATGTGATGCTGCTGACTCCTCTAAAGGGGCGAAAGGTGCACCTGAAGAAGATGGGAAGGACAAATGCTGCAGCAGAGGTCCCTGTAACAAGCTGGGAGGACTTGGGTGGAGGGAAGGCAGGGGACGCACACCTCTCCAAACCCTCAGTGCCGCAGCACCTGGGCCGCTTCTGTGCAGCTCTCCTCCACAGTCCGACATGCGGAAGCCCAGCAAGGATTTTACAGAAGAGGAACGCATTGCCATTTTCATTATTAATTTTGGTAATGGCTTACCCGGTTTTCGCTGCGCTTGGGGACGGAGCGCACGGCTCAGCTGAGCTGGCAGCCAAGCCGGCCCCCAGGGCCCTGGGAAGTCGGATGTCCTGTCTCCAGGGGCCCCGGACAGAGAAATTCTGCATAATCACATTGAGCAATTTAGCACTTAAGCAATGTTAGTGAAATCCCCAAACAATCCTAAGTGTCAGTCCAGCTGCCCAAAACTCCCACTAAGGACTGGTACAAATGTAATGGATCTAAAAGCCGCTATTAATGGCCCGATCCTGAGTGCACCGAAGCAGGGTGTGCGCACCAGCT
>NW_008824035.1:4367528-4373751 GCF_000699105.1 Pygoscelis adeliae
GGAATGGGAGCTTCACTTCCCTAAAGGATATAGCCCTGATGCTCCGAAAGCAAACGTGGAGTTCTGAAACACCACTTTGCTTCAACCGACAGCGTTCTTGTTAGCAAAGAAAGAAGAAGGAAGAAAAACCCCAGATATTTGTATAAAAATATCATCATTTTATTACATTCCACACAATACATCTTCAAAGAGTTTCAAATTTCCACAAGATATTTTTCACACACAGGCAACTGGGCAATGCTGGGGATGTCAGGGCTCGAGGAGCAGGGGAGAACTAGGAATAAAAATCTTGAAGTGACCTTCTGTTTTGTCTTTGGTGATTTTGGTTTGAAAGACAGGGTGCCACATTCTCCTCTCTGACACACCAATGCACACTTGCTAAAGTCCATGGGGATGAACCTGGTCGAAGCGAGGGCATCATCTGACCTAGGGAGATTGAACTGACTTTGGAAACGTGATGGTATCATCTGCTGACATGGCTTGGGCTGACCTGAAAATGCAGCAAGCACATGCCAATATTTCACATCTGTTTTAATTTGCAGCTGGCCGAGGGGGGGTTGGGATTTCACATCACAAACCATACACACCGCAACACCAGTGCTGCGTAACGAGGAGGCTCACGGAGAAAGCACCCCAGCCCTGGAAGCCCCTCTCTGGGGACCTCTGGGCAGCACCACCTGCAAGGTGACAGGAGCTCCCGCGGGTCCCTTCCGGCTCTGCTGGGACAGGCACGCCCCTGCCATCCTCGCATGGGGGTGCTGCAAAGCTGGTGGGAGTCAGGGCCCCGGGAGATGCTGCCCCGAGCACCCACCATCCCTAACATGCTCGCCCTGGGTTTTTCTGTGCTCCCTGCACGTTTCAGACACTTGCTGCTGCAGCTGAGGGGGTCCCGCTGAAATCTGCTGAATAAAGGGCACCAGGGCCTGAAACAGGCTGCATGAATAAAGGCAGAGAGGGAGGGGAGTGTGACACCCCCATCGACAGAGATCCCCTGGGGAGAGGCTTCCGCTGCAATAGGGGCCAGTACCAAGTATGCACAGCACTGTTTGTGTTTCCACTTTTTCCCCAGACTGCGGGGAAGTTAACAGAGCTGCTTGCCTCGATTCATTTTATGCAATATTCATGGACAAAGGAGGGGTGGGGAGCACTAGCAAGTTTAGGAGGGGGCAGGGAATCTGATCACTCATCACAAATGAACACAAACAAGATGGAGAGCCTTGCTCACTGGAGGTACTTTTTTTGCCTGCAAACACATTAGAGTTAACGATTCAAACCAATTTTGCATGTCATCATTCAGTAACTTATATAAGGCATTTCCACTACAATACGCTGGGCCATTCAACAGTCGGAGGCGTGTTGGAGGGTCCATCTTGCCTCCCTGGTTAAAGCAGCAGCAATAGCTGGGCCCCCCAGGCGCGCCTGCTAGGCTTTGCTTGCTAGATGTTACTGACACTTTAAGAAGCAGAACATTAGCAAACGCAAAACTAATTGACATTCTAGAAAGTCAACTGGCAATTCTTATGATTCAGCAGCTATGAATTGGGCAGAGGAAAAAAAACAAACCCAAAACTCAGAAAGGGGAATTATACTTGTCCCTTGAACATTTCTAGCAGAAAGACAAGGAGGAGCCCTTTCCCCCTTCCCTGTGTAAAAGCAAAACCATCAGCACCCAAAGTGAGGATACTTACAAAATAAATAAACCTTCAATTCTCAAGAAACTACAGTATTTAGCATCCACCTTAGACCTGCTGAAGTCTATGTGTTACCCTAAGGCTGGCTTTAACAGATACAAACAAAACATTCATTATGAGCTTCTCTGATATAAGGCAACTTTAAATAGATTCACTTGCGGGTGGGGAAAGAGGAGGGTTCCCCCCCCCTTCCAAACAATGGCTGTGTTATCATGTTGGCTGCAGAAAGAATAAGATGGAGAGATCTTACTTTTTGGACGTCTATGAACCTCTCTGGATTCTTCTAGCCATCTGAGGCGGACATTCCTACTGTCCAGCCTGGCTTCTTCGTCTCACTTTGCACCCGAGACATTAATGCTATCAAACAAGAAACCCAGCCAAAGCTAGATAAGGCAACAAAAAAGCATTGCTCTCTTCCCCAAGTAAACAAATCAGGGTATTTACCACAAACGTGTCCCAGACCTTCCAGAGGGGAGGCGGGAAGGGGGGGGAATTGAAAAAAAAAAACCAACAACATTCCCTGTGCAAGTAGAAGCAACAACAAGCAAATTAAAAAGGGGCTGTTTCTAAATATACATTCAGTCAGTCAGATGCACGCGCTTCCATGCACACTTGCATACACAGATTTAGCACACACGCGCACGAGCCACACACACAAGCTTCCAGGCTCGCCATCAAGTTTCCTTGCAGGTTGCCTACTGGGAGGAGAAAAAAACAAACCGAACAAGCCTACCAACAAAAAAATACTCCCCAAACAAACAAACACAACAAAACAAAAAACCCCACCCGACACCTCAAGAGTCCTCGAAAAGTAATCGAAAGGGAGCGTTCACTTCTGAAGTGAAGGGGCGGTGTGTCTCTTCTGGCGATCCAAGATGCAGCATTAGTTTAGAGTTTGTAAAAGATTCGGGGAGGGCTGGGGGGACGGAGGAGGGACGGAGATGTCTAAGAGTTCACACGTATGCTAGGTAAGGAAAAAAGTGCAAAACTGAGGCAACGTATTTGAAGTCTTAGTTTCTGTCTGTCTGTCTGTTTTGTGTTTTGTTTGCTCTCTCGTTCCTGTTCGGCTCTCAGCAGCGTGAGCTGGGGTCTTGCTCTAGTTTTATGGTTAGGGTGGGCTCCACGGCCACGGGGGCCCCGTTGGCATAGTGGGAGGTTTTGTAGGTGATGGAGTGATCGCTCTTCTTGGCCGCATAGCGGAACCGGTGGTAGTGGAGCACAAGGGCCAGCGCGACGGAGACCAGCACCACAACAGCACCTCCGGCGGCAATAACGTAATACCAGTAGGCTGGGATGGGCTGCACTGACACCGTGTCCACTGTGGGCTCGGTCCCTGGCAGGAGGGTTGCCCCTGGGGAGGAGACACAGAACAGGGTTGCTAGGTGGGAGGCATGCAGACGCACAAAAAGAAACACACATGCTTTCAAGACTACAGCACGGAGTAACACAAGGTCCCGGGGCTACCTCCGGATGCGGGGCGTGCTCCTCAGGGGGGGAGCACAGCCTGGTGTTTGCTGAGCCCGCATATTCAAGCGCCTTTTTCTTCCCTTTTAATTAATCAGGCTGCCTGGATCGCAATACAAATTCCATATGCACACTATTATTACTGTTATTTCTGGCATCAACAAATGTTTTTTTCCCCTCTTTTTTTTGGCCTCCTCCAGATCAGCCGCCGGGTTTTGTCTCCACATGGCAGATGTTGTCAAGCAGTGACAAAACACATCACATTCCTAATTGGAGGAAGAGCATAATCTCAGATGGCCAAGGAAGTTACTGGAGGAGACTGGGAAAGAAATTATGGGGAGAAACATTTGTCGTTCTTACGGAAAAGACAGAAGATCTCTGGCTGAAAGTGCTCTGCACACAGATCTGGTCTCACTAGGTGCCCCATTCACAGACTTACAGATTTCCTTATTATTTTTTAAAGTGAGAAAGGATGGTTACGATTGACACAGGCTGCAAAATTCAACCCAACGCTCACATAAGAAACTCATCCTCTCTGCAGCTTAAGCAAGCCAGGCCTATGAATTCATGCTGATAAAGCAAACACACCTAGGGAGGGCTGGAAAGGCAACTGCCTCCATTGAATTCAAGGGCAGGCAGCGCCCAGGCTCAGCCCGATGATGGCTAACCCTTCCTACTCTTGCAGCTGCAGCATGTTAGGAGGCAGGGCACGGCTGCAAGCCGCTGCTCCTGCTTCCCAGGTCATCCCAGGACAGCTCGGTGCACATCTGGTGATCAGACGCGCGTAGGACCTTACTGCCAGTCCGCAGAAGCATGCACGCACACGCGCCTCCGGCACGCACTGAGGAGAGGAGCGCTGGTGTCTGTGCTCACGCCCACGGCCCGAGAACGGCTCTGCACTATTCCTCCTGCACATGCTGCTCCCACCTCCCCAACTCCGCTCGCGGGGGCAAGCTGTAAATAACTTGGGAGAGATGCACTTTTGCACCACATTTATTTACTGGCTACTTCAAGGGTGACAAAGACCCCGGGGAAACTCTCCGAAGGGTTCGTTCTGCCACTAGACACATTGACCCCCCCACTCCGCTCGTCCTCTCCTCTTGCCCCCAGCCTGCTGGTGGGGGGCAGCCCCCTGGCTAGGTGCTGGCAAGCAAAATTTTGGGGGCTCCTGCAGTTTGGTGTCAGCATATCGTTGAGCTCTGCATTAACCAAACTCCAGCTTGGCTTCCTGAGCAGGCTCAGAGGATGCCAAGGGGAAAAAACAAAACAGTGCAGGATGCAGCCAGCTTTGCTAGCAGCAAGGGCATCTCGCATCATGGCCTCTGCCCTCCCCTCCTAACACTGCCCTGCCAGCAGGCTGGCAAGTTTGGGATGGCGACGGCTTTTCTGCTGCTGGTGGCACAGGAGACACGGCAAAATGATGGTTCCTCTGCCAGTCACAAGGCTTTCCTCCCCTCCCCATCCCCCAAAACCCGGGCACAGGGAGTAAAAATAAGAATGAACACTGCACCCAGACGCATAGCTACAACAAAAACCCCCTCAAAACCAAGAAAAAAACCCCACACAGGCAAGACAAATCCTGCTTTTACAGAGCAGGAGGCTGGGAACCACCCACATATTCGTCATTGTAGGCAAGAAATTTGGATGTCTCAGGAGAAGCCTACCTGCCAGATAAGCCGTGCTTGCCCCGTCTCACCCCACTGCCAGGAATGGGGGTGGCCCTGTCCCTCCTGCCCCCTGACGGCGCCTGGAGAGAAGGGGCGTCCAGGCTAGGCTGTGTTTTGAGGGGCGGCTGAAGGCAGGGAGCGGGCAGCCCTCCGACCTCCTTCTCTACCTCCATCATCCACCCTGGCGCCAGGGAATGAAAGTGGCGCATCCCTGTGCGTCCCTGAGCCACTGCTGTCCCCCATCCAGCTGCACGGGGGGTGGCAGTGTGGGACACCCCATGGAGACTGCCGCCAGCCCCCTGCCGGGGTAAGCATGTTCAACACCGCCCTGAGCTTCACTGATAGATAACCTGCCACTGTCTCCCACCGCAGATCCAGCCGGCCGAGCCGCCCCAGACCCGTATGCATCCCACCGCCATCCCCAATGGATCAGCAACACCTCGCCTGTGCCTGACAGCACCAGGGCACGGGGCTGGCCCCCAGGAAGATCGCGGGGCTGCTCGCTGTGCAGAGGCCACTCGTGTTTACACTCGATGACAGTCTCTGCTTACATAGCGCCTTGCTCTAGTGAGAGATTTACAGGCGAACAGCCTCTCACACCACTGATAGGCACTGGGCCCCGCCGGTGGAAACCAGGGTGGGGAGAGGGGGGCAGGTGTCAGGGATGCTGACGGCTCCTGAGCCTACAGAGGAGCAGCGCTCCCCTCTGAAAAACAGAGGGGAGGAAGGTTCCCGTGGCCTACTGATGGCTGTACATTGGCCGGTGCCAAGCTGGGAGTACGAAGGGTGGGTCTGGCTGTAGAGGAGCACATGCCATCGTGCCCAGCCTGCACCCCCTTCCCCTTCCCCACACACCTCTGCCCTTTGCCTGCCTGCCTGGGGATGGAGGGAGGCAGCATGTTGCGCCCCAGATGATCCCGCTTGTGGGAAGGATCTCTGGGGGATCTTGAAGCAGCTGCGGGTTCAGGACAACCTCTGCTTGGCTCTGACCCACTCCAGATGTCCCTGTACAGCAGCCAGGGCTGCAAGTGTGAGGGGTGGTGCAGAGCTCCTCCTCAGCCCCCGTTTCCGCACCTCGCTGTCCTGCTGAGGAGATAGCAGAAGTCTGGAGAGTTCATTTAGCAACTGAAGTCATTAAGGAATCACACTCAGTTGTCTCTAAGCCCTAACGAAGCCAATTCCCAACATTAATGATTGTTCTTCCTTACACTGTCAGCCACTAAATATAGCTGCCCATCCACTAAGCACACAGTGCTGATGTTATCTTCTCTGTTTTTACTGGCTCTGCTGCTCTCTGGAAGTTTTCTCTTATATCAGTGGAAAAGTTCTCTGCTCAGGGAGATGGAAAAAAAAAATCAATCCTAACTTAATAATTTTTCCACTTCCCTTTGCCTTCTGACA
>NW_008824035.1:4373762-4405516 GCF_000699105.1 Pygoscelis adeliae
CGCCTCCCCTGCTTCCTCATTTATTCACTAGGGCTCTTGTCTTAATAAAGAAATGCCTCCTGCTGTTGATGTCAAGTTTGTGGGTGCTGTGTTTATGCGCAGCTTGGGACATCGGTCAGTGGAAACCTGGCTTAATCCCTACAGGGTGGATGATTTCATGTGGGTGTGCTGCTGCACTCACACCTCCAACCTGGCCAGGTACAGCCCCTTCCTCTTCCCAACAGGGAAGACTCTACAGGGACCAGTTTTAGAGCTGTGTAGCAGAAATCAAAACCCAAAAGAAGCAAGAGCAAAAGTCATCTGGGGAAAAAAAGAAGAAAGTCCTTTCCAGAGAGCCTCCTAGAGGGCTGCCGGCCTTGCTCTGCCACTGCCGTGTCACAGCTCGTATTCGTCTCCAAAATCACTGACATTAACCACTGTGGACAAGCAACACAGCTGGACTTTTCATAGATGGCACAGATGAAAGCGAGTATTACACTCATCTAATCTGAATGCCACAAAACTGGTGTCGGCCTCAACCCCTTATTTGCTACCTGTAATTTCTCCAGGAAGATATTGCTGTCTTGATTTCAAGATACCCAGTGTGGGAGAATCCACCAGTCCCAAAGGCAAATTCTCCCCACAGTTTGTCTCCATGCTCTTTGGAATATGTCTCTTCTTTTTAGCCTGGTATTTATCTAAGTCCTTGCTTCCAGCCACTTGCTATACCTTTTCTTTATGGGTGAGATGCATCAACTCTCAAATGCAGCACAGTTTAAGCACACTTGACTGGTCTTGTAAGATCCCGACCTACTAGCTGAAAGATATTCCACCCACACAATTCTCTTCTTATTATTTGCCTTGTGATCCTGGAGCCTGTAAGGTGCATATTTTCAGCTGCGCTCCCAAGCCAGGAGAGGAAGGATTTGCTATTATTTTTAATGGCATCCAACTTTTTCAGCTCATCATGTAATTGCAGGGGTGGGGGCTACAGAATGTCTCAATACTTCCTGCACAGTCTTTCCTCTTGAGCTCCCTTTTTTTCTCCAGCCAGGGACTCCTTCCCTCCTTTTGCTCCCTCCTTCTGTTGGGCATCTCTGTCTTCCCCTCATTTTAATTGCTATCTTGCTTTCTCCAATCTTCATCTTCACTTCTTCATGTTTTCCCTTTGCATTTTGCTCCTTCCCTGGTCACTCCATCCCTCTGCCCCATCTATTCCTGCCTGTCAGCCAGGGAAACCTTTACAACCTTTTGCTGCAATTGCTCCCCTGTTATGAGCAGTGCTAGGTTGTCCTCCAGGGAGCTAGCGAAGGGCAGGAGCCCACTGGCACAAGCTGGTGAGCTCCTGTGTGAAGGGGAGGTGTGCCTGCAAGAGTATCTGCTTGTGGTGCTCTGGGACCTCACTGTGCTGGGCACAGCAAACACTGTCCCTACCCAGCCAGCGTGCCCTGGGGAATACGACGAGGAAATGGAGGCATACAGGCAGCAGGGCCTGGGGTGAAGGGCAAAAGAAACAACATGACTTTGGGATAGACACAATGTGAGAACCCAGAATGAGGTTCAAACCGAATATGACACGCACGTTACAAGCCCTAAAAGACAAGGATGCTGTTTGCAAAATAGGTACCAGACCAGGCCCAGGAGAACATAGAGAGATGGTATAAGCGAGGAAGGGTTGCAAGGCTTTAACTGTCAGCTGAGAATATTGCAGCAGCTTTTCAGTAACACCACAAGCCTGAGCAGCAGATAAATAAACAGCCTACAAACAAGCAAGCCCAAATTCCTAGTTGTTACACTGTGGGTATGACTGTAAAATATGGTGTTACACTCTGCACGTCCCTCCCGTTGGTAACACTCCACAGCCTGCCTCACACCCCAGGGACGGAGTCGCGCACGTGACTTCAGTTTCAGTGTCTACTTTTCCTTTACCGCCACAGCTCCCACCACGCGTACCTACCAGAGACAGCTTTGCCCCACACAGAAATGCAGCTGCTTCTAGGGCAGAGCCCAGCCATATCCTACAGCCCACCAGCAAAGTAGGGGACGGGAAGACTACAGACATCATGTCCAAGTGAAAGCAAAGGGCGTGTTGACTGAACTGGCAAAACAACTGTCAAAGTTAAGGGGAGCCCCAAGTTTGCTCTTCATCACAACACAACCCCCAGACGCATTCCTGAAGAGGCAGGCAGGAAAACAAAATCCAAAATCAAAACAGGGTAAAAAACCTCTCAAACAGACTAAACTGATCTTCCCTGCAAAAGCAGATAGCTTTTCTCACCCCAGAGCAAGACAAACAGCATCCCCACTGACTGCTCAAAGAGCGAGGCAGTTTTTCTGAGTTCCTCACCTTCTGTCTTACTCTGTAGGTTTGATCAGAGAAATGCCAGTTTCTATCCTTCAGGCTAGTATTAAGCTATTAAATGCACCATTTCACCTTGTTTTCCTTTTATTGACTGTCACCTTCAGAGCTCCTCACGGCAGTTTGCTCTCCCGCTTCTACCTCCCAACTCCCTTCCCCTTCCAAGCAGACCAGCCCCACGCTCCTTCGCTAGCAGCTCGAACACCACCACTGCCAGAGCATCTATAAACTAGAGAACAACCTTCCCCCCTAAGTCATTGCCACCTCACTTCACCTTTATTTGGTTACTGGTTTTTCATTTAAGTCAGTTGATAACTACCCTTTACTCTTCAGCCTTCCCATTTTGGGCTCAGCTGCTCTTCAGGAGGCCAAGTGCCTCATGATGGCAGGTTTCCTAATGCTATGCAGCCCCAAGATAGTGTGACTTGTCTATTTGCCTGCTCCCTGTCACCTAGCAGGAGTCAGAGGGTGCCACCTCCTGCTGCTGCGGCGGGGGAGGTTTAGCACACGATTGGCATTTCACTGCTCAGAACATTTGCTGTTTGTACAAGCACACACATCACTTTCCTTCGATGTAAAAGCCCGTGCCAGCAGAAAGAAACCACCGAGAGAAGTGCAGTTTTACCTGGAAAGTAGTTCTCACCTGGGAAAGCTGTGATGGGTTCTGCAAAGGAAAAAAAACAACCTAGTATTAGAGAGGGGAATATTACACACAAGGCCGCAGTTCATGTCTTTGTTGATTTGCAGTGGCCAAGCGGAGCAGGCGTGTGGCTATGGCCCACAGCAGAAAAAGCCACTCGCTCGAAACGGCACGGGGTGCTAGCCAACCTCACCAGGACGGGGAGAAACCCCGTCTCAGCTGAGGAGTGACCAGACGCAATAAGCTTCAACTCAGACACAGGCTTCAGAGAAAAATATATCCAAAGTTGAGGGTCATGTGGATTCAGCTGGCTGGCCTGAGTCATCCAAAGACAAAGCCCCACCTGGCGCAGTGATGAAACCCTGAAACCCCCTAAAATTTCCAAGAGCAGTTTGGTTTCTGCCTCAACTTTGGCATCGTTATTCACATGGGAACTGTGTTACTTCTGGGCATCGATGCCATGCTCCTCTGCATCTCACAGTGCCAAGAAACAAAGGCAAGTGTATTTTTTCTTCTTTCAAGATACTTTGAAGTAATCTATTACAAATTACTGGATCTGAAAAGCAATAATCAGTACTTATTACTGATTACTTGCTCGCAGAAGCGATAGACTTCTGATTATTTTTAGATTACTTCTGCATTATGCCTGTGAGTCACAGAAGCAGACTCTGGCTCTACTGAGTGCTATGAAATCATCACTCAAGTTCAGAATGCGAATGACACATCTGTCAAAAGAAAAAATTATTGTGACTTACTAGCGTTCTTTCACGCTAAAAATGAATCAGATTACTTCCCAGGATTACATTTGAAAAAACAGTAGCCTGTGCTGGAGTCAGCTATTCTCATGGCCCTGACAGAGAGAGAGCAGCACTGTATCTCTACCGTTTCATTATTATTTTGGTGACATCGGAAATGACCCATGAGTTATGTTAAAGTTTGCAGTGGGAGCCCTTTGTTAGAAATGATCTGAAACAAACTATCCTTATCAGTTTTAAGATTCCCGTTCAACTTCCTAGAATGGGACAAGTAATTTTGTGTGGCAGTTTGGTGTTATTTTTAGGGCTGGCAATGCTTGAAACTTTATAATTTATTAATGCTTTTGTTTTGAAATATTAAACTTCAGCTTCATGAGGCCCAAGATACAGTAACACTGGAGCGAATTGCTGAGCTCAGAAGTTAGATAGGAAATGCTATTAGTGTTAATCATCAGTCTTACTTCTCTTTAATGCCATAGAAGGCAAGGGATTAAAACACCACTGTCAAGCCCTAAATACAGAGAATTTGACATGTGGAGTATTAGCTCCTTTGGCAGATGGGAGACCAGCAGAGTTCAAAGCATCAAAGAAACTGGGACCAATGGCGCTCAAGAGCATCTCTGGGGCAGTCCCAGTACTCTGTTCTATTATTAATGCCGGTTCCTGCACCATCTTCACTATCACCTGCCTGCACAGGGTGGCAAGCGACATGACCAGCCCTTCACAGGCACAAGTTGTTCCATGCCTCCTCCCCTGAGATACACCCCTTGGAAGAGAGCGTTGGTCCTGCTTGGGTTAGGAGGCACCGGGATCCTCCCCCTCCCTTGGTGTGGGAGGGGAGAGCAGCTTCACTGAATGGGGCCTTTAAAAGCCCAAAGGGGAGAGACACTCTGCTCCACCTGACTTTTTCCAGTGACTTCAGGATGGGTCGGACACTTTGCGGGTGTTTAACAGTGAAATGTGCCTCCTCCAGGTCACGCAGAAGAGCAGGGCCTTGCTACTGTGCACAGCTCTTAGCACAGATCCCACTAATTGAATACTGATGATCCCATCCTCAACTGGGATGGCTCTAAATCTACATCCAAACTAGACGGCGACCAGAGCCATCAGAGTGTGTGCATGGATACGCCAGCTAGAGGAACAGGGCAGGGCAACAGCTCCACCGCAAACTGCTAAAACAAACTTTTTTCTCTCTCTTTTTTTTTAAAGCCTTCTCTGTCTTTCAAATTGAATGAATCCACCTGGCTTTTGGCCTGGTTTGGGGAACGGTGAATTCTAGGAAAAAAATTCCTTTTATTATTCTGTTAACATTGCCGTAGAACCCCTCTGTTATTTTATTTCTTTTTAGAGAAGACTCCTTTTGAACTCATCGGCCCCTCTATGCATGTAATACTGACTGACAGCTGGTTTCTTTTGTCCAGCACTTTCCTTTTAAATTTGGTGTATGTCCTTATCGCATAGAATAGTCCTCGGTAACCCTCAGCTGCTCTTCCAGCTTTGCGTGGCAGAGACATGTGCTTCCTGCCTTTCACACCAACACGGTCAGAACCCCTGTCCCTCAGAGACTGAGTCTTCCTTATTTCTTTCGTGGGCAAGGAAAGTCCCAGCTGAGATCCAGAAACTCCCGGTAACTCAAGCAGGGGAGAAGAAGTAGCCCACTGGCAGCCTGCAAGTGAAGGTTCTCCAGCCCCAGCTGTCCCCACCATCATCCCCAACCCCGCAGCCAGACACAGCACGTACCCATGCAGTTCTCCAGTGGGATGTCGGTGCCTAGCCGGATGTCATCAAGAGCCAGCTCTCCCGAGAGGCCGTTGCGTATAAATCCCTCAAACACAATCTGTGAGAAATTGGGACAGAAATGTCAATGCTAAGCTGGGAGGCAGAGAGCAGCTGCTGCTCCTGAGGGAAAGGGCAGGAGATCTGCTCCTGGCATTCCCTGCATACCTGCGAATGACCTGAGACTAGTCCTGCTTCCTTGCCCTGCCTCTGCCACCCCTTCCCCATGGGAAAGCTGCTCTGCAGGGACAGGTTCGGCAGAAAGATTGTTACCTGGCCTGGCAGCACTCAGCTTGCAATTTGTTCAATTAAATGTCTCTCACATGGAATAAAGACTCAGTGAATCAATGTTCAGCATCACAGGACACCCTCCGGCCCTTGCAGGAGGCAGCAGTTTGGGGGGGTCAGTGGCCTGAGAGCATCGGCTCCCCAGGTCAGGGTTGGGGCTGGGAGCTAGCCAGAGCAATGCTCCCTGCTGGGAGTGGTCCTCAAAGCGCTGCCTCGGGCCTCCAAGTGAGTGTTTCCTTTTGCTTCGGAGGGTGCTGGATGCCGCGCTGATGCTCATTAACAAGTGACAACAGCAGCCCTGGCTCCCTGGCAAACGGCGCGCTGCCCGGAAGGGTTAACCGTGCCAAAGGCACTCCTGGAAGCAGCAGCCTCTCCGCAGGGCGCTGGCACAGCCAGGCCAGAGGGACTCAGGCGGCTGTGGCAAGCAGTGCTGCTCCCTCCAGCTCATCCCTCCTCTTCACTGATCTCCTGACAGTGGGACTGGGCCTTGATCCCACAGCGCTGCACTCAGCGCTCTGATCTGGTCTAAGGTATCTGAGAAGTGGATTCACTAATGAACCTGCATTCCCTCTTCCTTCTCCCATGTCAGCACTTGCAGCCAAGGCTGGAGAAGGCCTGTTTGCTGCCTACCCTTAAGAGCTGACTGTGCCCCCTCCCAGCTTCTCACTTCTCCTGGCTGCAGGGTCTGCATTTGCTCCCTGGAGCTGCCCACCTGCCTCTGGTCAGACTATCTGATGACCATCAGCTGGGGGGGGCAAGTGCACAAAACAAAATGAAAAAAAAAAAAAGGGAAAATATTTGCAAAGTGGGAGATTTGAGGAATATAAAAGGCAACAGGCTGAACAAAAGCCCAAGTCTGTGCGGAAGACAGGCACTCTCTGAATAACAAACAGTGTCATTTAGTTACTATAGTAACTTGAGAAACACAATGAAAACAGCCACATTCCCTAATGATGAATGGGCCCTGGCTCTGAAACACTGAAATAAAGATGCTGGAGATGCCTGGCTGGCCCAGCAAGTCTTCCCTGAGCATCTTACCCGGTACTCCATGTCGTAGCTCGGCAAGATGATGCGACCTTCCCTCCACTCCTCCCCTTGGTCCTCTGTGATGACCCACAGCGCCTTGCGCTCCTGGCTGGCTTCCCGCCAGACCCGTAGCATCACCCCATTGCTGCCCCACGCCTGGTACTGGAAGACCATGCAGACAGCGCTCCGGGGCAGATAGATGGTGGGGCTGATGAGCCGGGCTCGCTGGCCTTCCCTCCTTCTGCTGCTCTGCAGCTGCAGGTAATTCTTGCCATCTGTTCAAAGAGAAAAGCACCATTATATTATTTTATGCGGCTGCTTGCAACAAGTGTCTCACCTCCTGCCCGGTGGCTTTGGCAGTGCTGGGCAGGCTCTCACAGCCGTGCCCGCAGGAGTGGGGCCTCACACCGGCACCCTCCGTGTGTGCAGCAAGCCGTGCCACTGCTGCGCCCTGTGCAGCCTGGGCAGGGCACCTCTCCCCCCCCCAGCCACTACTGTCTGGTAGGAGATGGACAGCAAAACCAGAAAGTGGTAAGCCAAAGATCGATATAATTAGGAGAAGTTAAAGAGCACTTATTGTCAGAAGAAGCGACGCCGTGATAATGACACTGGGGGGGTGTGTGTGTGGTTGTGTTTATTCTGCTGGGAGCTTGCTCACTGAACAAGCCTGAGGTGGGTTTTTCTAACCGCTGGTGCTGAAAACTCATCTTGGGATGGGGATCTCAAGCTATGTTCATCCTGCCTCTTTTCATCCCCAGAGGTAAATACTCCACAATCACAGTCTAGCTGACAATTTTATTTCAAGGATATACACGACAAAATGAAAGCCTGGCTCTCGTTTTTTCTGTAATGCAGCAAAACAGCCCCTAAAGCACAGCACAGAGGAAGGATGTGGTCCCAGTGAGTGAAGTATGCACAGGTGACAACCAGGTAGCTGCAAACTTGAAGGTAGCTGAAATACATACAGCAGGGGATTAACTTGCTTTAATATTACATTTTAAATTACGCCACGCTTTTTGTGTGGCGTAATCCTCAGGGAGGAGATTTGGTACGTTTGATATCCCACGAGAAGTTCAAGGCTGAGACTGGAATTGGAGATACTTGATCTGAATACCAATAGCAGCAAAAGCCCACGGATACAAATCCCTGGGCATGGCTGATTTGGTCTGGAATCAGTGGTTTCCAGCCCTCTCTGATTAGAAGCCTCCTCAAGGAGTTCCCCATTTGCAGAGCTTGGATGCCTGAAGTCCCTTAGCACAGACTGAAAGCCAAGCGTGTAGCTGATCTGATCCTTACCTGCCCCCTCCCATCATGACCAACGGCAGGACAGAGTCCCTTGGGTTGCTCCACTGCAGCGCCTGCAGTACAAGGCGACACAGACAGGCCAACGACAAATATTGCTGTGTTTCGCGTTTCACTCAACAGAGGGAGGAACACAGTGGGCAAGTATCACTGGTGCTTCATGCCAGCACGTGTGAGCCCTCCTGCGGCCCAGCGGGGTCACCTCTGCCCCAGGACCACAGCTAAGGGTCTGTCACTTCCTTTTCCCACGTCTTAGCCTGCTGTGCTTGACGGGCAAAGCTCTGAGCAGCAGCCTGCCTCCTGCTTGCCCTGCTCCTTCTGCAGCTTCAGTGCCCACAGCAATGGCAGAAGAGCAGTGTCTGCACTGAGAATGTTTGCAAAGTGCACCCAAAACACCTCCAAAACTTAAACCAGAGACACCTGAACTTAGAGCTCAGCTCCTGAGCATCGAAAGACAGGTCCTACCCAGAAAATAGCAGCTGACCTCGTTGCCGCTCAGCAATCCGGTGACATCCCAGCCCAAGGGACATGTATCAGTGGTTGCACAGCCACTGGCCCTGCCGCAAGTTTGTCACTGCCAGAGAGCTGGGCTGAAACCAACCACCGTGAGCTACGCAGCTTTCTAAAATAAATTTAGGACAAGACAGCAGAAAGATTTGCCATCATTCTACTCCTGGGATGTATGATCAAAATACTGCAAAAGCGTATCCACTCCATATGAACTTTCACTGATTTTGCTGCGTGAAGGACAAATCTGTCCCTGGCCGGCCACATAAAGAGCGAGCAACATTTTCCAGCAATATTTTCCAGCACCTATGAAATGTACTTTGGCCACTTGGCACTTTATGCCAACAAACAGCAGCAGAAAAAAAGATGAAAGTGTGTTTGCCCACTCCTGCTTGAGTGAATCACTTGAAAAAGTACCATGCCGTTCTCTAATGGAGGAGTGTTCTTGTGATTTACCTTGGAGTGGTAGTGGTGGAGGAGGAGATGTGGGAGATAAACAAGTGGAGGAAGGAAAAAGAACAAGCTGTACTCCATGCCTAAAGAGCAATAAGGCATAATAAGTCATCAAGGTCTCCTGAATTAAAATCCTCTTTTTGTAATTCCCTACAAGCCTCTTCAAAGAAAAAAGCAACAACAACAAGAAAAAAGCAGCAACAACAAACAAGGTGGAAGAGCAAATCAGACTACAATCATACAATTATCTCACAGCTGAAATGGTCTCACAGGCAAATCCTTAATAAAAGCACCAGCCAGGCTCAAAAAGGATCAAATTCAGATCCTCGAAGTTCAGCACCAACCTTTGGTGCCAGTATCTAGGCAGCCTGATTGAGTTCAGGGATGTGAGCCACCCTTGGATCCACCCAAAGCCCACAGCTGACTGCAGGGGACCATGTAAATTGTGCAGCTGGACACTCCCCATGATCTGCACCCCTCACTGGGAGCCGGTGGTATCCAGCGTCACTGCCTCTGCTGCTTCAGCAAAAGAGCCTGTGTGTCTCTGAGTCACATCCCTCCCGCCAGGGATGACACCGACCCCATTCCTATCAGGCTGTGAAATCAAAGAAACTCCTGAACCACAGCCAAAACCAATGCCCCCCCCAACCACAGAGGCTCTTTCAGAGCTGTGGGAGCCTTCCCAAACCCTGCATCTTCTGTGCTCCGTGCCCAGCCCTTGCTGGGGCCCACAGAGCTCTCCAGGACTTGCTGGGAATCCCAAGGGCTGCGGGGAGGGTCAGTGTTTGGGTGACGAACCCAGCTGCTCCCCTGCAAGTGACAGTGGGTTTGGGTACCACACGCTCCTGCTCCTGGTAACAGGAGCTTCTGGAACGGAGAGCGGAGTGCAAGCAGACACAACTTTCTGTGTCATTTGAAGATGAAATGGCTGGATCTCTCTAATGGCTAGTTTCTGAAAAGCCCTGCGAATTTGCTGAGATTGACTGAACAAGAGCACTGTGGAGCTAATTGTTGGAACAGCATGTGGGAGCCCGGTGGTTCCAGTAGTCACTCTGTTTGATACAGTAAATGGAAGCCTTTGGCACAGAAAGCACCTGAAAGGCTGATTTCCCCTGCTAAAACACTTGAAGGGAGCCTTGCAACAATGAGCTGATCAATTCTTCTAGGATCAGAAATGCATTTTAATCTCTTTCCCAGAACTTCGCTTTGCAGCCTCTATTCCAGCTAACATGGCAGCTACATCCCCCACCAAACTGGCACTGGTAGTTCAAAGCACCGGCTCAAAAAAGGCAGGACAAACCTGCTCAGGCATTTTAACCTACCGCTGTTTTTGCAACCAATGCTATGGCATAAATCTCATGGAAGATTTATGGGATCATCTGGATGTAGGGGAGCCAGAGGAGCGTGAACACGCAACCATCCCCAGCCAGATGATGGCAGAGTCGCTTGTTGTATGTGCACGGCAGTGAGTCCCGGATAAATCACCAGCCAGGCCCTGCAAACAAACCATCTGGCCAACACAGCTTCCTCTTGGCGCACCAATCCCCTCCTGCTAGCAAGCCATCTGAGAGGACATTAGGGGCAGCGGGGGATGAAGCCTCACAGTTCAGGTCAGGCTGCAAGCACAAGGCATGGCAGCCGCCCCCTCTGCAAGGTCAGCCTGCCTGTGCTTGGGTCCTGCACGTTTCACCCCCTCTCCCAAGAAAAGCACCTTCCCTCATCGGTCTCCGCAGCTCATCTGGAGGTTTTCCAGCAAAACATGTTGGGCAGGATGTACACAAGCAATTACTGAGATTTCAGATTCCCTCCGCATTTCCCTCTCACTGGATATCGTTGAGTTACAGCTTCTGCTCCTATGGAGGACCGACACTGAACTGCCTTCACTTACGTCCCACCAAAGGTCACCGCACTCTTCTTCATTGCAGAGTTTGTTTCACAGTGTGTTTTAGCGGCAGTGCCGCAGCCCACCGGCAGCCACCTCTTGTCTGCCAAATCCCATAGGTGGCATCTCTGCTCTGGACCCTGCCTGCTGCCTGTACAGCCCCAAATGCGATCCCTGACCATGCTGTGTCAGGGCTGGGGAGACGTCCCAGCCGGGCCAGACCCTGCTGTCCTTCTGGGGCATGTGAGCTGGAGGCTGCATCAGCCCTTGCCTTTCCCGGGGAGCGGATCAGCTTAGATCCCCTCACGACTGCAGGGTGCTCTGGTAGCAGGGGGATGGCAGCTGCATGAATATGCAGATTGAAATTGGATAGTTATTATATTTTTAATTTTTTTTTGGCAAATCATGCAAATTCACCTCAAAAGGCTGCCACTGTAATTTCAGTGACAGGCCTCTCCTCAATGACTGACTTTCATTTACGAAGGGAAATCAATCCTCCGTAAAACTAATATTTATATTAACTAGATCACTGCGTCTGCTGGAAAATCCCCTCAATTTTGATTATGTGTTAATTAGCCTGCCAAGTCCTTGCCATTTCAGTCTCTAAATCAGTCCATGAAAAGGCATAAAACCCCACACCTGCCCAGAACCAAGCCCTCCGCCTGCTCTCCAGAGCCTTTCTAATGGACAGGCCATTACATCCTCTCTTTTAATTAAGCCTCATGTCCTCAACAGTACGGCGCAATTGTGAGTCCCGCTGCCTCCCCCCCTGGGAGTGCAGGGAGGGCACTGTGTCCCTGACAAACCAAATGCCAATTGGAGCCTGACATTTATGCTAAGTGAGCTGCTTGCCACTGTGCCCCGTCCACTGCCAGCCTGACAGGCACCCTGCATGCCCATACATGAAAGGGTGTGCGCAGACCCACCCCTGCCCGGCATTTATGCATGCACAATTAAAGGCATTACCCGAGCCAGCGCTTCCACCGCACAGGCTGCACATTGCAGCTTGCTTGCGCACACGCACGCTTTCTTGAATCAGGCTCAGTGACTCACGGGCTGCTAAGTCACTGCTGCGAAGCGACGGAGTGATGCACACGCTAAGATTTGAGAGACAATGTCTTGCTTTCCAGAGGGCATTCCAGCCCGGTTTTATAGGCAGTGTGTGTCACTGGTGTTTGGGTCCAAAAAATGACTAAGGACTCAGACAGGCGAGCAGTGAAGAAATGGGTGAGCCCCAGAGGAATGGTTTCTTCTCCTCTGCCTCCAGCCCAGCCCAAGCGAGTGGGAGCTTTGCTGGCAATGCAGGGACAGACCGTGGCTGAGCCCCTTTGATCATGAAAGAAAGTACGGACACAAGGATGGCCACAGTCCAGCCACAGCCTGGCCCTAGTCCACGGCCAGGGCACTTGCACAGCCCAGATGACACTCAGCAAACCTCCCATGATCTGGGTGCCAGGGCATCCCAGCTCCACCATGCTGCGGGCAGCCAGAGCACGAATGACTTTTTAGGGTTTGCTGTCCTCACTGTGCAAATGAGGGTCAGGAGAGCCGCGTACAGCTTTGCTGAGAGGCCATCTGTACCACACATGGGGGGAGTGGGGAGAGACAGAGCCGGGTATGTGGTCTCCTTCCCACAGCGTGCAGCTGCTCACTCATTGCACAGAAGTGCTTGACTTTCACACCACCCCATATGCAAAACTCCCTCCTACTTCAAAGGGGGACAGGATTGACCCTAGAGGTCAAAATGTGTCCCCAAGGCACAAGCCCTGAGAGTAAGTCTCATGAGAGTAGTGCAGACCCAGTTCAGTCCAGCCCTGCTCTATTAACACCATGAAAACCTTTCTGCTGGTTTGGACAGAGTAGGATCAAGGCCTTCAGGCAGAAGTTCTCATGGATTGCAGGAAAAATATGAAACTTTCCCTTTTAAAGATCCCATGGGAAAAACACAGGAATGGTAAAGGGTCACCATCAGCTTAAAAACAGCTCAACATTTGTTTTCCTTAAAAAATAAGCTCTTACAAAACTTCAGAGCACTACAAACATTCCTCTGCTGGAAACGCTTTGAAACAAATAAACCTTTCCCTGCAGTGCCTGCAACCCGAATGAGCAGCATTCCTGACCCTCAAAGCCAGCGAGGCCATGGCCCACAACAGAAGCTCTCGGTGGGTTTTTGCAGCCCAGCCCAAGAGCTATGTGGTCAGGAGAGCTGCAAGGTTAAAATCGCTTCCTTTTCTGCATGCATGTACAGCTGCCAACATCTGAACAACACGGGGTTCACAATGCTGCCAGGGCTCTGACCCCGACGCTGTGCTCACCCGAATGAGAAGCAGTGCGTGGTGGAGGTGCAGACCCCACAGTGCTCTTCTAGGACCACAAGGTATTTACTTAATGACTGCAAGAAAAGGATAGGGGAAAAAAATGGGCAAAACACACCGATTCCAGCTTTTCAGTGCTGGCTTATTAGTGTAGCATCACTGAGAGCAACGCAACTGCACCTACCAGCTAAGGATATGACCCAGGATCTTTACACCCTTCAGGACCAAGACCCCAGTGAAATTCAAAGATGGTGAAGAGTTGAGGTGCCCAACTTACCAACTCAGATTTATCTTCAGGTCTTAAGACCTCTATCTTGACACCAATGGGACATTGCCATTGTGTGCAGCAGGAGGGGGGATGAAACCTCATTGAAACCTGAACTTGTTGCTCCTTGAAGCTTTCTAGGTGCAGCTAAGGGGAATCTTTCTACAGATGGGAAGCATCTGAAAATCCACAGAGGGAAAAATCCTGGCAATCTCTTGTGGGGGCATGGAAAAGGGAGCAACAGTATTTTCTAGGCTTGCAAAGAGCAGGATAACAGCTGGAACCATGCTGGGTTTCTGCTGAGTTGGGCACTTTGGGTCCACTTTCACCAATGGGGTCCCCAGACGTGTAACGTGAGCCTGCAGGAGAGGACGTGGAGCTAATCCATGGTGTGAAGAGCCCAAGGAACACAGGGCTAAAAAAAGAAATGCAGAGCTGCCTGAAAGAGTATCTTGGAAATAAAAATAGTGGAATGAGAGCAGTGGGTGTCTTGTCAGTCTCGAGAAGTTCTCCGCGCCAAAGATGAGGAGGAATTGCATGCAGCGCATAAAATGAAATCAGGAGATATCTGAGGAATTCAGGCCTGTCTCTCAGCAGACTTTTCTAATCAAGTGCTTCACAGAGGATATTTCACCATGGTCATTTCCCTCCCCCTCCCTCTCATGCAGACTGGGCCAGGGCTCCTCCTTTCATTATAATTTTTTTCCCTTCTAATTTTTGTTTTGCCATTTTCAGAAGAAATAGAAACACATCCCATGCGGCTTTTAAAGGCACAGCACATTTCCTTGCTACCGTGGAGCAGCCATGGCCTCTAGCCCAGGCCAGCACCTTTAAATCAGAGTGAATTGGGCTCCAGCGGCTTTGAGTTCCCATTAGCTTTTGCCCTGCCCCTAAACCAAGCACAGCTGCTTTCCTTCACCCAACTGCTCACCCCAGGGTGGGGAATTCACAAGAAAAGACCACCCCGAACAAGGGCTTTTCATTCCTTGCTCCCTGGAGTCTGAGGATGAATTTTCTAAGCAGAAACAAAGTGCTGGAGGGAGCACGAGGGAAAGGCAGGGGAAGAATGGGGGAGTGTGAACCAAACAATGCTTCGATTCTGTCCCTGCTGAGGGGCCGGCATCACCTTTTTTTCATGTTTCTCAAGTTGCTTTTAAAAGCTGTGCCGGGAGGAAAAAAGCAAATAGTTGTTTCCTTTTGTGTCATGTCTTCTTAATTTCTAAGGGCAGGACCAAAGCAAGGCGCGGCAGCGACGCCTTTGCATGCCGGCCAGTGGCATGGCCGCCAGGAGGGCCCTTCCCTGCCTGACCCAGCCAGGAGGCTCATCCCATGGCAGCACCAACAACCATACCTCAGCCTGTGCCTGGTGTCTGCTGCTGACTTCCTCCACCGCCAAGTCACTTCAGCCAGCTGGACCTGCTACCCCCTCCTCTTCCTCTGCCCTTACAGCCTGTGACTTGCCAGGCAGGGCCTGAGCGCCTGCCTGCACCTTGTCGGTGCTTCGGTGCCTGGCTCAGTGCAGCATCGTAAGGGAGAGGTCTCCACACTGGCACAAAACCAGATCACTAAATTCAGTACGAAAACGTTCCCCTGGCCGCAGCGATGAGGTTTTGCAATTCATAACTAACTAAGAAAGAGAAGAAAGGGTAGAAGAAGGGTAAAAACCAGAACTGCGTGTTCAGCTGTTTGAGGCAGCACCAGCCTCTCCCGGGCTGTGCACGAGCGAACACATGCATGCGCATATACAACAGAGTCTTCTAAGAAACTATGGCCAACTAATTGTAGGGAGACTCGGGGGAGAGGAAATGAAATGAAAAATTGAGTCTGAGTTATAAAAATAAGTAATTTTTATCCTACTTGCAGGAGGCTTATATTAATTAAACATTATTACAGTGAATGAGATGGGGAGGGTTATTAAGTCAGGGGCTGGCTGTAAGTGTTCTCTCCTGTTGCCTGAGGCTCCACTGAGCTCCAGATATTAATCTTCTAAAGCACTCAAATGCTGAAGAGATAAACACTTGAAATATGAAAATGTTTTTCTCCATAGCAGACACTGTGACCCTATGTCACGCCAAAGAATTTGTCAGATGTCCATATAGGCTGCACTTACAGCATTACCATGTCTCTTCTTAGAAAAATGCCGAGCACCTCAGGAGCTGAAGAGAGAAATGATGTGTGCATTTGTGTGGGGGTGATTTGTGTGTGGAGATGTAGCAGATTCTCCTCTTCCCATATGTTTCTGGAATACATATTTTCCTCTTTAGCACTGCCTACCAGGTGTTGGCTGCACGGCTTTCCAACTGGCTGGCAGCACTGCCAATCTGGCCAGCGCCTCTGCCAGGTGGCTAACAGGTTCGCCTGAATGTTTGCATCTCGAGACTCAACCTTACCAGGGGGAGGGCGGGGAGGAGCCCACAGCATGCATGGCTCCCTGGGCACATGGCATGCAGACATTGGAGTCACCAGGCATCAGGGCAGAGCTGAAGACAGGTAAGATCAGCCAGCTGTCCCTGGGGGAGCCTTGAGTTTCATAAGCAATGACTGATAGTAAAGAGAAGCGATGCTATGGTGACGCAGTCTACTGTTATAAGGAAACTGGCAAAAGTTCTTCATACCACCCGTGCCACAAAGTCAATGAAGGTATGGAAAGGGTACTAGTCCCAGGGTGAGTTCCAAGATGTGAAGCTGAAGAACTTGATCTATCAACCACACTGCCAGAGGCACGCTCCCTTCCAACCCATGCCAGCACATCTCAGTGAGGTCCTCCATAAATTAGGATCTGCCATGCTCATTCAAATCTTCTGCTTCCAAAGCACAGAAGAGAAAAAGAGCAAAAGTCAAACAGCAAGAAGCTGGCACATTTCAGCATTCTTAGGGCTTAGCTCATCTTTCACTTGCAGGAGGCTGAAATCCAGCCTATGTAAGCCCAGAGTGCAGAACAGCTGAGGACTATAGGCAATCTGAGCAACATATAGGAGGAAGAAATGCATCTCTAACAAATGAGGAAATGCATTCTGGGGAAAAAGCATTGGGTCCTACAGAGGACGTTTGGATCAGGATGTTGAAAAAAGCCTGGGCTAACCTTCACAGTCACAGGGGATTCAAAGCCCAGTGTTTGATTCAAGGCTATCTCAAGAGGATAGTTAGTATAATTCAGTGCCAGCGGTCACAGTCCTATAAATAAGTCATGAACCATACAGCAAAGCATCTGAAAGCTTCCACAAAAGAAAACGTTCAGCTCTGCACAGTCTTCACAACTCTTGATAGCTGTGTAATAATCAGTCATACTGTTCACACGGAGAAAGCCCCATCAGCTCCCTCTTCCCTGCTTTGGTATGGTATTAACCATCTTACCAGGCACAGTCTCAGGGCTTGGTTCAGAGTTGCCAGTCCAGGTGCTTGTAGGCTGAAAAGACCATGTATAACCCGTTGCAAAGTCGTGTGACCAACCACAGAGGTCTTCAGGGAGATCAAAGTTGCAGTTGAAGTTCGCAGGGAGGTGGAAATCTTATAAAAAGAAATAGAAGCAAAATAAAGTTGGATTAAAAAATGACCTACCCATGAAGGGTTGCTATTAAAAAACAACCTAAAACTAAAATAGCTGGCAAGCCATAAATACTGAAGAAAGCATGAAATCTCACTCATACTGATGCTTTTAACCTATCTCACATTTCGTCAGCTCCAGGGATCAGCCTTAAGTTCTACATCATCAAAATGCTCACACCACATTCTGCGGCTAATCCACCAAACTAAGCAAATATAAAAGCAAGTACCAAATGCTTCCAGACTCTAATCAGCACCTTCTCTTCATCCCCTAGAGCGGTCAAATATTAAATGCCTTCTTAAATGTCAGGGAAATGCGCTTCCTGAGTGCCCTGTGCTCATCAGCTCCTGCTCTGGCTCCAAAAGGAGAATCTCAAATGCTCCAGAAACCTAGCTCCTGAGTGACAGATCTAGCCACTTACACCAGACGGGAGCTGTCTGTCAACGTGGCGAGCTGTCACTCACTGCTTCCTACCTTCTCGTGGAAATGCCACCAGAGGAAACATGGGGCCACCATGAGCTCAAGCTTTTGGATTCTGAGTGAAAGGAGCCAGCCTCTATTTCTAGCTCCACTATGGACTCACCACATGGTCTTTGGGCGAGTCATTTAACTTTTCATCTGAGAAACAGGAGCAGAGCTAATTCCTCTGTGTCAACAGCTTTAAAAGCTCTGGAGAGCCTTCCTGCAGAGACAGGTCTGTGGGCAGGAGGGCACATGCCAGGGGCTCCATGTAGCAGCAAGGCAGCTGCTGGCTCCTTCGGTTGGGGAAGCAGCCATGAGGCATGGAGGCTGCAGAAATGGTCTGAGACCACCCCAAGCACTCAGCGGACACACACGTCAGAGCCCAATTATAGGCCGGGTTTTTCGTGAGCAAAGAGGAAGTTTTAAATCACAGTGCTCACAAAATGAGCGATAGCCAGAAGGAGGTGAGTGACTCAAGCGATAGGCATCAGGGGAACTTTTTGCTGCAAGGGGCAGAAGGCTTTCTTTACATGCTCCCACTTAGAAATAAAACAATGCAGTTCATGGATCCTTTTATTCCAATCTAATCTCATACCCTGGAGAGCAGCATTGTTTCTGTTTGGCTGTCATAAATCTGATTGTCCAGAGAAACACACTCATTGTTTATGGAGTATGAGAATGAAAATTGTTGCTAAATCTGAGGGAAGCTGACAGGGAGGCTGCTTCCACGCTCCACAGCATACTCCGCTCGTTCTCTTGCCCTGGACTGCACCCAGGAATCGTGTTGTTGCAAAGACTATTACTGGCCTAAATTTCCTCTCGGCAGCTTCCCGACTGCCTCAATGGTAGCAGGGTTGCACACTGAGGTAGCAGGGTTGCCTTATCACTGAGGCAAAGCAATGAGAATCAGGCCCTTTGAGCTACTTCTGCAACTTGCATTTCCAGAACTGAACTACAGCAGAATCCTGATGGGAGCTGTGAAAAAGCCAATTAATGTTCTTTTTTAAATTTATTTATTTTAAAACCCATTAATTTTTTCTCTGGGACTGGAAGCTGAAGAGACAGAAGTCCTAGGAGCTATCTCAAAGGATAGCTTTTCCTCATGAGATTTCTCACTGAAGTCCTTGTGTAAATGCCCCAGCCCCAGTGCTGAAGTCCAGGCTCTGCTGTCGTGCCCAGGGATGTGCATCTCCTGCACACTGCACTGTACAACTAACCCTGCACAGCTCTGCCATGCCCTCTCCCCTTAATCTGGACATTTCACAAGCTTTAGATGCTCACATCCCCCTTGCAAGGAGCAGAAGAATATGACGTCTGCTTTAACAGGTAGGTATTTGAGGCAGAGAAGATTAGTCCCCCCCAGCACTGGCTCTTAACAAGCACAGCATGTTGTCTAAACTAACATTCAGCCTCTCCTATAGTCAGAAGAGGCAGGCAAGTGCCACAGATACCAAATCAGTCCCTGTACATCTGACAGCCATCTAAGACTGGGGCGACAAACTCTTGCCTGGAGTTAGTGTTCCCCTCTCTCTGCTGCCTGCACAAGGAGCCCAGACTGTCCTCCTAAATTTTAAGCAGCTGACATTAGGGAAGATGATCCTTAACAGATAGGTGTTCAGGACATCAGCCTTCTCTACATGTCATGATTTACTCCCACAGTTGTGACCTCTGCAAAAGGAGCCCTGCATACCAGGCAGCCTGAATCTCTCCCTTGAATCACCTTCTGAATTTATGACACCCAGCCAAGGGGATCTGGAACGGAGGTGGCTCTGAACAGGGCACTAAGTGAGTTTCTTCAGGTCACGTAAGGAGGCTGGGAGAGCAGCTCTTCAAGTCTCATACCCTAGGGACTGAATTAGCTGCTATCTCTTATTCTTGCATCCTTCCTTGATATAACTTATCAGATTTTGGCAGGTTTTGGTTTTGTTTTTTTTTTTATCTTGGCCTATCACTAATAATATTACTCTAAGCTTTCCAGGAATCAGTCCCATGTATAGGAGCTAATGGGAAGATAAGAGTATTTGCTTAGCTCTTAACCCATCATTTATTGAGATAAAGATGTGCTGCTCTGATACATACCCTCCTCTTCTCCACAGCTATCACCACACTCCGTTGCCTCTTCATCAGTTGGGTATGGGGTGGTGGTCTCTTCGCTCTTCAAAGTGGGCACTAGAGTCTGTGCAGTGGGCTTTACATCTGAAAAATAATGGAGTAAAGATGCTATTTCAATAGACAGTACAAAAAGCCCAGGTAGGAGGAAACAAAGCAAAAAATCTTTTTCTCATGTTTTTATAATGGCAGGAAGAGATAGAACAAGAATACCATGAAATTTTCACGTGCTACAAATGTCAGCATGGTTTGAACTTCAGGTGAACTGGCTGCTTCCATATGGGAGTTCCTTTGATTTAGAGTTCCCGTTGGACACGGCTCTCCTCTAGACATACATGCTACTTTTTCTCTTAATTTTTTAATCTACACTGGTGTTGGCAATCTGCTTAGCTGTCATTACTGGATAAGAGAGATCACAGGCAGAACGTCTTTTTCTTTCATAAAGGCATATGACACGTTAAAAAAACACACACAACATTCCCACCAATTGTGCCAATTTATAAAACAAGTCACTCAAACCCACAAATGACGTAACCGCAAACGGACCCAGAGGATCCCCTAGTGTGCTCTGGCTCGCTGCAGAAAGCATCTGGTTTCACACTCCAGGCTCCTGACCACGCTTTCAAAGGGTCTCTGTCCAATTTCCCTCTCTCCAACACGGCCCGTGTGAAACAACCTCCAAGCAGGTGTCAGGGGAAATTTAAGCAAGAAAGGGAAGGATATTAAGATCAACAGTAAACGACATTAGGTTCCAGCAGTCTCTCCTTTTACGGGTGCGTTAACTGGAGTACAGCAGGCTTGATTCTTTCCACTTTTTAAAAGAGCCTGCTTTGCTCAGTCATGTGTGATTGTGTTTCTATGTCGGCACCCTTCAGGATATCATTTAATAAAGCCAGAAGCAGGAGGAAATGGCTAAATACATTGAATATTTTCCATAGGCTCCTTTCTGCCCTTTTATTTTCCTGTTATTAAATATGTTGCACACAAACTCTCAGGGTTTTTTTACTTCTTTTTTTTCCAGTGGCTGTCTTTTGTTCAGGATAAAATACCAAATAACCTCAGTCTTTTAATTTTTAAGTTCACATTTGTTACAACCCCATGCAACCAAGAAGCAAATTGCAAGCAGCCAGGCACAGAAAAATGTCATAAAAAAGAAAAGAAAAAGAAAAAAGCAACAGGTGAAAGCAACATATCAAAAGCTGCAAGTTATTTAGAGCTGGTACATTTTTTCAGGTTGTTGTTCTTGTATATTGAGATTTATAGCTGAAATGTGACAGTGTGGAAGGACCTTGAAAGTCAAGTCCCATACGGGACACAGATGCTGAGCAGATGTAAATCAAAAGTGTTGCATTGCCCTGGACAAGCCGCAGAAATATATCTTGAAAAATCAGTTACCATGGCAGAGCCGCAACACGATGGATACAAGAGATAATGAAAATAGCAGGGAGGACGACGTGATGTGTGAAATGGAAAGTGAAAAAGAGAGGTCTTGCTTGCTCGCTTTCTCTCTCCCTGGCCCAGCAAGTGTCTGTGCAACTGGTGGTAACTGCTGATCAAAATGCAAAGTCACTGAGCAATTGAAACCAGATGTTTGGAACTTCAAAGGAGAGAAAACCAGCTGCAAGTGAACATTCATCAATCTCCACTCTTCAGAGGAAAAATTTTGGCAGGTCTTTGAAAGAAGCCAGTTGCTGACTGCCTGCTTCCCAATTTTTGAGTTACTAGCCAACTAGTTTGTGAGCCCAGTTGCTGTTAAGTTACCTGTTTGACTCAGTAATTAAGATGCTCATTGCTGATAAGAAATAGAAACAGCTGGGCAGGGTACACATGGGCTTAGGCCCTCACTTGAAAATACTTTCAATCAGCTTGTTTTAATCCATCTCTTAATCTTGTTCCCAAGCAAGTGCAATTGCCTGGCTTTTCACAGCCAGTTCTGTAATGTGCCTGGGTCCTCCCAGCAAAGGAGGGCTGTATCTTGGCGTTGTCAAGGACTGCTGCATGTAGTCAGCCTGGATTTAGCATGCAGATAATGCCATGGGCTATCTCTGCTCCCCAGGTTGCATCAGGGATATAAATGCTTTTTATAACATGGTGAATCCACAGGATTACAAGCCCTGCTCTGATTACAAAGCTGAATGCCTGTAGATCAATAAAGCTACGAATATTTATGACTTGGCAGTTGAGTTTTAAACATTACAATGTGCAAATAATTAGATGGCCACACTGGGAAATGACCATAAAGCACCCTGCCTGGAAAAAACATGGGCTGTTGCTGCTGATATTGAAACTGAGTGTGGACATGGCTGTAAAAGAAACTTTGGACCAAAAATAGCACAAGAAGTTGAGGATGCCAAACTCCTCCTATTCTTTAATTTGGAGGAGTGCAATGGAGGGGCTGACATGTACATGGTTGGACGTCTTGTGCGACTGCCTCCCTTTGCGGCAGGGAAGCAGCGCTGTGATGCACCAACCAGCAATGGTCTGCAGAAATCTGGCAGATGGAGACTCCCAGGAGCTGCAGGAAGCAGCGATGTGGGAGCTGCCCGACCACTTCTGCATGGAGCCTCAGCCCTCACTGCTTGCATGAAAGCCACGGCGTGTGCTTCTACAACACCCCAAAGATGTTGTAAGATTTAAATTAAGATCTAATCTTGATTTAAAGTTTAGATCATTTACAATGGATTCCCCCTCCAGGGGGAGATTTGCCATTGACTTCAAAGGTGACAAAGGATCATTATTAATTGCATGTACGTGTGTTGTGTGATTTGCTGTTAAGTGTTTGTAATGCATCTCAGAGCACATCACAGGAGGAAAGGGTAGTAAAGATTCCGCAAAAGGGTGGAAAAAAGCTCTGTGTCTTTTAAGCTTCCTAGAATGGGAATTCTTACAAGAAAATGCCTTCTACAGATGTGTTTATAAAATGGAAATCATACCTCTTTATCACTGACATCTGGACACCAGATTCAGATTTAAGCAGATTATTAAAAAATAAAATAGATTTAAAAAAGGGACAACTAGCCCCTGGCACTGAAAAGCTAGCATCAGACCCAGTGAGCTGTTGGGTGCATTTTTGGCTTTTGGGGATGAAACTATGGAGCAATCAATCACCATTGAGCCTCAGATGGTCAGAGGCACAACCTCTACTGGTCCCAGTAAGCATGTTAGACAGTTTTCACCTCTGTTTTAGAAACAATGGTGGCTGCAAGGCATACCACTTGTGAAAAACAGGTGGGCAAAAGTGAACAAACTTTCCTGGTCTTAGGAATGTCGTAGAGATGTCGTAGAGTTAAATCCCCAACGCTGTCTGCAAAAGGATTTCCACATGGGGTTCAATGAGAGAGGGACAGTTGTTTTTACAGCAAAGCCTTTTGTGGCAGCTCAAGATACCTGTACTGGTCACTGCACCCCTCTTCTGCACCTCTGCTTCTCTTCCTACTTTTTGTCTTACCCATTTGGACTAAAAAGCTCAAATGTTATCTAACACAGAGACTGGGAAAGCCTGCACAACATCCAGATAAAAGATCCGAAAGGAGGGAGAAGGGAGTTGGGGACAAACCCCTCATGGGGCTCTGTGTGAAAGCTTGGATTGAGGTCCAAACATTGCTGCTACATCCTGCATCAAGGCCAGTTCTTTTTAAGGTGGAAGTAAAAAGATGGGGTCAGGCCACACTGCAGGTCCTGCCTTCATGGCTTCAGTCTCCCTGCCACGGCATGGCCCTGAGGTGGGACAGCAGGGAAAGAAAGAACCTTACACTTGCACCTTGCTGGTTTAGTGCCTGCCGCGGCCCTGATGGAGCCAGCGGGCAGAGGCGCAGGGGCTCCTACCTGTCCAGTTGCAGCCCAGCACCTCCAGGCGCATTCCTATTCCCGCTGGGGACCACCTCTCTGGGTGCACTCGGACATACTGGGCAGGAACAGGGTCAAACCTCCGGACTTCAGGGATATCGTAGTGGATGTTGCCTTCAAAAAGCTACAGAGAGAGGGAGAGAGAGAAAAGGCAAGTGATGTGTGCATCCCACTTGCTCTCCACCAGACTTGATAATTTGGGTCTGGCAGGACGCAGCCACAGTTTGAAATAGTTTAGCTGTCCAACTCCGGGCCATCGAGTCCAGCTAAGCAGAAATTGGGCTGTTCCTCCTCAGTTTCAAGAGGACCAGACAGGCTGTTTCTAAGAAACTTGCACAATCTCTCTTGGCCTTTGCTTTATATCCAGGGGTCGGGTTCTGATCCAAGCCACACAGGGGAAGCCTGGGGAACATCCACTAACTTCACATATAAATCAGATCAGATTTGTCCTTTGCCAAATAAAGAAGCTACTGCATGTTCTATAATAGTGTAAATGCTCAGTTTTCCTCACAGTCCAAGTACTGCTGCTTTTCAGCTTACGTGCACGAACTCAAGTCTGTGGGGAATAAACAGAGGGCTATAGATAGCATCAGGCCTTCTAAGACTCATTTGTAGGATCAGGAAAAATTAAAACTTACCCAAATTTTCAGAAGCAGATCAGTTTGCATAAAAACAGAACAGGCAGCAGCAGAGAATTCATTTATTCCTCAAGCCCCCTGCCACTCCCATACTGTTAAGCAGAAAGATTATGGGGAACTCCAACGATATGGGAAAAACACGAGGAATTTCAGGGTCACACCAGTGTGGCAAAAGGGACTTTCAGATATAGCAAATTTCCCGAAAAGAAGTTGTGATTCATCTTCCTCTTCCAGAGGTGCAAGCCACAACAGCAACACCTTTCCCCTTAAAATATGTAATTAGTTTATGTCAAACATAATTGAATACACTATCCCGTGGGCTCTGACCTGCAGAAGCTGGGAGGACCAGAAGGTGATGTCCACATCCCCAGGCCTGGTCAACAATAAGAAATGAAGGGAAATTGACAGCCCTGGGGCAAGGTGGAACCTACAGCCTCTAGTACAGCTTAGGAGCAGGACCAGGGGACACAACCTGGGATTTCATGGTCACAACCCAAACTCCCAAGGTCTCTGTGGGGAGAGACAGCTAATTTCCCAAGATCCCATCAGGCAGACTGAAGATAGCCAGAAACATATCTCATTTTGCAGCTGCTCCAGGCAGTGCCTACCTTGGCTTGCATTGTTTTGGGGTCCTGGATGAAGTCCCAGTCCTTTCCATTCATGCTGTAGGCCACCTTAAACTTCTTTACAAAGGAACGGGACTCGGTGGTGGTCACGCTGTCCCCTCCACGAGCCCCCTGGATAATGACGCCTTTGATATTCTTCGGGACGCCAAGGTCCACCTGCAGCCACTCCTCCCCAGGCTGGGCTTGGGGGACACGAGGAAACCAGCCCGAGCGGCTGCTCACCAGGCAGGACATGCTGGGAGACCAGTCGTAGCCTCTGATGGAAGAGGCCGAGATCTGCGAGTCAGGGATGAGGCCGGAAAGCATTCCCAGCAAGTTGGAGCAGGGCGAATCTGCAGGGAAGGAAAGGGCATGAACAGCCGGGGCAACTGAAGGGAGCACTCATGGCTTTCCCCGCAGGTTTAAGCTCTGGGCACTAAACCAGTACCAGCACTGGGCGTTTCCCCCTTGCCTCCGCAGCCTGGGTGCCTGTCCCCCCAGGTGCATCCCTTGGGATGGGTGCCTCCATGCTGCTCACAGTGTCACTGTTCCCACTCCAAGCAGCCATGACAGCTGCAGGGGACAGCACCACAGCACAGGCTGTCAGAGGGACAGAGAGGAGGGCTGAGGCCAAGGGGAGGAGGGGACCCTCACCAGTGATGCGGCAGCCATACAGCTCCAGCCTCAGGGCGATGCCATTTTGCCAGCTCTGGGGACGGATGCGCACGAAGCGTGTGAGCACCGGGCTGTGGATCTTGTTGAGAACCACCTCCGTGGCATCCTCGTTGGCCTGAAATGTCTGCAAGGGAGAGGGGGCACAAATACGGTTATGTCCTCTCCAAGCAGAAAGAAATAACCAGATCAGCTGTCGAAATAATCTCAGCAGGGAAAACCTAGGAGAGGCTTTCTGGGCAGGGCCAGGGCAAGCACCTAGGGGCAGGCAGAGAAAGCTGAGCCGCTGGCAGGACAGCATGGTGGATGGACTCGTCCATCAGGTAGGAGACGCAGGAGCTTGCTGCCCTGCTGCCTCTCACGGCACCCTGAAGCACCTCAAACTATCAGGCCACAGCTGCTTCGAGCTCACCCCTAAACCTACAGCCGTTCCAACGCAAAAGGCCATACGTCCCTGAACACTGCATGAGATCTTGCCTCCCCTCCATGGGTAGATAGGCTGATATCCTGACATGTCCTCGCACCAAGCTCCACCAGGAAACATCGTGCGCAAGCAGTGGCACGAGCAGGGAGGATGCTGCCTCTGCCTGGGGCGACAAGTGGCTGTCCCAGCCAGCCTCTCACCCCTGCCTCTCCAGCGCACATGCAGCCCGCCACACAGAGACAGCTTTTCGGGAGAGTTTATGATCCAACATGATATGAAAAGCCTGCTGCCTTACCAGATGGCCATAATCAATAACTACCAGATGGACATTAGATCCACCCCTCCTGCCCATTTTTTTAATAGGCCTGACAAGGATTGGATCCTTGCATTTCTGTTTCAGGCTGCGGAGCCATAGCAGGGAAGAAAAGAGGGAAAAGAGAAAATACCCAACCTGAGGGTAATTTTCAACCCTTTTTCTGCTCCCAGCATAAAGCACTAAAGCTCACAGACTGAGGCTGCAGGCATTGCCCGCTTTCCCTCCAAGCATGCAGGCTCTCAGGACAGGGCTAGAGCATCCCCCGATCTCAGCCAGGAGACGCATCCGCACTGAGATATTGGCTGGGCTCTTCTGCAGGCTCCTACCCTGCATACGCAGCGCTAAGCACAGGAGCTCCTGCTAAGTTTATCTCAGAGCAAAGCAGGAGAGAATAGTCTCTGGCACCGATCTCCTTCTGTCAGAGGCAAGAGACAAACAATTCAACTGCATATCCCTGTGATCCGGGACAGAAAAAGGGGTGAGGCTGTATCCTGGCCTCTTGCCTTGAATAGTGGTTAGGAAGCATTTTATAAGCCTCTCACCGCTGTAGGCCTGTGGACGGCACACGTTACTGCTCCTCTCCCAGGATCCAGCACACCAGGGCACACAGAGGGTGTTCGCGGAGAGGGACAGTGGTTGTTCGCAGCACCACAACCAGCTCTGGGCTGCCCCTGCACATCACCGTCCAGCCCGGGATGGCGGCACTCCTGTCAGGGCAAGCAGCAGCCACCCCACAGAGGGCCTTGGCTGCAAATCTGGCTGGTAATTGGGATTTGGGGTTGATGTGAACTTGAGCAGAAATGCTAATCTGGAGAATATATATCATGCTGCTACCGTTTAGCAACACAGCATGGCTTATGTGTTTTTAATATCCTATTTTATCCTGCCTGACCCCACTTCCCATCCTTTTCCTTGCTCAGCAGACACCAAATACCCTTTTTTCCAGCAGGAGGGCTATAAGAAGAGTGGTTACTGTGAAACACTCTCCAGGCATGCGTGTGTGTGTGTGTGTGTGTGTGTCTCTTGTAAACCACACACACACACAGGCCAAAAGGATACATTTCCACACCACAGCAAAGCTTCCAGCTTTATGTCAACATAGAAGCTGATACACAACACCTTACCTCTGAACCTAACACCAGAGGACAGGAAATGTTTATCTGAGCCAGTGCAACTATTTTAGCATGAGGAGCAGCACATCAGGTCAGCCCAAAGGTCCCTCTGTCCCAGGGGGCGGCTCCTGATGGTGGCCCCAGCAGATGCCTGGGGGCAGCAAGCCCGGGGGAGTCTTCTCCTGGCAACCTCTCTTCGCTTCCCACAATCAGCAGTTTGAAGACTCCATGAGCCAAAGGTTGCATATGGACCAGCATGTTTAACAGTCACTGACGAGGTTTGCTGCTCTTTTTGGTTTAACATATTTCCAGTTTTGTTCTTTTTTAGCTCACTTCGCACATACGAGCATCAGGGGCCAGAATCCAAATTTACACCAGTGTAATTTGTTGCTGACTTCTGCAAAGTCAAGCTTGACAGAAAGCAGAAACAGGACCAAGCCCAAAAACTTTATCGCTACCACATGCATTGCTGAAAGGAACTCTTACACGACCTTACTCCTAACCACCTGCTTCCAAGGAGAGCAACCTCAATTCTGCTTTAGATTAGGGGCCCAGTAATTTCCTCAGACTAGATCACATTCAACAAGCTATGTAACTCTGAATCGGGCCCTTGACACTCCGAACTGCCAGTTTATGAAGACAGAAACAGCACCTGACTTCCAGCTTTAGTATCAGCCACATTGGCAGGATCTGCCCCAGTGAACCTTGTTTCTGAAAAGCCCCAACTGATCATAGCAAATCATTGCTTTGCACCCCGTTCAGCATAACAGAAAGGGGCCATTTTCAGAGGGCAGGTACTTAGTGCTATTAGAGAAGTGGGGTCCTCCTGTGTGCCTGGCCTTTCAGCCTCCTTCCCAAGTGGAAATGCATCGCGAGCCTGCAGGTCCCGAAGCTGCTGACCAGGGTCTGGCCCTGAGTGTACGGTTTCTCTGCACTGAAAATGCTGACCCCAGAGCCCGAACGCACTGGGGAGAGAGTCCCATTGACTTGAACAGGCTCTACATCCTGCCTCAAATTAGCACTCATGGCATGAGAAGAACTAGCAGGAAAAATGTGTGAAATTGGGAGCGCCAAGAAAGCAAAGATTTCTTCCCCCTTACCAAAATAGAACATTGCTATTCCTCCCATCCTATCTGCTTCCCATCCCACACAGCACATATTTTGAGCCAAGTCTTCGAATGGTGTAAATCAACATATCGCCATCAAAGTATAAGAAGTCACAGTAATTTACACCAGCAGAAAAAAAAAATCTGGCTGTGATCTAGGGAGATAGATATATACACACTCAGCAGAGAGCACACATGCGCACGCGCATGCACACGCACACGCGCTGAAGGGTGATGGAGCCAGAAGACAAATGGGAAAACCATTAACAAATTAAAAGCACCTTCCAAGAAGCAGTCAAGAGAATTCATTTTCACTGCTGCATCAAAAAGCTGCCCATCCCCTCCCCATATACTTTATGTTTACTTCCGTTTTAGTCCAGTCGGCAGGTCTACATGTAAAATTAAATTGATAATCAATGAGAGCTGACCTGCTTAATTAATTTGCTGCAGAAAACAAGTGGTGAGAGATGATGTCTAGGCTAGAGGAGGGTTGGGCAAGTTTTCCATGTGCATGCACATGCAGGCTCCACACCAACACTTACAAGTCTTATTTCTGACACATTGGAACTGCCGCAGGGTGATGGGGGGATTTCTGAAGCTGCATTAGTTCCAGTGGGTATGGGAATTGTGCCAACGGCAGAGTATGGAGTAAAGGGAGTGAAGGACAGGGAGACAAAAAGTGCCGTGAAGTCGAAGAGGCAGCGAGTCAGGGAGGGGGCAGGAGGTAACCTCTCTCCCGCTTTATTTATTGTGCTGCTTGGCCACTATGCAATTTCTTGGGGAGCTAAAGAAAGTGGCTGGGGGAGGCAGAGGAGAAAGCCAAGGATGGCAGCAGCCCTGCCTTCATCTGTATGTATGTGTCTCTCTGGACCCACTAGATTTACTGTAGGATTATGTTACTCCCGTGGAGACAGAGCCCTGGAACAAAGCATGCTAACAGGATTAGGGCTCAGGACTGAGACAGAGAAGCATGAAGGAGAAAAGTAGGGGAGATTATTTTCCTTGTCAGATAGGGAAGGCATAAAATGGGGCATGTTTGATGGTGGGAGGATTCTGGCTCGAGTGGAGGGTGGATAGTTCTGGATTTATTAAATCCAGGAACATGGAGGTAAAAGAAAAATGATACTTGGCAACACTCAACAAAGCACAGCCGTCTAGGCAAGGCACAGCATGCTGGGCTGGGCTTGCCAGCGCCGTATCTTCTGAGAGGCTCCACTCAGATCCGGGAGTCCACCAGGGACACGAGGAGTGGCACTTTGTTAGCCTGCAAAGGAGATATCAGGCCCAGAAGTACAAAGCTGCAGCCTTGCTAGGAAAGCCAGGGCTGTAATTCTCCCCTGGTACTGCACCAAGGATGAATGCATGGGGATGCCTTTCCCAAAGCCTGACATCTTTGTTCTGCCTGTGAAAGCAGCAGAAGCAGGCTGGGACCTGGGGATGCTTCTGGGCAAACCCTCTGCACCATGATGCCTCTGCGTAGAAGCACAGTTGTGGCCTTCTGGCTGATTATGCAAGCTTTTCCTGAGTTTTCCAGATAAAGAAGCCACAGGACTGAAAGCTTTTCTCTCCCTCCCCAGGTGAATGAACACAGGAGACCTCATTAAAAACTGAAAGGACAGCGAAATGCTCCTAAGGGAAGGCACAAGGGTCTCCAAAGAGTCATCCTCAATGTTCCCTGCCAGCACCAAACACCTCTGACGTCCCCAGCTCCATACACAGATGAGATATTTGGCTCTTTGCAGCAATTCAACCTGCCTTCTTGCATCCACCTGAAATACCACCCAGGAAGGTTAGCTGATAACAAGCACAAAGCCATCAAAATGAGTAGGAAATGGAAAATGCACATCAGCTGGATCTTGCTGGCATTTCTCATCCATTGACTTCTACAGGTTCTCAAAGCAAATGTTTCATTTGCATCCTCCCATTTTACACACAGAGCAATGGAGGCAGCGAGAGCACCCATCACATTCCCAACCCATGCCGAATCCTGAAACCCATCCCGTCCCTCGCCATACTAGATGATCCCCGTGAGCTGATCTCTGCAGTTAATAAGATGGAGCAGCTCAGACCACACGGGAGCTGGAACCCGAGACCCTACAAAAAAGGAAGTGGACCAGAATGGATGAGCACTTTGTTTTCCAATAAAATCCTCATAGCTTAATCTGTCCAAAGAAAGTGGCCAAAAACAAAAGGTCAAATCCTGCCAGGTGCTCTTTTCCTTCCTTGGGTTCA
The DNA here is from genome assembly GCF_000699105.1 of Pygoscelis adeliae. NCBI lineage: Eukaryota > Metazoa > Chordata > Aves > Sphenisciformes > Spheniscidae > Pygoscelis > Pygoscelis adeliae. Next base: position 4,404,376 of record NW_008824035.1, read on the forward strand.
AGAACGAGTTGTTTTTTCTAAAGACATTTGCAAACTGCTAGATAAGATCTCGTCGCATACACCAGGGCCGGTGCCTGGAAGATAACCTCTGGGGCCATCGACCAACAATGACACAGAGGGGGATGCAACAAGGAGGGCAAGAGCCAGAGCAGCATTTCTGGGGCAGGGGTTGTTTGGCCCTGTCCCATGGGGATGCGCTGGTGGGTAGTAAGGGGTGAGTGTGGGGCAACATGTGCGGTGATGGCCGCTCTCCTCCCTGTCTCCTCTCCCGGGGGACACACAGAAGACAGCTCTGCACCTCTGGCCAGGTCGCTGGGTTAGCCTCTCCCCCTGGTCCCACTCCCTGGGCAAAGACAGAGCATCACCCCCTGGACAGGGGGACATTCGGGGTGTGCTGGGCTGGGCTTTGTGGGGAGCGGGCTGCCAGGCAGGGGGAAAGCCTTTCCTGTTTCCCTAACTGTGAGTGCCAATGGCTGGCGACTCAAAGGTGAGCCATCTCGTTTTGCAGGGAAACACCCTGGCCCCACTCTCCTCCGAAACACCAGAGGGAGGGGAAGCGGGGGGACGATAGAGAGGAGGTCAGAGCTCCCCATTCTCTGCAGAGAGCCATCCCCTCCCCACCCCTCCTGCACTCACTGGTTTTCTCTTGCTTTAGTTCCCTGATGAAGATGTATGTGAGCTGACCCGCCTATAAAATGGCAGAGCTTTGCTTTTGGCCCACACAGCTGGCAGAAGTTCAGAGCAGTGTTTGATACACCCCATATGCCTATGTGTGCATGTGCATATATATATGTATGTGTGTGTATATATATGTGTATATATAGGTATATATATCTGCATGTATATAGAGGAATAGAGAGTCCCTCTCTGTCCACCCTCTCCCCTCCCTCCCCACTCTTCATGGCACCAAATCAAGCCGTGGCAGACTTGACAAATCTATTTGGCATGGTTCGCTCCACCGTTGCAGCCTGAACCATGCGGAGTGCCGCACTGACACAGGGAGGAATCTGCACCTTGAATACAGACATCTGGGAGCTTGCCTAACGCAGGAACAGCGGGGATTCACGCGGGTGAGGAATGCGGGGCCAGAGCCCCCCAGCACCAGGCCCGTGAGCAAGGGGCTTTGCCCGGGCCCTGCTAC
>NW_008824035.1:4405787-4422551 GCF_000699105.1 Pygoscelis adeliae
TTGGTTCAGTGGGGAGGGAAAGCAGTCACACGGATGCAAGGGGTAGGCGAGCCACCAAAAAGCAATTACTTATCCTCCAGCCTTGGGAGGTGTCTGCTAAATTGAGGCCAGAACATGGGAACGAAGTGAGACTGGAATAAAGGAGTAAAAAAGGAGAGGTTTGATTTTTCCTCTTTTTTATGAAGAGAGAAAACAGAGCAGAAAAAAGCTGATAGGACTCAAGGGCCAAATCCTGAAATGGTGGCAATTCATGTGGCTATGGGACTGCTTTGGGTTGACGCCAGCCAGGATTTAGGGTCTTGCTGGAGTGATGTAAATTGGCCCAGCAGCACTAAAACCAGCCATGCTGTCCTGCTCCACCCTGGCTGAGGATCCAGTCCAACGCCCAGGACTGCAAGGATGGGACATCTACTCTCCCCTGTGACTAAAACTACCCTCCAGGCCAGATTCCCGCCCCAGTTAGACTCTGAAAGGTAAATTTATTGCCAGTGGTTATTTGAAACACTGAACTGTGTATTTAGCCCATCTCTCTGCCCGGCATGTTGCCAATCTCCCATCTGCCTCAACTTGCAGAAATGGTCCCACTGAGACCTCAAACTCACCCATTTCCACGGGGTGCCCGGTGTGAGGAGAGACAGCCCCGGTTCACAGAAAGGTCTGCTGCGGCCAGTGGGTCCTGGGAGAGCACAGAGCCTCCACACCAGCGCACGGCCACCGCGTTGGGGTTATACGTGAGCTCTGCCATGAGCTCCGGCCCCGGAGCCAGCCCACCCGAGGTCTGGGGGAGCCCAGCTGCTGACTCTCCTATGGGGTGCTGGGCTGCCCTGTGCCTCCATTTCCCTACCTCTAAAATAGGACTAACACCACTCCCCTCACTGGCATGCGGGGAGCTTAAATACTCCAAATATTGGAGGTATGAGACCCTGCTAGGGGCCTCTGCACAGAGAGGACTCATTCTGGAAAGCAGAGTGAATTTGAACCATGAGACACACTTGTGGGGAAGGGGAAATCACATGGCCCGGAAGGGAAGGAAATGTCTGGATGAATCCTGAACAAGGCAGGCTACTGCATTTCATGCCAGCAGCGCCTGTGCCAGCAAGGGAGGGGACAGCTAATTTAACAGAAGCGCTGAGCAAGCAGAAATCGCCTGGACGTACGTGCTGGGGGAGGTGTGTGGGACCCCAGCCACCAAGTTCACGCAGACAGATTATGGCACATCAACAGGGAGGACCTGAGCCGCAGCAGCAGTGCTGGTGGGCACCACAGAAGAGCAGGGAAGGGCTTTCCTGATGTGCCCTTAACCAGGGGACACCCACATGACCAAGGCAAGTGACAGAGCAGGACCAGCCCGACACCATGGCTGCCTTAACCCCCCTCCCTGTATGCCAAAGCTCCCATGCGGACCACCTAGAGCTTGCCTCACCTGGCCACGCAGCAGCACCTGCAAGGCTTGGAAGGGCTGAACACCCATATTTACCCTCCCTCCCCCTCGCTTCCATCTCTGTGTGCCTCCCAGAAACATGTAGAGAGCGTGCAGCAGCTCCCAGGGCTCAATGCATCCTTGCCGACCGCGCCTGCTAGCGCAGATCCCACAGCTCTGGCAGCCTGAATTGCTCCTCATTATTTATTGTTCATTTTGTCCTCTGGGATGGTGCGATACCCTCTTAGGATTTGTGCCCTTTCATTTCCAGGCCTCAATAACTCCTGAACTACAGTTTCATGTGGTTTTGTGATTGTTAACCCAGCATGCAGATGGGGCTATGGCCATAAAAGCTCAATGAATCTTGTATGGCAAAACACAGGCTGTAAAAGCATTTTCTCCTTCATTTGCAGTCAAATAACATACTCTTGCCACCACGAAAGATGCAACAGCAGCCAGGTTTTCCAAGGAATAGTGTTTCCTCATTGCTGTGCAGAGGAGAAAGGACTATTTCTGCTCAGAGCATCATCAGTCTTTTAGCCCTCATCAGAAAAAGGGTCCCTCACAGATTGAACTCTCCGGGCCTGTAAAATCTCTCTGTTCTATTCCCTCCTGTCAGCTGCAAGACTCACCAAGGCACACGCAAAAGAGACAAAAAGGCCTTTACCTTGTGGTTTTTCCCATGTCGGTACATCATCCAGTCCTCCCCATTGGTGCTGACCTCCAGCTTGTAGGTACGGACATAGTAGCCATTCTGGGTTTCTCTGGAGATGGCACCCTGTGTGGCAATGGCTGTGAGCACAGTCAGGAAGTGGAGGTCCACCTTTCCAGGGGAAAAAGGGACAAGAGAGAGAACAGTGACCATCTGAGAGGCCAGGTTGGCTAGTTAGTTACTCCGTCTCTGAAACATGAAAAGGTGTGAATTCAGTCTGTCTCACTCCATCTGTGGGCACACATTTCAACAGGCACAAACCCCCTGGGCTGACTTGAGTAGGATGCTTGCAGATATGACCACGGGACAAGAGCAACTAAGGATCCTGATGTCTGTCCATATAGGACCATCACAAAGCCTTCTTCCTGCCTCAGACCGAGCAACAGGATCTGCACAGAAGCTCATGCCCATTAAAGCAGGACAGAGGCTGACTTTTTCCATGTAAAATAAAAGCATGATGTCCAATTAGCAAGTGCTGCAGTTCCTGGTTTTCCCTTGCTCCTTTTTTTTTTTTTATAATGTGGGTTGAGAAAGGTCAGCAGAGCTGGCTTGGTAGCACTGCCGTGAATGAAGAATGAGACGTCTGCTAGAGACAATGACATTCACCACCTCCCGTTCCTACTGCCCTTTAGCAAGCAGTGTCTCACAGCGAAGTGACACAGCCAGAAGCCCTGTGCGGACAGAGACTGTGGATGTAATCAGCTCCCAGGGAAAGCCTTTTGCTCTGTCAGCCTCCTACCTGATGTTAGCCTGCTCACACTCCCTGCATCACTGATGAGATAAATATTATTCTAGTTGTTTTTCCACGTGCCTCCTGGAGACTTTGGTCCTCAGGCCAGTGGTGGAGTCAGGTTTTGGGCAGGAAGGAGGGAGTGGGAGAGGGACAGCAGGGTGAGTCAGCCCTCATGCAGGCATGCTAATGGGAGAGCCAGCCTGTCGCATTTCACGGAGGCACTGCAGCTCCCCTGCTGCTCACTCCCCATGAGCCACAGAGGCAATAAAAAATTCAACAAGCCTTATGGTCACGGGTCAGTTTAACAGCGTGACACTCCATTTGGTGCGGGAAGAGGCAAGGGGGCTGGAAAGCGTGCGTACCTGGAGGTACTCTTTGTTGCTGTCTACATTGGGAGTCCAGCCATTGTCATCACTGTTGAGCCGGCTCTGTTGAGGGGTCCATCGCCCATCTGAGTAGGTGGAGGAGGCACTGATCTGCATGTTGGAGATCCTGCCAGACTCCATCCCCAGCGGCACGTTGCACTGGAAGTCTGGAGCGGACACACACACGCACACATGCAGATCAGCTTACAGTCTCTGTACTTCACTCCCACATGGAAGGCAGCCCTGAACTATCCTCCCCAGCTAACCCCAAGCAAAGCCGCCTGCCTGGAAAGATGAACAGATCTACACCATCCTGCAGGTTGCGTGTGGTCACAGATGGTACTGTAAAATTAAAGATGGGGCAGCTTTATGTTTGCATGGCCCTCTGAAAACTAATACAGTCCAGATCTTTCTCCCTTTCTCTAATTCCTTCACCTTTGCACAGTTTCGACACAATTCTTTCCCTTCCCTCCCTCCATCTCCACAAGGATGTCCCAGGTCCCCTTGCCACAAAGTTCCCCATCCTCTTGAAGGCTGGAGGTGAAATCTAAGCACTGACAAGGCAAGGAGTATGGGCAGGCACAACGGGAGGGTGCTTACTGCTGTGCTACCGGCAGGAACGTCCAGGCCTCGAATGGGCAGGTCTAAAGGTTTTGTGTGCGTGTGAGAGTATAGATGCATGTGTGTATGTGTCTGTGTATATGTGCATGTGCTATATGTGATATCAGGCCCATAGGAATTAACCAGCCAAGAATATGAAAGACTCTGGTATGCTTTCATTTGGGTTTCCTCACTTCTAAAGCTTTAAAAGTCACAATTAGCTCAATCTTATTGCACATGTCATATATTTTATGGCAGCTGTCCTGAAAAAACAATAGCAAAGAAAACATTGATAGGAAATACTGCATGGGCCCAAGTGTGCCGCTGCTGTAAACCAATAGGGCTCCATCAAACTGCCTGTGTTTTTAATGTGGCCAAGTCAATCCTGGGTGAAAATGATGGGCCAAGTTAAGATCTCAGTGGCATTATTAAAGTTTCAATTTTACACCAGCATAAATCAAAACAGGCCCAGCCCTTTAACAGCTCTTGTGCTTGATTTCTCAAGCTTGTACATCATTAACATTTTATTCCTTAATCCTTTTAAAGAACTGAATAGAAAGGGGATTAAAGAACAGGTCAACTGAGTGTGGATATAGGTAATGGTGAAGAGCTCATGCTTGTCTATAACTCTCACAGCCTCAGCAGAACATCCCTAACTCAATCACAGAGCAAGAGCCTGTAACCCAGCTGCCCTAGTGCTGCACAACTCCTACTCTACCCTGCTCTCCGTCATGGGCTTTCAGTGTCGGGTCAGGGACGCCCCCTCTTTCTCTGGGACTGAGGGGTGTCCTGAAGGCTTATTCTGTTGTATCACAGGTTCACTGCTAACAGAGGTCGAGAACTGTAGCTCTGATGTAAAAATACCATGGGAAAACAAACTGAATCTTTCCTCGCCTGCAAGCATTATCACAAAGAATCAAAATGCTCTTCATTCTCAAAACACACAACTTACTTCCTCACTCCACATCAATTTACCTCCCTTAATAAAGGATCTAAAACAAATTTTGGTTTGAAATTCTTAGAGCTTTAGGCATTTTTTAATTAGACAGCCAAGAAATTCCAATTTGTAGTTCGGGCCTATGAATTTTTGGAAAACCAGAGAGAGGGAGAGAGTATTTTCCCCCATGCTTTAATGAATCTGCTGCACCCGCCGGGCTGAAGCCGTCCCTTAAATCCTTTGGGCTGAGCACATACATGAAGGATTCTATCCCAAAAGGTATTGAGAAGGCTTCACAAGCAAGTAAAAAGTCAAAGAAAGGTTAGAAAGTGTGATTCTTACTGAAATCTCACTTGTATGAGAAACAGAGAACACACCTAGTGTAACTGCTGTCTGCATTGCCAGTGGGGGACCAGCCCCTGGACACACTCCTGCCTGCCTCACTCTCGCATGTGCCAATACTTGGGAAAAACACGTGACATGACCGCCTAAAGTCATACACACACGTTTCCAACTTACTTTCTGGGACTTCCTGCTGGATCAAGTAGTACTGAGCAGAGAAACCGTCTTTAGCCACTGCTAGGTCCGTGTGGAAGGTGAGTGAGAGGACGCCGGTGGTTGAGCGGATGTCCGATGGCATCTTAGTGCCACAGTACCTGCCTATCAAGGGGCCGACTGCAAAAGAAAGAGCAGCAAAGGTAACGCCTGCTTTTCCACCGGCCTCCTGGGTCACCAGCAGATTGGCATCACTCAACAGGGATGCCTTAGCGGGACTGATCAGGGTAAAAGAAAGGCTTTGAGGATGGGCTATTTTTTACATCCGTGGGCCCAGTGCCAAGCAGTGCGCCGTGCAGAAATATCCACTGCAGCAGGCGTTGCTCTGCAATTGCTGGGAAATGCTCCAATGTGCTCTGTTTCTCAGTGTTGGTACATGGTAGGGAGGTCCTCCCAGCACTGCATGAAGCCACTGCCCTTCCCTGAGGGAGGACCGGTGGTATCTTGGAGTGTCCTATGGGGCTTTTCAGATCAGTGGTTACAACAGAGCAGTAGTTTGGGATTTAATGCATGCAGCCTGCTGTAAGTGCATCATCCCCACAGCCAGCCACAGAGCGCCCTGATGGCAGGCTGCATGCTGCAGCCACGTCTGACGTTAGGCACCTTTGGTGTTCAGACACAGACTGCACAGTTTTGGAGCTTTGTGAGACACCAAGAGAGGCTGAGGACAGCAGCACAGTACCCCATGGCTTACCCTGAGGGATGCCGTCCCAGATGTCCAGCCAGTCATATTTGCAGTCTCCTTCCCCCGCCTGCAGCGGGTCGTGCTCAAGGTCGAAGAGCAGGAAGTGGAGGAGGATTTCTGTCTTTGGCTTGGCTATGATGGTGAAGACACAGTCCAGGTTGTGTGGATACTTGTCAGGGAAACCTGGAGACTCAATAGTGCCGTTGGAAGCAGTGAAGTTTCTGGAGCAGTCCTCAGAGCCTGTAGTGGCAGGAAAAACCCTGCAGCCTTAGCAACAACGCAGCTTAATGCCAACAGCTTGACACACTGTGGAAACCCCATTTTGAGCTTAGAGGGGTTGCATATTCACTTCTGGAAGTGTCCTGTAACCCAAGAGCTGTGTGAATTCCTGCAAGGACCGAGGGTGACTTTCAAAGCTTTCCACAGGTGGAGAGACAAGGTCTGTGCGTTCACTGGAGTGGACAGCATGTGTCTAAATCCCTCAGACAGCTCTGCAAACGTTACCCATGTGCCACTGCTGATCCCCCTGCCAATTACTCCAAAAACAGGACTAGGAGAGTGATCCCATCCAAAGCCACCCAAAGCCACAGCTATGATTTGGCAGGTCAGCACCCTGCCGTGTCCCGCATGCCAGTGGTGGTGGCCCTGGTGGGGAAGGGAGGCCATGCCGAGCTGGGCTGGGCTTCCCCTGCCAGCCCTGCACACTGTCTGCCGGGCTCCCCAAACAGCAACCTGCTGGAAGACCTGTGTCTGCTGCCTCAAAGCCCGTGGAGGGGCTGGCCAGTGCGCAGGGGGCTGTCGTATGTGGTCCTCGCTGCCGTGGCTGCCACCCGCCAGCTGTGCTGGCAAAGGGCCACAGCAGCTCCAGGTCTGACGGAGGAGCCCCCGTTCAGGGAGGGGGCTGCCTGGGAAGGGGCAGAGAGGAGTAACGAGTAACGGCGATGGCATCTCTTTGGAAAAAGCTGTCCCCAGGGGCTGGTCTCCTGCAACCTCTCCCCCTCCGGCACGGACATCTGTGCCTCAGTTTCCTCTTGAGAAAATCAGGAAGCACAAATATTTACATAGTGAAAGGGCCCGGGGGAGGGTGCCAATGTCTCCACTGTTAGCTGGAAACCCTCAGAAACCCTCAGGAAGCACGCAGTTAGCCTGCAGACCCCTGAGTCCCACGCAAAGGATGAGGGGCAGCTACAGCATACGGCCCCGCTCCATGGCCGTGGCAAGAGTGGGGGTAATGGGGGGCATCTCTGCTGAGAGGAGGAACAGAGCCCTCTTTCTTACAGACTGAGCTGTCCGCACCAGAAATGCAAGTTATTTCTATCCTTAAGGAAGACCTTTGCGTGGCAATGAGGGCAGACAATGTTGCCTCTTATTTATTGCTGACCTCAGCACTGGCCCCGGCTGCAGCCAGGCCAGCTCCCTGCCCCCTCTCACACAGCCAAGGTGCCTCGGGGTGGCCGGGGAAAAGGGAATTTGTGTCGTATTCATACCACGGCGACTTTGAAACCACTGCACTGTGGAGACAGGACAATAGGCAACAGAAATCTGCAGCCTGAAGCTATCAGAGGCGAAAGGGGATGTTAGAGAGGCTGCCGGCCACTGCTGCAATCCAGCGTTAGCATTCACAAAGGTTTCTGCTTCGGTTTTACTGGGACACCCTCCTTCTTCCCTACAAACCCTTCTGCTCCAGCTCTTCCAGGCAGCATGAGCCTTCCTGGGACTAATGTGGGACTTGTTATTCAATTCAGCATTAACCTACAGGAGTCAGGCCAGCAGCCCGCAGTAATAGCAGGATCCCAGCACCGCATTATGCAGCGCCTAGCTGGAGAGCTACTCAGGAGAGGCTCTTAATTGACTACCTAATGAAGCAGCCAGCTTTTCTGGTGTGAACCTGTGGGGTAAAACACAGAGGCAAAAAATAAGGCCAAACACAAATCACAGCATAACGCTGCGAACAGGGATAAGAGTGTACTTCATTCCAAACAGCTTGAAAGACAAATAGATAAATAGGGAAAATAACACAAGCTCCAAGCTAGGGAGAAAATCAAAGACTAAACCCAGAGTCAGGGACTGTCCTCTAGAGACAGGAGAGAGACATAACTATGTCACTGCATTAGACAACAACAGTTTCCTCATGTGGGGTTCTTATAGCACTTGGCATCTTTGTCTACAGTTTGGCTGATACCAGCAGATGCAATGATCAGGTTTTTTTATAAGGAAGCTGCAGATAATCAACGGGAGTCATGCTGGCTTCGGCAGCACGGACCAGCCTGAGAGGAGACTTTGTTGCCCAGCAATGGAGAGCTCAGGCCAGCTCTGCCAAACTGACTCGCAAAGTGAGCAGCAGGGAGGCTGGACCAGCCAGGGCAGGCGGCTCTTTTGTCAGCCCACAGACCGCTGACTGATACCCATCAGGGGATTCAAAGACTGGTATGCAGTTGTTTGTATGCAGATTGCTCCTCTCTCACACTGTGATAAGGGAAATTTAGCACAAGGTGTGGAAATAAATGCTCAGTTGAAAAGAGTTGGTTTTTTAGGTCACCTTTATGAAAGAAAGAAGCTGCAGCCACACTGCCTTTACTGATGTGGACAATGACAATCCGATGACCTTTAAAGCTGGTGATACCCTTGCTGGCTACGCTGACAGCTCAGAAGGAAACTTCGCTCATGCCTGTCTGCCTGCAAACAAAAGGCAGGGTTTGCTTGTACTGTGGTGGCCCTGCAGCCAGCGCTGCCCACCGCCCTCCGTGGGAGCCCTGCAGGTGGGTGGGCTGGGGGTGCTCCTGGATCACAGGCTTATCCCTGCTCCTGTGCCAAAACCTGCCTTGCTGGGCTGGATTTTGTGGGCTGTGGCTTGACGAAAGTGTGGCTGTATCTGGAGAGGATGGCTGCCTGGGGGTGGCGGTGGGGGGGGTGGGTGTGTGGCTAAAGGAGCCCAAACACCACTTCAGACCTGAGGGCAGCTCTGCATGGACCTACATAGAGAGACACAAACTCGGTTCCATCCAACATCTGCTCTCTCCCAGAGCAGCCCTTGCTTCCTCTCATTCCCTACAAAAATCTCAGACAAAATCTCCTTTTCCCATTAATTTGGCCCTTGCTGGCTCCCAGCTAGGCAGACAGGGCTCCTGCCTTTGTCGCTACCCACCAGCCACACTCAGCCTGGCCCGGCCACTTCAGCCAGCTGGACCACATTGCCCCATGCCCAGCTCAGGGCATGGACCTGATGTGAGGACAAGCACAACCCAGTGCAGTCCGCTGGGCTCAGAGGGGGTGTGTACAGGGAGGAAGAGGCAAGGGAGGATGAGGTGGGTCAGCAGTCTTCCCACCTGAACTCAAGCATTCTTTGCTATCCTCCATGCTGGCAGCTGGTCTCAGCAAACCCCAATAGCCGGGTGAACCACTAAACTCTTTCAGGACTAATCTGCATCCTAACCATTAACAAACAGCAGTGGTAAGCTGTTATGAGCACCATAACAGCTCAAGGGCTGGTTGGTTATACAACACAGGCAACCACAGCAACAGCACTTTCCTCATCCACCTGAATCTCCAGACACCTCCTGTCCTCACCATTTCACAATGAATTTGGGGAGTCCCATTCCCATCCTCTTGCAGCAGAGTCTCCACATTCACATCTACCTGTGACTGGGTTGCGGGCTGCCTGCGCACCTCTGCCTGCCGCACAGCTGGGCCAGGGCCCCTGGGCACTGGTAACTGTGCTCCCTGCCTTCCCTTTGAAGAGGTTGGTTAAGTGACCCTGTTGTGCTCCTTTCTGGTTCTTCACCAGGCACGGCCACTTTTTTTTCGTGCCAGATGCGATGACATGAAAGCTGCATGTGTTTTCTTCCAACGCACCACCAAAGGGATGTGGGCACAGGGCGGGCACCCGCATCCCTGTGCAAAACATACTCTTGTTCCCTTGGCATGCAGGCACTCCTCTCTCACGTGCACACACAGAGCAGGTTTTATTTTCTCAAGCCTCCTTCTTCCCAGACACACAATTCTGGCAAATATTTAAACAGAAACACTATTAAAAGGCCTTTGAGCCGCTTTTCCTTTCCTCAATAATAGTTTGGTATTAAACAGAATTATGAATAGTTCCTCTTATATGTGCCTGTTTTCAGTCCCTTGAAAACCAGAGCTCCCCAGTTACAAACCCCACTTCCAGGGAGAGAAAACACAGCACCATTGGTCAGCCCTGAATCACAACTCCACAGGAGGGGGAGCTCCATGTGCTCCTAACCGAGGGACAATACCCGCTTAGCCCTAACAAGCTCCACACATGCCAAGGAGAAAACATAAATGTTTCTAGTCCTCGAATACAAGAGAGCATTTAAGGAGGAACCCTGCTTTTGGTGCCACACTGTGATCCAAAAATGCACTATCATGCACCACTAACATCTTTACCTTCTTGGAAATGCGATGCAACAGACTTGCTTAAATTAAAAAAAAAAAAAAAAGCACCCTTTATCTCTGGAGAACATGCTAAAAATCATATTGAAAAGGTGGCCGAAGACATCTCCTTGTGAAGATCATCATGGCAAACAGCCTGGGAGACAGGCACTGACTCAGACACTCACCTGTCTTGTAGATCTCGTAGCGCAGGGAGAAGCCAGCACCTTGCCGTGCGTAGTCCGAGGTGAACTTGATATAGAGAGAGGGGCCAGAAGAGATGATGGTAGGAGGTGCTATGTTCCCACAGTGCTTGCCCAGCAGCTCTGCCGCTTCACTGTCCCCATCTCGGATCTCGATGTAGTCATACCTGTGGAGGCAGGTGGAATGGCCGTAAAACCATCTGTCAGGGAGATGCTTCAGGATGCCAGGAACAAACACAAAACAATTCTTTACATCTGCATATTTCACAGAACATCTTCCAGACAGGTACCTGGGACTCTGTCACTCACACCACACAGCCCCCAATATGTTTTTCCCTTTTGTCTGGCTACATTTAAGTCCCTTTCTCTGTTGCTCCTCACATCATTAATTTATTACAGCCACATCCACTTCAACTTCAGAGCCAACATGCAAAATTTAGGATGCAATTTGCCTCCATTTCCACAAGACTCCTTCAGCATGGGGAGAAGCTCAGATACAACTCTCCTGGGGCTGCTCTCCTTCCTTTACCTCTCTCCCTAAGTGCCATTGCTCAGTTTATTCCACTATCCAGGTGGGATCTGGCCAAGCACACACCAAGCATTAAACAAATAGTCAATATTCAATCCATGTGAGCGGGTAGCTATTTTGTGCACTGACACCACATTGGTCCTTTAACAAGTGTGGCTGGTAGACTTACTTAGCACTTGGACAGTAACACTGATCCTCTTCTATTAAGTGCTATCAAAGATTTCTGTGGATGAGAAGTGCTGCATAAGAGCTGGGTGACCACATTCACTATTGCCTGACCCTTGTACACCCTGTAACCACAATCTGCCTTTGCTAAACCCCAGCTGGCAATGCCCCCCCTGCCCACCGGCATGGCTCCTGGGCATCTGAACCATCTGGGGGAGGAATCTGTAGGTTTGGAAGAACTGCCTCCTGGTACAGGGACAAAAGCTTGTTGCAAAGTCTGGCTGGAAGGTGAAACTCCCACGGATTTCTTCATATTTTCTAGGCCATGACTAATGGCAAGGTAGTATCAGGCTCTGTGTGCTGTGAAGAAACAAACAGCTTTTACGTGAACATCTTGTTCTTCAGCTGCCTTCTAACACCCGTGCTCTCCTGCCCCTCTTCTCCTCTCTGGCCAGCATGCTGCTATTTACAGAAACTGCCCATCTCTTCGACTGTTTATTCGCTTTGTATCAACCTGTTTGAACAACATGCTACAGCTCTTCTCACGGGGCCAGGGAGAGAAAAAGCATTTCCAGGCTGCCAGGAATCTGCCTTTCTTCTTTGTCACAAGATCTCCTGTTTGGGAATGGGGAGTTGAAAGCAGAAGTAGCTTGCCGGATACAGAATGATCCTCATGTGACTCATTCCTGTTCTGCAAAGCACACATCGGCAGGCAACAACCTCAAAACAAACTTACAGGGGACTCAGTGTGCTCCTCCACAAAGAAAAATGGCCCAAGCGGCTTCAGTTTCACTCCTTTCTTGGACTAAATCAGGCTGAGAGCCAGAAGCAAAATGCCTGCAGATAAAATCCTGTCTACGCTGGACCAAGCACTTAGCTAGCTGCAATCACGCAGCTTTTAACTTCGTTACAGACTCAATCGGCTTGGCCAAGGTGAAATCCAAGCGGTCTTGAGAAGAGGCACTTGCACAGGAAGAGCATTTGGCTTAGCTGGTGGGTGGACACACAACGATGTAAATGAAGTTCTGTTCCCCCTGCTCTCTCCTCAGTTCTGTGTGGCTCCCTATCACCTCGTGACCCCTTATTACCCTGACACCGTCCAGCAGCACCCTGCGTGACCCCGCTAATGTCCATCATGTGTGGCTTGATCCCACAGTCTCCTCAGGGAGGAGGAACATAGAGGGCAGTGTTAGTGCTTCTTTTAAGTAGAATTTTTTTCCTCTTTGTTTGTCTATTTGTTTAAAGTGGCGCTGAGCAAACAGCAGGGACATTTTGTTCTCTAAATAACTACTCGCTCTCAGTGTGCTTGCAGCCCTTCCACATCTGAAGTACACATCTGTGCCGCAGGACTACCGGCTACTAGTGAAATTGTGAATATGTGTCAAAAAATTAATTTGGCGAAAACATGAATGTTGCCAAACACAGTTAACGGAGCAGACTGTAAAAGCTGCCATTTGCATGGCAGAGGCAGAGGTTAGCTGCATCCCAGGGAATCACATCTGTTTGTGTCCTCGTGGGGTTATAACTCACCAACACAGTACATGGCTTCAACTACTTGACTGTAATGATCACAGCTTCGGCTGTAGCCAACACACCAAACATCCTAGCGCTGTCCACATGGTTCCTCAAACCACCCAGTGCTGTAGGAGCCCTGGCAATTTCAGAAGCAAATTCTGGACCAAGAAATATTTGCTTATTGAATGGGTAAATAGCTTCCAATAATACATACAATTTGGGAATACTGCAATCTGCTCATGGGCAATCTGCAAATGGAAAATTAAAAGAATTAATCTAGTAAGTAAACCATTAGGAAATATTTGCCTCTCTGAATTAAACCCTGTTTGGCTTCATCCAAGCATCTAACTGAGCTTTCTCCTACTGGAGCTAATCCGTAATAAATCAAATGTTACAAACAACTAAAAAAGCCCCTAAGAGAAGGTCAGGGAATCATTTTTGCCAAATGTAAAATGAATATAAATGCATAAGTTTTCTTCCCTAGTTAAAAAAATCTTGGCCCAAGCCCTCTGCTCCTCATGAGGCAAAATTCTCTTCAGGTCATATAAACAGAATGTGAATTGGGAGAGTATTACACTCAGGAAATAACTCCTGCCCAGATGAGCAGGAGCACCTACTTCCTCTCCAACACAGCAATTAAGATTTAGGCTTTCAAAGTGAAACACCAAAGACGTCTGGTCCAAAACATGAAACTTGCAAACTTCAGCAAGAACACCGGCTAATCCCCACCCCAGACTCTTTTGGCATCAGGTGCTTCAGTCGTGTCCATGCCTTGGCCCACAATCAAACAAGCTGATAAACCCCATTCTCCTCACATTGGGTCACTGGCCATGTTAAAATCTAGTTTGGCCAGACCTTTGCTTCTGTTAAGGTTAAGCATGGTTTCCAGACTTTGTTCTTCCCGTGTGAAAAACAAGAAGAAAAATGGAAAGGAAGAAAACCCAACCCTGGGGATGCTTCCTACTCTAACCATTTAATTTCCAGATAATTACAGACTACGGCACAGCTGGGTGGGACGTATTTATGCAGTGATGGCATCCAAACTGTCTTGACCAGTGCCCAGCAATTTGCATTTCACTCATATAACCAAATCCATTGTTTCAGTCAACGTGCACCAACATCCTTGTGGGCTGACCTCTCTGGCATTACCTCCACTGGGCAAGCCGCCATCTCCAAGCACATTTCATGGCCACTTCTCCCCATCTAGGCACTTCTCCAATGAGCCAACCATAAATATGTAAGGGCAGGGTGCAGCATCCATAACCCACAAGTATAGCCAATGGATTAACCAAGTCTTCTTGCAGGGAGAGTGACTGCAGTTGGCTGCTCCTCCAGCAACAGAGTATTTTCAGCTGTTGCTTGAGTGGGAAGGCCAGCCAGTTCGTTTGAAACCGCCTCAAACAGAGGTTTCCACCACGGAGTTTTAAGGCAGGGAGGCAAAGCTGAAGTGCTTTTAACTGCCCAGACAATGGGGGGTTGAGAAAGAAGGAAAATGCATTGCTTAGATGATCTTCTTGGAGCTGTTTAACAGAATTAAATGGAAAACGTACAATGCTTACAAATATTGCTGCGTTTTTATTGAAGATTTTTAGTAGAAAGTGCTTTGCTGATGTTAAGAGAGCTTTTATAAACTAATTATAAAGCACTTCTAATGCCTGTATTACCCATGCTTGCTTGCTTTTTCCTCCAGTCAACCCTCTCTGCTTCCCAGTCTTTCCTTTCTCTCTATTTTCCCTAAGTCACTTTGCTGCTAGCTCTCCAAATAAGGCTGCAAGGCACAATGAAGGCAAACAAGCCCCAACTGCAGTGATTATGAGAAGACCTCCACCTTTTCAGTCCTTTTCTGTTGTGAAATAGTTAATCTGCTCCCTGGCCATTGAGCTGTGCTCCATCCTCCCCCGAGGCCAGCACAGACCTCCCAGGTGCCCACCCAGGCACTGGTGAACTCCAGAAATGCTGCCACCCACCTGGGGAGCAGCACCAGAGGGCCTGTGCCATTCCTCTGGGTCCTCCTCTCCTGAGGCACACAACTCAGCACAAAGCACAGTTTTGGGACTCATACTGCTCCACGCATAATCAACAAACCTATCGCCCCTCAGCCCCAAATCCTAAGAGATGCTGAGTCCTTCCCTACTGAAACATGCTTCAAGGACATTACAGGGACATTAGCTTAGGATGGAGAGAAACACAAACAATAAATCAACATGTATGTTCATAGTCGTAATGTAAGTCCTCCTGATACTTGTGCAAGCCTTGCTTCAAAGCCCAAGGAGGGCTGGCTCCCCAGACCAAGCTCTGACCTAGCTGGCAGCTTTCTCAGTCTCTTCCCAGAGCTATGATTTGGAGTAGGTGAGGGCTCGCACGCAGCTAAGCCCAGTTTCCAGTGCTTGCCAGGGCCAGAGATAGTTGCAAGGCTCTAACCTGAACTTCCCCAATGTTTAATTTGGAGCTGTTATTTATAGGCATTTCCATGGGGCTCATGACTGCACCTGGCAAACAGTAATGATGGGATCCTCACGAGACCCTGAGAGGTGGGAAGGCAGAGGGGAGCAGTGGCTGGCCCAAGGTCACACAGGAAGTTTGCAGCCCAGCCAAGAATAGAAGCCAGCCTTGATTAGACAGATTATATTATATTGGAGGAGTCTGGCCTAGATAGACAGAGAGACAAATAGGTACTGACTGCATGCCAACAGCCCCAAATTTGGGAATGCCCAGTGTTGACTTGAGCCTTCGAGACTTCTGGTCTGCTTGAACCATATGTCATGGTGTCTCAAATGCATCTGCTGAGAATAGGAAGAGAAACTGCAATTCTAGTGAAATTCAGCAGGCATTAATACACTGCAGGTAGCTGGGGGAAGGTGTGGGGAACCTGCTTAGCTGTAACGTCAGCTGGCAAATGCAACTGTTCCCTTTGAAAAGGTGGCAGGTGGTTTGTTTCTCAGAATGGTTATAAAAAGCATAAGGCTTTTCAAACATCCTCTAAGAAAAGGCTGTTTCTTAGAAATGAAATAGCAGTTGCAGTATAGAGATCGTTAAGAAATGGTGAACCGGATGCTCTGTGCTTGTTTTGCAATCAAGGGGCAGCTAGAATTAACGTCCATTACATGCTAGCTGGCTTAGTCGATTTTTCTGTGTCACCACCCATCTTCATGCTCTTTCATATGCCACCTTCAAACCAAATCCTTATTTCATGGGTGGTTACATTGTGAAAGACAAGAAAACTTTTCTGTGATGTTTATACAGTCTTGAGCAACTGCAGGACATACCCTTCAAAGGTTAAATTGCTGCAGAAACTACTGGGGACTTTTAAACAGTATTTTTTTTATAGCCATGATAGCAGAGTCAAGCACCTCTGCTGTCTGATGAAACAAGAGCAATGAAGTTTGATCTTAGCTGCCAGCCCTTAATCAGAGTAATTAATTATAAACACAGCAGATGAATTGGATTCTCCTTTGACTTGAACTGGTTTTACACATGTGTAACTCATCATTTTAAGGGTAATCACTCCTAATTTATCCTGGGGTGAGAGAAGAATCAGTCCTCATAGACACAGATCCTGATACAGATTTATGCACAGACCTAAAAAGCTTGAATCATATCTAGCTTTAGCTAACTAAACCTCCTCTGCTCTCAGTGAAAGCAGATTCCTCACACCCAGCTTGGGATGGGATTAATTGTTCTTCTGCACTGACAGAGGTAGTTTAAATCACTCTTGCTGACTGGACCTGGACTTTAGGTAGCTGAACATAGGAGAGATGAATCTGGTCTCCGTCTGCAGCTTGTGGGGCCATTTTTGCCCATGCTGCAGCAAAAGATGCACACACACGAGGCAGAGCTTGCCCTTGTCTTGCCCTGATGGAAATAAATGCCCCTGGCAACAGCAGAGAGAAATAGGCTATCATTGCTCTGAATCTGAAGGGATTTCACTGGATTTCAGTGACTAAAATGACCAAAAT
>NW_008824035.1:4422683-4430474 GCF_000699105.1 Pygoscelis adeliae
GGGGGGGGGGGGGGGGGCATGATTGCTTAGGATTTCTCAGAAGTTTGTTCTGAATTTGTTGCATCCAGTTCCATCTTGTGTAATCACAGTATTGTGGAGTTTTGTAATCATTCCACTGTGCTTTGGATTATTTTCTTATCTCCTCAAAAATCTGACCAGAATGTCTGAGAAATGAGAAAAATCCAGTCATCCAGTCAAAAAAAAGAAGGAAAAAAAAAAGAAAAAAGAGAGACGGAGAGAGAAATAAAATAACCCTAACAGATTGGAAAACTTCTTCAAAAATGCCTTGAAGACAAAAAATGGAAACTACAAATAGCCTCTATTTATACTGCTTGGGTTGTTTTCACCCCCATACAAGCACCGCTGATAGGAAGAGGCTTTCAGCAGTTACTGTTAACTTATGCGGGGGGAAAAAAAAGGTAGCCAAAATACATCTTGCCAAGGGAAGAATAAAACATAGCTGCAAACTGCTCCTGTGGCAAGTTCTGATTCAGGAGGGAATTTCAGCTCCTAGCGTGCTGCATGCTGCTGCCCCCCCCCGAGACGGGAGAGCAAAGGCTCCCCCGCGCTTTGCCGTTCATCCTCGGGCTGCCTTCTTCAAGCTGTGTTGCCAGATCGCTGCAGAAAGGCGCGTTGGAGTAGAGAAGTGCTCTCATCTGGGGCATGTCTGGAAAACAGTTCATTATATAAGAAAACAAGATGTGCTAATGTGCACTTTAGGGGTTTTCTGCAGGCTGTTGTTCAGGAGTTACACATGGTTGTTTAATTTTATTTCTGTCTCCAAAACCGTCTCTAAATTCCCTGCCCTTCTATCTTTAGCTGCAGGGGTCTTTTGTTGCAAGATGTCTTTGGTATTCTTTGGGGGGAAAAATTATGGTGAAACCAGGAATAAAATATATAAAGCATGTTAAGAATAGCCCCCCTTTGCATGGCATTCTGCCTTCTGTTGCTGCTCTAAGGGAACTGAAGCAACTCACGACCTTTTCATACCCCAAAATGCAGGACACGAGAAACTGCATTTGCACTTTCCTCCTTCTGCTACAATCCATCTGTGGAAAAAATTAGACTTTGGTTTCTATGTCATTTCACTGTCACCACTCACAGGCACTTGATCACTAAGAGAAAGAAAAAAAATGTATATAATAAAAGATAACAACCACAAGAGGAAAATTTACTGCCGAAAAGCAGCAGAGCAGGCAGAAGGCGGGGGCAAATGCTCACTTTGCTTGCTTTGTAGTGGGGGGAACAGGTGAACAGGCTCCCATCTCCTGATGGGATCTAGTGCCTGACAGCCCAGGCAATAGATGGAGACCAGTTTGGGTCAGGCTGGCCCTGGTGGCTGAAGGGCTGGGGACTGGCTGGCAGGTGCCGATGAGAATTAGGGGACGCTCACATGCTCTGCTGTGCCAGCCCTGTTCCCAGAGGAGAACACCCTCCACGGAGCTGTAGCGAGGGGTGTCTCATCGCACCTCGCTGGCATGGTATCAGTCATGGCCTTAGACACAACATGCCGTGAAGAACGAAAGAGCTGGTAATAACTGGGATCAGATGGGAGCTTTGCTGCTCGGATTTCCACATATCACTCATTTGCACTGGCTTTTTTCAGCACAAAACCGAAACAAACACTCATTAAGCACCAGCTGTATAAAGGAGGTTGCAAGAACAGAGCCCTGACCAGCCCACTCTCGTGCTCCTGGCTGCCTACATCCCTCGTTAATGACAGATGGTCACCTCGGGACCAGCCCACCACGGGACGGCTTTCTGACCCTGCAGTTTCTCAGACACAGCCTGTTCACAGCCCAGCTCCTGCCTCAGCTGATGCACAAGTAAGCAAAGCTTTGCCACGAAGGCTGGCCTGCAGCGTCCGCTATTTGGGCACTTCCACAACAACCTGACCGTGCCGGCTTGTAGTAAGAGCAGTTTCTGGGGCAAACAGCACACCAAACCTGCCTGATCCCTCCTTGCATGGTATGTAGGCTGCACAGCATCTCCTACCCCCTTCTCCACCCAAAATATGGACACTTGCAGCTCAACAGCCATCTGAACCGAGCCTTACCGAGGGTCTGAGCACAATCAATGCCTGGACAAGGGTGAGCACTGTGCCATGCACATCTCATGCCTTGCTGCGCTTTCACAGCAGCGGTGGCCTCCCACCTGGGTCTCAGAGGCAGCAGTATCTATCTGAGGGTGTGGGAGAAATTAGCCGCTTGCAGGGGCTGGTCGGTACCCCTGAGGTGAGCTCAGCCCTGCCTGGGACAGCAGGTTGGAGAGGCAGCCATGCCGAGACGGGAGAGGGAGACAGAGACGAGGGAATGGGCTGCTGCATGAAGCTGGTTGGTACCTTTTCTCCTTAATGCGCTCTGGGAACAGGGGGATGGGAGCGTTGCTCTTTCTCCCACAAACAAGGGCCCTGCCACTGCTTTGTTCAGGAAGATTTTCTTTGAAGCAACCCTTTGTGTCACCCTCTCACTCAGCCACGGCAATGCCTCTGCTTTGTCCTGCCAGCTCAGCCATGGAGTGTTTACAAGCCTCCCTCACCCTTCCAGGCTGTGGTTCAGCTCCATTGACACCGAAGGCAACAGACTCCTCTCTCGGCGTGTGATGAATCAATTACTTCCTCTGACACTCTATTACTATAGCCCTTACATCTCCAGATTGCAGATGAAAAGACAGGCTGAGAAGGGGGACAGGGAAGGGGAGAGGTCTCCTGAGGTCTCCTTCAATTGAGTTGTTGGACATCTGAAGAAATCCCCATCTGCCATATTTAAAGACACAGAGATGTTTTGCTCCTGAACGGCAGAAAAATCAGAAGGTTTTCACAAAAGAAAACCTAAGAAATCAAATGCGTCAAAAAACTTCAACAAGATGCAGCAAACATAGATCAATGGTGAGTCAGTCCCCTCAGCTGATGGAGATCCCAGACCTTGTTCCTGCCCATGATTATCAGCCAAACATCAGCATTACCAAAGGCACAACGTGCGAGAGCCAGGCGTTACACCTTCCCTTTTCACTGCAAAGTAACGATGTAAGTGAAACATCACACCAACGCTCGCAAAGAGGAAGGAAGCTGAGCACATGCCTCAAACTCTCCTGCTTCTGGCAGGGACGGGGGGGTCCTACTCCTTGGTAGACATCCGTCAACAACCACAACTCCGAGGGTTCCCTGGAGGTTTCTAATATGTTGAGCACTTCCCATGCGAACACCCTGCATGCGGCACAAGCCTCGGCAGGCACGGGGCTGAGCGCGGGGGCTATCCCGCTGCCAGCAGGTGAGTGCTGCCTGTCTCAGCAAAGGGGGACCCCACCTCAAAAAACAGGGGTGTGCCCTTCCTCACACTGACGGCAATGTCTTCTGTACCTCTGCAAGAAGTGACATTTGGGGCAGCCGAAGCACACACACAGAGCAGCCGCCCTGCCAGTTTCTGTGCCATTTGTAACAGGACTATGTCTTTGGCATAGGATTTCTGCTGTCAGAACCCACTGCTTCAGGCTCTGCTTCTAGCAATATATTAAACACTAATATCTCCATGTCTGACCCAGTGCTACTTTAAAACCACCACCGTACTACTGGACTGTGATTGCTCAGCAACGCTGTACATAGATCCCAAGAATTCCTTGGGATTCAGGAGGTGGGAAAAACCCAACAAAACCCCCCAGGTTATTCACACTTTCTAATGATCTACTGATCTACTCGCTAAGCCAGCATAAGGAAGGCTTTCTATGGTGTGTTTGAACTGATATATCAAAGACAGTTGCTTAAAACATCCTAGCTGTGATTAGTGGACCATGACTGCTATTAACTTATGAGGAATTCCAGGATCACCAGACTGTGGTTTGCAACGTATTATTACATTGCCATTCAACGGTGGTGTGCAGCCGCTTGACTTAAAGAAAACGGAGAACTAGTCTCAGACTAAAAACTAACCACCCCCAATTCTTTCAAATAAGCTCTATGCTGAGCTCTGGCCAAAAGCAACCAGAAATTTCTTCTGTTTTCAGTCTGCTCTTTACAGTCTGTTCTTTTTATTTTGCATTCATATTTAATTGCAGAATTCACACCCGGCCAGAAAAGGCTGGGAATGAACCAATCATCGTCTGCAGCGCTCTGACCTGCTCCTGTGTGATGCTGCTATGCAGCAGCCTTTGGAGGGGAGTGTGCAATGCACTGTTGCTATCTAGACTGGGTTTTATGTCTGCAGACACCCAGGTCTCCTCTTCTTTATACGGCGGAGAATTTAAAGTAATTTGCCAAAGCAGGAACAGTAAATCAATAGCAGGGAGGGGGAAGAACCCAAATCTCACAACTCCCAGCCCTGATACTGCTGAGTCTGCCACTCCCCTGTTACAGCCTGACAATAGGGACGATATCCATTAAAAAGGCTGCATGTAGCTAACGCAAACAGTTGCTCATTAAAAGCCTAAACCAGTTCCTATGGAAATCAAGGTAAAACCTCCCGCTGCCTTTACTGGGCTTTGCATCTGGTCCTTAACAAAAAAGGGTAATTTTTTTAATATCATTCTGGCACTCTCCTTACATTCACTAAACCTTCTAACTCCCGCATCCAGATAGCAAACCCATGACACGGAAGAGCACTGCTAACCCTGCTGTGTGATGCAAAAACAGTCACTGAGACTCATATCCCCACAGACATTTAGGCTCCTGAGGCCCACCTGTTTGGGATGAGCCTCTGTGAACGGTGACATCCAGTGAGCTGGAGCACTGTTGTAAAGACAACCGAGGGCCTTGGGCTCTTTGCTGAAAGCACGAGCATCTCAACGCTGTGCTTATCATCAGGCCATTTCAGTGGGATTGCTCTACTATTGTCCTACGGCATCTGCGCTAAGCGGGGTCAGCAAAGATGCAAGGGGCTTAGAGCTGGAGCGTGGCTTGCACAGCACACTCACAAAGGCACAGGTTTCTGACACTTTTAGCTGGATCCTGAACCCAGTTAGTGAGGAGTCACCACAGCCAGCCCTGTGCTCGCTCCCTCCCCAGATGCTGCGGGGGACCCAGGGGTCCTGCCCCCTCCCTTGCTGGCCAGAGAGGCTAAGTAAGAAGCGAGTATACCACCACCTCCTCCTCCTGCTCGCTAGCAGGAAGGAGGGGGAGAGGTCTCTGTCTCTAACTCTATTGTTCCCAGTGTCACCAGCTGGCCCTCAATTTGTCATCATGCCAACAGGAAACAAGGTGCAAAACCAGATCTGACTCCTACGCACCGGATGTTGGTGAGCCAGCGCACCCCAGGAGAGTGCCTTTGGGGCCATCACCTTCTGCAGAGCCTGGACTTGGCCTGCCCCCCCAGGGAGAGGCTCTAGGGCACAGGGAAGCACAGTCACGGAGCGAGCTAAGCTCTCACAGCTCTGTGGATGGGCAGCAGAGAGACGTGAACAACCTTGAGCTGTTAACTCATGTGCTGGTCTAACGCCATCACAGCTAACCCATTCATTGATGTTTCATTTCGGAAAATGACCTGGGCTTGACGGGAATTATGAACCATACAGAGGATGCTGGACGGAGTTAAAAAACACTAGAAGCTCATTTGAAGACAAATTGAGCTGCAGTGTCATGTTACCCAGACTGAATTATTTCCTGTACGTTAGAAATGTTGCTTCTGGCTACCCATGCCACAAATGTATGAGCAAGCAAATGCCTTCCTTAACATCTCATCTTTGACTTCCCCTCTCTGCAAAGTTAAAGCTTCACTCCCCCAGTGTTGCAGGAGATGCAGTCACTTCCCCTTGCATCCTAGCGAAGAACCCCCCCAAGCCCTGGCATGCGGTAGTGCCCCAAATGTGTTTCTTTTTTCTAAGCGTTTTCCCAATCTCAAGATGAACTGCATTGATTCTAAAATGTTTACTAATAAGCTAATTATGCATACTTTTCAAAGCATTTACTAATTAGCTGTCCATAATTGCTGCCTTGTCTATTCAACCTTCACGGATGGAAGGATGGCTTCTTGCAATATTATGCTCTTATTTGAAGGAGAAGTCAAGAGAGCCAGGCTGAATACTGCAGCCATCAGCTGCCTGCCGGTCTGTGGGCACTGGGGCTGGCTGCAGCTCCCCCCACTGCCTGACCAAGGGACTCGGGCCAGCGTCTCTGCTGCTCTCTAGGAAGGATGCAGAGCTGTTTTGTTCCAGTGCCCAGCTTCCTGGAAGCACAGGAGATGGCCATGCTGCCATAAGAGGCCTTCACTGGCTAGCCAAGCCCGTGTGCCTCACCTTGTGGCCCAGGAACACCAGCATATTACTGCCAGTGTCCCCTGGTAGGCAGCGCTCTGTGAGACAGGTGCTGGGAGCGTGGTGTCTTTCCTTGCCAAACCTTGGTCCCCTCTGCCCTTCGGGCTGGGAGCAGGGACATCTCCTGCCATGCCTGTCCAGTATCCAGCACACACCAGGATGCTGAACTTGGTGGTGCCAAAAGAGTTGAACCATGGCACTTATGAGGTCACAGTGACAACTGCATAAATTTCCTCATTATAGTGGCCCCAGTTCCTGTTTCTGGAAACCCCCAGGACTTGATATGGGCAGCCAAAGTCAGGAGGAAGAGCTTGACTGTGCAGCCCTGGACTGTCTCCAATTTGCTGGCTCCTGTCTGTTTTTGGAGCCCCAGGCCCCTGTCTCCGGAGACCTTCACCAGCATTTGGCATGTGCCACCAGAGGGGGCTGCGAGCCACAGCAGCGGTCCCCCAAATCCTCCACAGGCAGGGATCCCACTGATCGCAACGCAGTTGCGGCATGTGTCAGAATGGGCTACAGAAAAACCCACTGGCACAGTCTGATTGTCAGTCGGGCTTTTTTTTTTTTTTTTAAATAACATTCCTCTGGTGCAGATGTTATGACTCAGCTGAAAGATCTTCTGCTTGCAGAGGGAGCACGAGCCCATCCGCTGCAGTCTGGAAGGAGTGTGCCTCTGCCGTGTGTGTACAGCAACGTCCCGGCACTCAACGGCAGCTCTGCCCCACACAATCCTCCGGGAGAGATTCAGCCAAGTGCGGCCAGGGATGGCAGAGTCAGTAGCCAATCTCAGGAGGGAGCTTTTAATGGTCCAAAGAAAAGCCCAGCACTGGGAGGGAGGCACAAATGGAAAAGGTGGTTATAAATGCAGTGATTCACACAGAGCTGAGGTTTCTGACTTGGATTTTCCGAGCAAGCAGCACAGACAGAACAGCGAAATGGCAATTCGGAAGGAGCGGGCAGCTTGGCTACGTGACTGTGTGAGCCGGGGGGACAGCCACCCCTATTGCACACCTATTGCAAATGGTTCAGGTCACTCCTGGGATCACAAATAAACCCTGGCATGCACAAGGCTGTCCAGCTACCTCCATGCCAGGCAGGGAGTGGAAACATTTCGCCACAGCAGCAGCAGCACGCTCTTTTCCACTGGATGCCACCTCCCTGTTCAGAGAGCAGATACCAATGGCGCGGGGCTGCAGTGCCCGAGCAACAGCTGCGCTTGCAGCACAGAGAGGAAGAAACGGCGAGCAGGCAGGCTATTACAATTATTTCCGAATAGTTTGGCAGGTCTTTTATTGGAGCATCGAACTTCCCTTTTGGCTCTGCTATTACTGCTGTGGCCCCACAGCTGCAAGACAGCGCCAACAATGGCCCGGGTGCCATATTCCCTATCACAGTGCGCCCACCCTCCTGCAACAGGGATCCCTGCTGCGCTGGTGCACAAGAGCCGCAACAGCAGGAGAAGGCCAATCTTCTTAACCTGAAGTGCCTTCCCAAGGTAAGGCGCTTCCTCAGAGCACGGATGAAGCACAGAGAGAGAGACAGACAGAGCCT
>NW_008824035.1:4430534-4434764 GCF_000699105.1 Pygoscelis adeliae
TTATGCAGCTGGACACAGCCGAAAAATAAAAGCCCAGATGTGCCTCCAGAAAAACAATAGCAACAATCAGCACGGAGCAGCCCCTGGCTGCCACCTCCAGGCGTCCATCCCTGGCTGATGCTCCCGCCTCCAGGCAGGGAGGGCCGGCTGCAGCCAGCTCTCGCTCCGCATCTGGGCAGCACCAGGTACACAGGCCCCTTTCCGGCCAGCTGCCCCGCGAGGGGAAATCACTGACCTTTCCGCAGAGGTCCCCAGGGTGCCAGGCACTGTACAAAACACAGGAGGAAACGCCTCCTGTCCCAAAGGGAAATCTAAAGCAGATACAAAGAAGGCCAGAAAGGACACAGTAAGACTAAAAAGACTTTTGCAGATATTTTTGTAGGCCTTAGAATGGGTTTTAGGAATGTAAATGTTATGCTTTATGAGGGAGAAACTTTAGCCTAATAAGGTAAAATAAAATGTTGAAGGAAGACGCAACAGAGGAAGGGGTTACGGTGTTTACCTCTGGCAGCTGGAAGCACAGACCGGCCCTGCTCCGGCTCCGATAGCTGCCAGGTAGCAATACCAGAGTAGGGGGAACCTTGTCTGCCCCGAGACAGAGTGCCACAACGGGGTTCATCAGCCTGTCACCTTTGTGTGAATGTGCTCTATATTAATGATCAGATGTCAAAAGAAGGGCTCTGCCATGAGACTATATTTCTTTGGTGCTGAACTCCTGTTCCTGTTAAGGTTCCCACCTGCAGCTGCAATGAGGCCTTTGTTTCTTCATAAAATACCCTCTGACACTCGGATGAAATTTATTACTAGATGGTCACCTATTAGTACTGCTTAATGCCCAAGCACTACACAGCGTTAATACTTGTCTCCTTCTGGTAGGTCACTTAAAAAAATCTCCCTCCTATCAATTTCTTTCAGGCAACGTTTATCATGCACTGTTTCATTTGTTTGGTTATGCTTCCTATCAAGCACTGTCCATGAAGTTCTTTCAAACCCACTCCTTTGCAGTGCTGGCTCTGGGGAGCAGGCACCCAAAGTCAGCTTGGCTCCCAGCTCATATCTGTGGCCTGCAAAAGCCCTAGTGCACTGTGGATGAACCTTGTTTCACTTGCACACAGGTGGCAGCTGAGGGGATAGCGGTGCAGGCAAACTTCACTTTCAGGAGAGGTTTGATGTTAATACCTGATTTCCAGAGAGCAATGTTCCCGCAGGAGCTGAACTGAATCAGAGACCCTGACAAACCCTCCACCATTCATGTCCCACATGGGGGACCAAAACCCTCCAACTCAAACCTTTCTGCTTTAACTGAAGTCTCCCTCACGCACATACACACAGAAAGGGAAAGGGTGAGACCACATAGCAGCCGCTCAGATCTGCCACGGTAAAGTAGAAAGCAGCAAAGGGACATCATCTCCAGCACCCAGGCAGCCCCTCCAGCACACACCACCTGCAGCTCGGGACCAGACCCTGCTCTCTCACAGGCAGCAAAACATGGCAAAAATTGTCCAAGGTGCTCAGAGCTAAAATTGACAGTTTCCTACACCTGGAAAAAAGCCAGGTGCCTGTGGGGTTTCTGGCTCTCTGACCGACCTGGCTTTGCTTGCCTGAGACCTTGGAGAGGCAGAAGCTGGAGTCCCTCCTGACCAGCTTAACCCCTGCACACAACGTTGCCCTGCCAGATACGTATCACATACTCTGCAGACTGCGAATATAGGCCTATAAAGCTTTTATTACTGTGAATTTGGGGCAACTGCATTAGCTATGAGAAGGCTATACAGTTCAGCCTGTACAAGCAATAATAAAATCTGATAGCAACCATCATTCTCACACACACTGACGAGGCCTTGTTGTGTTCATCCATGCCCACATTAAGCCCTTCTCTACCTTCTCCCCTCTCTAAACACAGGCCTGATCCTGCAAAGTGCTAAACGCCTTGCACACACAGTGACTTCAGGGAGAGTTCATAGTGCTCGAAGCCTTATTAGCCCAGGCTTTATCTGTAGGGGGTGATGAGATCCCCAATGACATCAATCAGCACACCTTCATTAGAGTTAGAGGAGCTACGCTGATTTATGGTACTGAGGATCCGGCTCTACACTTCATAACCTTCAGTATATCATCAAACCCATGCTGAATTCTTTGTTCTCCACAGGACTGATTCTACAGCCCCATAAATGCTTCCCCTGTCCCTCTGTCCTTTTTGCAAACAGAGTTCCCCTCTCCATATATAACCCCCTTTTAATCAACAGGACCAGCGTGCCTGGCAAGGCTGCCGTGTCAGGCCCATTTTAGGAGACCCCAAGCTCCTTCACAGCTCAGGCATCCCTGTAGCTGGCTGTGGATTCCAGATTAAACACAGGTTTATACGTCTGCTGGGACCACGTTATTAACTCAGCCTTTTATGGTGCCCTTTGATGCCGTTAATTATTCTTTACTAGCTGTTAATTGTTTTTCTGGACATCTAGTTTCCGAGTCCTTTCTTAGAAGAAAAGAGGAAAAAAAAGCAAACAAACAAAACCAAACCCCCAGTTTACCAAACGCAGCAGAATAAGCACTGTGGAGAGTCAGATCCAGCCCAAACAGCTCAGACCCCCAAGCCCCCAGCCTCACATGACCCGAGCCTGGGTCTCCAGCCCTAGGGCTCTCTAGGCCATACCTCTGCCTAGTTACATGCCAGGAAATTGCTCTGCTCTCCCAGCACGGTTTAGAAGGACAGTGAGGCCACTTGGACACTGAGAAAAACAAGCTGCCTTTTAACCAAAGTCAAACTCAGGTTGAAAGCCAGTTAGCTCTTGCTTTCAGGTGATATCAGGCTGAGTTAAGAACCACGAGTTCAATGCAGAGTAGGCTCATCCTGTGTGTCCAAAGCAGCATCTTATAACCACCCAGTTGGTAGAGGCACACTTGCCCCTGAAAGGCAATGAGACGCAGCGCTATGGGGGCTCAGGACAACGCTTGTTTTCACACGCAAGGAAGCATGAGGCCCATACCACTAGGCAAAAGCGGGAAGAGGAGGTGACTGTGTACTAGAGAGGAAGAGGAAGGCTCTTACTTGCAGTCGTGCTTTTCGATTTCAAAGTGAGGGTTGAAGTTGAGGATAATCTTCTGATTGGATTCAGGGGCGTAGATGACCCACTCGCAGTTCTGGTGGGAGGGGTAGTCATTGGGGTACCCCGGGGAGGTGATGTACCCAGCATCCTTGGAGTTCAGGCGGCCCCCGCACGGCTGAGCTGCAAAGACACAGAAGGGAACAAGGCATTGAAACATGTTCTGGGCATCGGCCACGCACAGCCAGTCCCTCCGGGCCACTGCTAGGGGTGGTCTGATAAAGGCCATTCTCCAGGCTGTTGACATCCGTTTGGTACTCTAATATTTCATATTAATCTCTGGGCAAGGGCAATTATTCTACACAACAAACCTACTCCTTTTCCCCTCCACCTCCTGCCACACGTAGATACCACATTTCACACAGACCAGAAAAGAGAAACGAATGCTCTTGCCGAGGCAATCATGGAGCCATAAAGTAAGACAGATTGATATCAGATCATCTGGAGCCGCCTCGTTTTATCCCTTCTCTTGCCTCCTTTGCAAGCTGCTCTGTGGCAGTCACCCACAGCTGCCTTGAGAGACACCAAAATTTGGACGTGTACGACCCTTGGTTCAGCTGCAGGAGTGCAGAAAGCTTTGCTGATCCCAAGGAAGGAAACTGAGGCATGGCGGGGCTGATGGCGAGCCCAGCCCCACCCGCATGGCTGGTGGCAGAGCTGAGGACAGCCCTTCACTGCTTGCTGTGCTCTCCCTTCCCCAACCCCGCCTGCCCCCACCACCCCATCTCAGCACATTGGCCTCCCACCTCCCAAAACCTTTCAAGCTAACCCAGCAGTTGGAATTGCAGACGCGGATAATCAGCAGTGGTGGTTTTGTGGGGCTAGCCCGCAGATGGCTGGCAACGGCTGCATGGTGAGTGGAGGAAGCACTGTCAGCTTTGGGTTAGAACAGGCCCTGGAGGGTGATTTCATCTTCAAAAAAACATTTAATCTCATGAACACTGCAAATCAAATTTATTATTGCATTACTGGCTGGGAGGAAAATCTGCATCACAGGGTCAATTGATAATGCACTACAAATCCCAACAAAGTCCCTTTCTCCATGGGGCCCCTATCGCATGCCTCTCACTGCCCCTCCTCCCCTGCCACCGCCTCGTCCCAGTGCCACAGCCACACGCTGCCACAG
>NW_008824035.1:4434913-4437906 GCF_000699105.1 Pygoscelis adeliae
GCAGGAATCCAGGGTGATCCCGGTCCCATGTTGCAGAAAGGCAACGACGATGAGGAATCGGGGTACAATCCCTGACGATAAGCAACAGGGTACAACATAGGACTCAATCTCTCGTGGGTTGTCCCCACTGCAAGACTGTCCCCGCAGCCTCCCCTCAGTCCCAGAGGGCTCCAGTCCTGCAGGAGGGTGCGGGTGGGCTTTCCCAGGGCCCAAGTGCATACTTTACGATGGGGCCTGAGGCGCATCCCATGCCCCAAGGGAGCCGAGGCACAGGAGGAGCATCACCCTCAGTGTGGGAGAGCAACCACAGGTACCCCACCCCATCAGCTCTGCAGGCTGAGGGTCTCCACAGTGCTCCTCACTGCCCTGGCCCCGAGGGCTGTTCCTGTCCCTCCCGCAACAGCACTCACTGCAAAGCCCCGGGACCACCTGGGAGAAGCAAAGCAGCGCAGACTCGTGTGGGCTCAACCCCACGCCGCGGGTCTGGCTCTGTCCCTCTGCCATGGGGTCTGCCAGGCCTCAGGGGTGTCCCCCTGCCAGGCTGTCACAAGTCTGTCCGCTCTCGGTGGGGACATCCCAGCCCGCCCTCAAACTGCCCTCTTGCTGGAGCCAACGTGAGCAGCAGGAGCAAGGCAGGACCCCTCGGCGGCAATACTTCCTGGAAAAAAGCACTTTGAATAAACAACCTGCTGCCTGCACACTGTCTGCACACTGCCTGCATGCTGCCTGCAGAAAATGCACATGCCCTGTGCGAGAACAAGGGCAACAGGAGGGCCCTTCGTGGGGCAGCAAGGCTTCCTTTGTGATGAAAAAAGCGCTATCTCAGTTTCCCCCATATTTTTCATGCCCTCTAACACATTCATTCTTCAAAATAACTTTCTTCTCACACACCCAAAGGCATCTCTGCAGCCTTCCCTTTTTTCTTAAAATAATCCTGTAAGTATCCTGAAAAATACGAGGGGAAAAATCGCAACACTGCCACGGAAGAGCTGAGAATACCAAAAAACATCTGGTTTTGTTCCACAGGAGAGCTTGCTCAACACACAAACATTTACAAACCTACGTTCTTGCACAAATCTCTTCTCTCAGCAAGGCATAGTTGCCCACACACGTGTCTATGTGGGTTTGGGGGGAGAAAGAGACACATTCACGTGGAAGGAAGAAATTCATGGACTTGTTGACATCAATGTACAAATAGACGTGTAATTCACACTTCACTCATGTACGCACTTTCACACCTTCTCATAAAAATTCACACCTCGTTTGCACACATGTCCACCCCCTCCAGCAAAGAGAAATATTCAAGCTGCAGATTATTTTTCTTGGAAAGGGCAAAGTCTCGAAGCAATGAAAATACAGTCAATCCTTCCACACCTCGTCATCCCCTCCCCGTCTCTCCAGCTTTCACGCACATGCTACCCGCTAGGCTGATACCACCAACATCACCCACCACTCAGAAGTTGCTAGCCCCTTACTCGCGCCGGATACTATGAATACTCTGTGAGCCGTTGCAGCTCAACCAGTTGGAGGGGAACTGCAATGTGAACAGGGGTGTCAGGCTCCAGCTTGCTCCGGCTCTTCCCTGATAAATGAACTCAGGAGTAGAAACCCAGGTTTACCCTGATCTCAAAACCTCTCCCTTGCCCTGCGAGGCCATCGCAGGTCAGCGGGACTGATCCATGGGCTTGATCCTGATTTCAGGTCAGCTTGGTGCTCAAGTTAAACTGCTGGTGCCGGTGAGGACAGCCTGAGTGAGAGGGGCTGGAGCCCAGCTCCCCGCAGCTGTGGTCTCTGCAGCAAAATGGGACAAGCAGTCAAAACCACTGAGCGGACAGGAGCACCAGCCACATCCCTCAGGTGTTCAGATACCACCAGGAAAATTTCACCATCTTTCTGCAGCAGGGAAAGCCTTGAACCTGCAGGAAAGCTTACCTATGTCTCTCAGAGGAACAGTTTTTTGTCCTCTCATTCATCCCTCCCTAAGAAGATCCAGAGAAATGAAGGGGGCTACTTCAGTGCAGCGCTGCCTTGTCCACGCACGATACCAGGCCACGTGGTGGGCAATAGCATAGCAGGGAAACCAGGGCTTCTTAGAGTTATCTGAAGAGGCAAAATAACTTTAATATCTTTGTCATTGTTCTGCCGGGCTTTTTCTCTTTTGATTCACTGGTATTTAGCAGATAAATACCTGCAACAACAACAACAACAAAAAAATCTATCACTGTGCCCACTGACGAGCAAAGCGTTTGCCTCAGCAGACATGCCAACCACTGGCTTTCTGTATAAAATCAAGCCTGTTTTGTACACAGTAGGGGGTCAAGCTTCTACATAAATCTGTCCTTTCAAACTGATGCATTGAATCCACGCAAAAATAAAGGTGAGTAGCATGGCTACTGCCCAGGCTGTATGCTTTGGAAGCAAGACGTGCTCCACAGCTAATGGGCTCTGGCAGCTTCTGCCAGCCCTGAATTCACTTAATAAAATTAAAATTAAATTCTGAAGTAGAAGCCAAGTCTGCCAGGTGCGTGGGACATCCCGTTGCTCAGTAAGCAAAATGCAGGCGTTGAAAGCAAACTGCTGGGTCCCCTGCCAGCCCACAAGGCAGAGGGGCCAGTGGAACACTGTGCCGATAGCGAGGCCACAGGAGAGCAGCCAGGCTCCTCAACGGAGGCTACCGAGGTCAGCACTCTCCAGCAGTGTCAGAGCAGGCCATGTTCAGGATGGGAAATCCCCAGATCCCCTCCTTCATTAAGGCCCACCACATGACTTACATTATCCCAGCAACCCTCTCCTTGCAGGACAACCTCAACAGGTGAACTACACCAGAGGACGACAACCAAGCCATACGGATGGGAAAGGAAGACCTGGAGAAGCTCACGAGGGCAGACTCCTGCAAACGCTGCAGCGTACGGCGGGCAGCTCCAAAGTTTCCCATGAAGATGGCTATCAGCAGCTGAGCTCCTCACCCTTTGCGAGGGGCAGACCCCTCTTTC
>NW_008824035.1:4437933-4441159 GCF_000699105.1 Pygoscelis adeliae
CCCCCTGCCTCCCCTGGGCTGCAATGAGCAATCATCACTGAGGAGACCCAAAAATAACAGCCAGGCCCTGTCAACCTCCACCCACACTTGGGGTTTTTCAGCTCTGCAGCTCATCAGCGCACACTGAAACCTTAGGCTGGGAGAAGAGCGTTCTACTTGAATTTCCTGCCTATTAAACCCCTCTGGATTGCCCTCACCCCAGGAGAGCAGGGCTCACTGTTATTGTTGGACCTTCAACACAGAAACTAAAGCCAACTCTGCCTGTAACAAAAATAATCATCACCAGAGAGGCCCATTTCACAACAAACACACATACTACAGCCTCTCAGAGCTTGTAGCATCCAGCAGAAAACTATCACATGTTTTGATCTGCTGGGTTCAGTTTACTTTGGGGATGTAATTTAGGGCTGCACACAAAATTTAAGGCATTCTTGTTGCCTCAGAGGCAAGCAGCACCATCAGTGTCAGTGCTGCTCAGAAAAAGCAGCTGCCGAGGGCAGCAAAGGAGCAAGGGAGGGAGATCCCAGGAGTCCCATGGCAGAGGGATGCACCGCCTGGCCTCATCACTTATTTCTCTTCCTTGCCTGAGGCCCTCACAGCCCAGCTCCGCACTCTCATCCCACCACCACAGAAGATTTCTACATCCCGGGATTCAGCGCTGGGCAGAGATTTGCTCTGCCAACCCTCCGACAGCATAGTAAAATATGGGTCCTGGCACGCACGACCTACCGCTCTCAGAGTTGCTGAACTTGGCGCAAGCCCTTGTGCAGCAAACCCTGCGTTTCAGTCCTGTTAGAGTCAAACAGCTCTTCAAGAAAAGTTTTTCAAGGTCCACGTGCATCCAAGCGCTTTGCCAAACCCTGGCATGGAAGGGAGAAACAGATTTCTTCTGCCAAGGATTCATTGCTGTTAATGTTCATCCTGCTTCATTCCCCAGGCCTTGGGGGAGAGTCTGGGCACAGCTAACGTGGCAGGGGCTCTCACCCCAAACTGTACAGCACAACTTCCGCATCAGGCAGGAACACAAATGCGAACCGTCGGATTTAAATGGTACAGCTTAGCCATTGGCCAAGGAGAGAGACATAGTGCAGAGGAAGCTAATAAGATTAGATATTTTCTCCCCAGTAGCATAGATCATTTTAGCAGAAGCGTGTTTGCTTTGGATTGTGAGATAAAGCTTCAAAGGCTTCCTGAACAAATTAATGGACAAACACACCCAAACAACACAAAGCACTTACATGAACATTTCATCCCAGAGCGGTACCCACATCCACATCTTGGGATATCACACAACCAGGGAAAGCCCCTGAACATTTAATTGAGGGCCTTTACCAGTTTAACTAAAATGTCACTTAAAAGTAGAGGCATAGCAAAGCAGAATTTAAAGACTGCTTTTGTGATCTGAACTAGGATTTTGTTTGATTCAAAGCGTCTCAAGCCTGTCACGAGACAGGCTCATAAAAACACTGTCTGGGCTTAAGCAAGAAAGGAACACGCCAATCCATCAGTTGAGGAATGCAGCCGTTTGACCACTTCCTAAGGCAACTGGGGAGGGATGCAATATATTCACTTCATAGCGCTGGACAGTAGTGAGAGGGGAACGCCGGAAAGCTCAGCAAATGGAACATTTTAGCTGTGAGCCTTTGCAAAAAGAGATCATTTAAAATTATTTTTAAATAAGAAGGGAGTGTTGGTGGGAGGAAGAGAGAGAAGGAGATTTGGAGATTTCCGATACCTGCACTTTCTTTGCCATGTTAATCCACAGAAGAATTAAGTATAAACCTGAAATAGAGACCTACTCAAGCTTCACCGTGGAAAATGAGAGGCCAAATCCTGTGTGCAAATCCAGGTAATTTGCTTTGAAATCACTGGAGTTCAGCTGATTTCCACCCTGGCGGTTCTGGATAGCCACTTTCCAGAGGCTGGCATCGCTTTGTACCACTTGAGCCAATGGCAATCTTGACCTTTAAATGTTGCCATTTTGGGGTTTTGGTGGTTTCCTCCTACCCCCCCAAACCTTATATCTTTGATGAGATTTTATATCCTGGTTTTACATGGTGCCATCTCTGCTAACTTTGTTATTTGTCATCTTATATCACAGGCAAATGCAATTCCAATAGGGCAACTGGCTTAACAGTGTTAGTCTTTATATAGATATGTGTGCACACAATTCTCCCGGCTTGCCTGCGAACGTAATCGGTGGGTCTGGAATTACAACTCCTGGCTACTCCAGTAATCATTCAAGAGAGCGTGTGAGCGCGCACGTGCAAGGGAGGGAGATAACTGCATATTGACCTTGCAGGAATCATGCCCATTTCTCCTGCCTCTCTGTTAGGCTCTCAGGGGTTTGAAGTCTCGTGGAAACACACTGCCATCTCCCAGGAATAGGTGGCAGCTTC
The DNA here is from genome assembly GCF_000699105.1 of Pygoscelis adeliae. Taxonomy (NCBI): domain Eukaryota; kingdom Metazoa; phylum Chordata; class Aves; order Sphenisciformes; family Spheniscidae; genus Pygoscelis; species Pygoscelis adeliae. Next base: position 4,440,333 of record NW_008824035.1, read on the forward strand.
AGGAGAACTTCAAGCTGCAGATTGGGCAGTTTCGGAAGAAACCTCACCAGAACTGCAGGCAGGGAAATGGGAACTCAGGGAAGCTTGAAGGCTCAGAGCAGAGGCAGAAATAAAGCAGAGGCTTCCTGCATGGCAGCCTGCCACCCTACCTATAGGCTACACTAGGAAATAATACGAGGATGAAACAATTTGCTGAGCCACCCCCGTGAATACTATCAGTAACAGGCTGGTTCGAGGGCCATGGAGGAAAAGCAAGAGACATTTCTAATTCCATACGTTAAAGAAAGAGCCATAGATTCACCTAGGATTCCTCTCTAAACAGCTTCAGTCTTGATGAAAGGTGTTCAATGCCTCTGAAATACTAATTAGTATTGTTATTATGACAATTCCAAGAAGAGAAAAAAGCCTCTCTCGTCTCTCATCTCCCCCTGCGCCCTCGCAGCTCCCTCACACCTTTCGAGCCCATCTGTCAGGGTCCATTCTTCACAAAAACTGAATCCTGGCTTTCCCCACTGGGCAATGGCAGTTTATTCCTGCCTCTTCCCAAAGCGCCTGGCAGAGCCTCTCTGAATCCCGCACCACCCCTGGCTCAGCCCTCCCTCCCAAGGGCCCTGTTGGAGCTGCAGAGCAAAACCTGGTGCCTCGGCAGCAGGCAGCCCCACAGATGGGACAGGATGGGAGGGGAAGCAGATCCTCCAGAGCCACCCGGGGAGAGGTCCTGCCGCAGCTCCCTCCGCGCATGCTGCCGAGCAGCAGCGGCTTCAGCCTTTACAATGGCTTGCTCAAATCCAGCTACTGCTGAGCCTCACTACTAGCGCCGAAGTTAC
>NW_008824035.1:4441212-4444666 GCF_000699105.1 Pygoscelis adeliae
AGACCAAAACAGAGGAAAGCAGGAGCGAGCCTGGGGGTGTGCACGAGGGAGAAAGTTGCCTAGGGGCTCTGGGCGCATGAAGGAGAGCATGGGGAAGGGAAGGATGCAGGAGTGTGTGTGTGGCAGGCAGCAAGGTGGGGGGGACCAGAGGGGCTCCGTGCATAAGAGAAAAGGTAGAGAATTGTGTGCTTGTGAAGAGAGTGGAGGAACCAGGGAGATTGTGCGTATGTGTCTATGTGCACAAGGGGTTGGGGTTTTCCTCCCTCCTCTCCCCACAGGCATCCCCTAAAAAACAGAGTCCAAAGGAGCCTTTCAACAAAACGTAAGCAGAGTGAAAGGACAGTGTCCTTTTGCCTTCATGATCTTCCTAGGAGGGGCTTAGAGAAAGGCAGGCATTCAAGACCCACACAGACAGCACTTCACATCTAGGGGTGACCCACCAGAACAGCTGGGGCAGCTGTCTTGCTTTGTCTCAAATGCATGGGGAAGAAATCAGGGCAGGTTTCAAAGACCTGGAGCCCAGCACTTCATCTCTGGGGCCCATTTTCTTTGACTCATCAGGTATGAAGAGAGGGGCAGAAGCATTCAGGCAGAAAGTCTCTGCAGCCATCCATCCCTGCAAATAATACTTTGGCCTATTCTGCATGCCGAGTCACTGCTTCTACCCCTTTCCCCAACCTGTTTGGGAAGAGGCTGCCTCACCAAGGCTTCAGTCAGGACCCCAGCCCCCCAGCGTTACCCTAGATGTCCTCCCCCATGCGATCCACAGGCACCACTTGGCACATAGAAAGGGTTACAGATCTGAGTTGTGATTTCTAGTGTTTGGCCCTGTGCCTGCCGACCTCGTGCTGACAAACATCTCCTCCGTGTCTGCGCTTGTGTCTTTTCACTGTACAGGCATCAAGCCTGGCTCAGGATCTGGCCTTCTGAGATTGCGATTTGGCTCAGGCAGGGAGAAGGCTGACCCTTTGATTCCAAGTATGATTAAAACCATGCTACTGTAGCGCTAAGCCGTGTGCAACACTGCTAGCAACAGCCCTGATTTATGTTGTTGCTAGTATTGCGGTTTCCACCAGGGTGTAGACAGGGATTTCGAAAATAGCCCAGCTACCTCTTTGTCTGTGTGTGTATTATAATTAGAAATGTGTCAAAGGGCTGTTACAGAGTGAGGGTAGAGCTGGAAACATTCCCACCCTGCTTCTGCCCCCATCTCCCTGCCGACACCGTCAGCCCCCGCTTGGGTGTGTGCAGACTCATCAGCTCTCCACACTTCCCGGATTAGACAACTGTATTCCCGAGACCCCATGGGGACACAGTGATGGTGACTTCACTGCACAATGGAGAACAAGTTTAGCAGCTTCCAGTTTGCTCTCAGGCTGCTGCAATCTGCCCCTACCATCGTGGCTAAATGCCGACTTTTTCTATTTCGATTTCAGATAGGATCACGGGTCTCAGATATAGACGATTTATTTTCCTAGCACAGCTGGTCTGTCAGAGGTCATATAATTTGGCAGCAATCCCAGTGCTTAAAAATTAATTTTTCCTTATTAGTACAACTGGGGGTCCCACAGGATAGGATCCCAGCCTTATCTGAACCTGACAGCTTCCTAAACCCCATGAAGGATGCTTTCTCCTCTCAGGCTATCTATCTGTGATACAAGGCCACCATGTCCTGGAGTCCGGCTGCACTGGAGGTTTCTGCTAGGAAACGAACCCACCCGCCTGCCTGGAGCAGCACGCTGCTGGGACGGGGAGCGCTGCCTTCCCTGGCCCAGCAAAAAGGGTTGCTTTCTCATCTTAACCTTCTAAGCCATGCATGAGGTACCAAACACAGAGTAAATACTGGGAAGGGGGGGGGGGGGGAGAAGGAGCAGGGCAGGGAGATGGGAAGCCCCTCCGTAGAGGCCCCCTGGGACCAGTATGCCTGCCTGTCACTCCAGACACCACACCATGATTTTTCTGTGGCAGGAAAGTTAGGAAAACAAAATGCAGCATCCTAACCTGGGTCAAAGCCCCCCACTGAGCTTGTATCAGTCGTTTTCAGTGATGCTCCTGACAACTGTCTAATTCCTAGGCTAAAAAAAGCTTTTGTTCCCAGTAAGAGCTGAGTTAACAGTACAATGGGCAAAAGGCATTACACTCAAGGCTTTCGTGGGTGTGGGTGTGCTTTGTACGTGTGCGGCCGTGTGCCTGCTTGGCAGCAATTTGTTTTGGTCCTCCTCCCCACCTTGCCACATCTCCTAAGTCATTACTAAAAATACTAGCTTTTAAGCAAACTATTTGGAAGGCTTCAAGAGTGAGCTTTGCTCGGAGTTGCATAAACATCGTCTGAAGGGCTCAGTACTTGGGTCACTCAAATCTGTTACTTTCTTACTTGATTGCTTTTTACGGGAAGATGAAAAGCACACAGTCATCCAGCCTTCAGATTTATCTTCCAGGGTCTCCCACCCACTCCCCTCCGTGGTTATCTCAGAGTTTGCTTGGCTACATACAAATTGGCAGCTGCACTGTTTATCTCTTACTGTAGAAATATTGCACGAGGGTTTTTTCCATGTGGATTATCATATTATTGTCTATTAAAAACATCTCCCCTCTCTGCTAACCTCCCTTAGGGAACCTTAAGAGGGACTTTCATAATGGGGGAAGGCTTTCAGATACACCAGACCGAAACATAAATCCATCTGCCTCTGGCATGTTTTTCTTACTAGGCTGGCTAATTTACTGGAGCTGAGCATAGCCTGATCGAGGTTTGCGTCCTGTTACCCCATACCTTTGCTCACTGGGCTAGCAATAAAGTCATTTGACTGGGTTTGCAGCACCACAACAACGTCTCTGCAAACAGCCGCTGCTGTCAGCTGCAGGGGGACAACTTCGTCGCTGGCTCCCAACACCATGTGATGCTCTGCTTAGCCGGGAAAACCACCCGTTCAAATAAACATTTCTTACAGCAACTGAATGGCCTCAGAGACACGGTTGGCTCATAAACCCCTTCCCAGCTAGAACTCCTGATTCCGAGCCCACTCAAGGATAGAAGGACGTGCACTCACAGACACAGGCACCACACACTCAGGCTCACCAGCCGCAGGGATCGCAGCCAGGCTGGCCAGTGCACCCTCAGGAGCGAGCCTCAGGTTACAGCCCGATCTGCCTCAGCAGGATACCCACTCCAGGAGACCAGACACTGCCTCTGCAACAGGGACCATCCAAAGAGACTGTCGCGCTCAGCAGGGGCCTCCCAGGACTTTGCCCTTTCTCTTCACCCCATCGAGTGCCTATTGATTTGTCTTTCTATTTGAACAAAAGATGGGATTTTTTTCTTTCCTTTATAACCATAAGGGAGGAGGCGATGCCAACCGGCAACTGAATGTACGCGGAGCGTGTTTGCCGGGGACGTCTGTGCTTCGCTGCTGCAAAAAAGAGAGACTTTCTCAGGCAGCACTCTCCCAGTTCCCTT
>NW_008824035.1:4444701-4445063 GCF_000699105.1 Pygoscelis adeliae
GGCCATGCCGCTTCGGGGCCGGGGAAGGCAGAGGGGCACGGGGAAAGGCAGGGACCGACGCGCGCACATCGCGCCTTGCCACCTAACGCTGCCTGGGTCAGACCGCGGCTCAGGACCCCGCGGGCTGTGCGAGGCGTGTCCTGAGGCTCCGGCTAACGGGAAGGGAAACCCACAGCTCAGCAGCTGCTGGCTTGGCAACACCGTCCTGCCAGGGAGCTCCTGGGCCGCTGACCGCAGGAGGAGCCCCAAGAGAGCGGTGGACGGCTGGGTGAGGCATATCCTTTTCCTCCAGCGACTGCTCCAGGTGGAGACCCCGCTGCCCCCATTGGCCAGACCCAAAGCCAGTGGCTGGGGGGCACAGG